>NW_022103920.1:24834278-24851626 GCF_000313985.2 Echinops telfairi
GCCACTTGTTCATCTTCAATTAGTAGAGGTTTCTAAACACAATGGCCTAAAGAGGATTTTCTTCATACACTGTTTTTCAATGATCTTCCTTCCTCATGAAGAACACAACTGATTTCATCAGGATGTAAATAAGTCTGCAGTGTAGAAATTTAACTGCTTTGGGGGTGGCGGACAGGGGGTAGACACTGCCATGCTGAGTGAAAGCACATTCCACAGTGACAAACAGCTCATCAAGCGGGCATTGACCACGCTTACATCCAGGGACTTCTGTCTTCAGTCAGCTGATGATACATTTTTCCTTATGTGTCAAACTCTGCCAGCTGACACTGTGGCATCTGATGCCATCGTCTCAACCTGCTAGGTTGATTGCTGTCTCTTGTTGGCATCAGATGGATGTACTATGTGTCTAATGTGATGAGAAGGAAACATTTTGATAGCCTGGACAGACTCACGGACCAGTGTATTTACTAGACTCTGACAGGTCTGATGACCCTGGTGGATCTTCAGTGCCTCTACACTCTTCATGTTCTTGAATCTGTCAAATTTATAATAAACAAAGGTGAAGGGTGATCATCCCTGCAGTGGGGAGAGACTCTTATCTTTGGTCTGGTCTCAGAGATGCCTACTTCACAGCCAGTCAGTTGCTATAGCAGGGCCTCTGAGCCCCACTTAAGGTTGATCCAGAAGACCCAAGTTCCTCTGTGGCCTAAAGTCAACTGGCATCAGGAAATCCTTGAGCTTTGTACACCAAATGCTGGTGAGGAGAGGACTGTAGCTGTTAACCCATAGGCCCCGGTTATCACTGTTGAAGAAAATACACATGCTTTCTGCCACCATGCTTCCTCCAATGCTTCCCCTTGATTCATCTTTGCCTCCTTCAGATGCCTTCTGCTTCCACACAGCTGCTTAAGCCATGAGGCCTGAGGTCCTGAAATGCAGTGAACTTGATTGAAAGTAGGGGCTGGATCACTCTGTTTGAAGATCCAGGTGTAAACACGGACCCTCCCCAGCTACCTCACACACAGAGGGTTCAATCCTGTATATAGCATTAGACCTTGTCAGACAGAGGCTTTCTAGCTAATTGCAGGATCCCATTTGCTTTTAGGTCATGATAAAGTACTCCAATTTCTTATTACAACGATTTTACCAAATAAAAGCTCTATTTGGAAATGGCCTCTATTTTCCCATGGCTCGCACACAAAGCCAGAGCATCGTTACAGAAAGAAACCTCAGACAAACAAGTTTGTTTCCTACACGCTGCGGTGGAATCATCGGTGTTGACTCCACTCTCCCAATCAGACCAAGACTCCATTTAACATTAACTCCCAAGAGCTTGAGGGGACTGGATGTCTGAAATGCTACTTCCATCTCTCAGTGTGCTTTCTGTTTAAAGAAATACCAGAGGAATCGAAATCACCCAGGTTTTGGAGTCTATAGGACAGTGGTATCCCTAGAGGAGTCTGTACCCTCTCCCATTGTCACAGGGGGTGGCCTCAGGAGTGACAGCATGTTCTGCCATGGCAGATCTACCTCCCAGAGGGCAGGGCTGCCAAGGGGGTGTTATCAACCATCTAGCACAGAAACTCAGTTCCCTTCTCCCTCCCGTGCCTGCCCGTGGGGTGAGAAGAGGTCCTGTGCCTGGACCACTGGGAGAAGGGAGGAGCTGTCATTCAGGTGCCATGGGGTGGGTTGGAAGGGGTTGGGCCCAGTGAGGAGTGGCATCTACCCTAGTCACATCACATCCCAGGGAATTGTCATTCTCCATGTTATTGCATGTTCTGTAGCCCAACTTACTTTTGCCATCACTATGCTAAGCTGATGGAGGCTTTGCTTGCACTCAGTGCTCCTTTGTCATCTTTTCTTTCTAAGCACGGCATTTCCCAATTCCGTTATTCCTATTTGAATCGTACCCACAGTCAACGTTAGGCATCGTTTTATTTAAATAATTACTCACGTCACCAGCTATCTTAGAAAAGAGAAGGGCTTCACATTTGCTTGGGTGTCTGCTCAGAAAACCCGCTTTACGAGTTTCTTTCCCAATCAACACTCTTTGCACCAAGGGCGAAACTCATCATTTTCGAACACTGCACCTTCTAGATCAGGGGAAGGGGCAAGGTGGGAGACTCACTGTGACTAGTGTGTCCTCTTACTGCCTTGTTTAAGAACTGCCAGTTCATAAGTAATCCTCAGAGAGAGGCCATCAACAACCACAGTGCTTCTTCATTCATTCACGGCGTATGCATCGAGTGACGGGCACTATGCTGGCGCTTGATGGAGGGAATGAGTTCCAGAGCTTTTCTACTTTCAGCTTGGTTAAGAGTAAGAATTTTACTGAATTTCTTCAGTGAAATTAGTCAGCTTCCCTTTTTGGAGCAAATATGGGTGTTTTCTTTTTCCAAAGTGTGTTAGTCCGGGTAGACTAGAGAAACAAATTCATAGACACTCATATGCATATAAGAAAGAGCTTTCTATAAAAGAGTAATTGTCTATTGAGAAAATATCCCAGCCCAGTCCAGATCAAGTCCGTAAGTCTGATGTTAGCTCTTCCAACAGCTGACCTGTGGTTGGCAGCCCAAAGTGTAACCCACAAAGCCACCAAGACTCCCCTAGGATTGGACTCGTTCTCAGGAACACAACAAAAGAACATCCTATTTGGTGAAGAGTCAGCAAAATCGAGGGGAGCCCTCCACAAGATGTACTGACACATAGTTGTGGAAATAGACTGAGACGTGCCCCTGATGACGAAGACGGCCCAGCATGGCCAATCTTTTGTTCCGTTACACATGACGCCACCAGGAGCTGGACTCGACTTGACTCCCTCCAACTACAAGAATAAAAGCGAAGTGTTTGTGGCGACTCTTAGGAAGTCCCTGGCACCAGAGGAGATTGACCCCTTTGATTCATTTGGGAGACACGATGGGTGCAGCCTTGGCTAAGTCGGGCTGTCACCAAGCCACACAATGCTGGCCGAGCAGAAAGGGAAACCAGCGTGAATCCTGAAGGATGTTATTAAACTGCTAAATCAACCAAAGAATTGCCCAGCTCTGGAATTCTTAAGAGAGACAACAAATGACTTTATAGCTGAATGTGCTTTTAGCTGGGCACTGTGTTTCAGCCAGCTATAGAACCTTAACAAATGCAGGTTACAATCTTGTTTCCCATTCTCTGCTTAATTTCTGGTCTTCTCTCTGCGTCATGAAGCTTTAGATGCGTAAGGTTGCCGGGGGCAGAAAAGTGCACTATCTTCCCCTGGTTATTAAAAATGACCAGTCCTTCATAGGGCCAGCTTTTATCAGATTAGTGGATAACGAGAATGCTTTTTGGGTCCTTCGGTGCCATCTCTGTGCTTTGTTTGCCTATAGAGATGTCATCAAAAATAACAGCGTACTTAAAATCTTCACCCATTTTACATTCAATTTCAATCACTAGTCCCAGCTTTTTAATTCATTCTATCAATTAGGAAATATGACCATGGCTGAATATGCATTAAAAAGCCTGCTAGTTTGTAATATTTAAATGTCCCGATAATATAATTTATTATCTGCAGCAACAGATGTATTATTACTCTCATATTTGTGAAGATGGTCCTTTATTCCTCTGCGTATCTTTGAGGGAAAGAATGGATCTAATGAAAAGAACCTTAACTCACAGGAAGCATGTAAAAGTCTCTTGAAATTATATTCATGTTCTTTAGTAAAAGGAAAATGGGAGATGATTACTGTTATATTGATGAAATGAACCAAGTCATGATAACGTATGTTCTAGCAGATTTGGAGAGTCTGTTTTTGAAATTGAGACAATAAGCCACAATTAAAGTTAATTTATATTCATTCTATTAGGTAAGATTTTATCACTTGCTTTGAAACAGAATATTTTCTATTGCACCATTGTCTATGTAAAGTTTAACTGTCTTTTGGGGAGTTTCACTTAATTATCTCTATGTTGCTATTAGCTGCTTAGTTAGCCAAATTATGTTATTATGAAATGAGAACGAACCTTTCATATAGGTAGATATTCCACACAGGCTATTTCCATTTATAGCATCAAAAATAAATCTCAATTTCTGATCTAAAACTTGTGTTCACATAGTCCACTTTTTCACCCTTCCCTTCGCTAATCTGCTGATAAACAGATTTCTGACATTTAATACTGAAAAGTTAAATAGTTATGACCAAAAGATAAAGACAATTATGACACCTAAAATTTATTGGTACAATTGCAACACACCGAGGAACAACTGTGAGACTGTGCAGGCCCGGGCAGGGTTTCAGTGCGCTGTCTGCAGGGATGGTATGGGTCGGAAACAATTTAATGTCATCTAACAATAGCAACAACAATAACAACAATACAATGTATTACATACATAGAAGAGTTTGATACATTCTGAGTAAAGACAAGTTCTCAATTTCCAAGGAGCCCTCGTGGTGCAGTGAGTGACTTGTTGACTGCGATCCAAACTACCGTCCACTCCATCGGAGAAAGACTGGGCTTGCTACTCCCATCAAGAGTGACAGTCTCTGAGTCTCCCAGGGGCAGTTCTTCCCTGTCCTCAAGGGTCACTGAGAGTTAGAATGGACTTGATGCCTGTGAGTGCGAGACGCATTTAGTAACTTTTTAGTGAAACTATATTGCTTATTCCTTCATTTGATGGAGATGGATATAGATCTTTCTTGATACTGGTGCATTTTAAATATTTCTAACAGAAATGCCACTAGCTGTCAGAGCACGTAAAGAATTATGCTTAGAGAGCAAATATATTTCATCTATAACATGATCATTCTGTTTCTTTCCACCATCTTCCCCTTCCCTCTGACTATCCATATATTCCATCCTGATAATAATCAAACCTTGACTTCAGACTTCAATATGGATTACAACTCAATGTAAATAAAACAAGGACCCTCACAATTGGATCAAGAAGTAATAACACGATTGTGGAAGTTACATAATTGCATGTCAACTTGATAAATAAATTTAGGGGTGGAGTCAGATGATGCCTCCTTGTGGGTGTGGCCTTCTCGTAAGGATTCTGGGAACTTTCTCTCTCCCTGGAGGTGGGCCACACTTTCTCTGGCTTGGTGTTCCTGTGGACAAGCCACGTGGAGACTGGTGGAATCCTGTGAGAGCTACGCTTTCTGCTTTCACCACACTTGGAGAGCTGCAGGAGCCATAGGGAGACCCGTGCCAGAGCTGAGATGCTTCCAACACCACTGGATCCACAAGACTTTACACCTATTGGCCTGTGATCTTCCTGCATTTGGCATCATTGCATGGTCTGCGTCACTCTGAAGAGGGGATCATGGACTAGTATTGGGCTTATGGGCTAGTATTGAACTTATGGCCTTGTTCTGAACTGGGCTGGGATGTTTTCTTAATATACAATAACTTTGATAGAAAGCTCTCTCTTACACATACGAGGGGTTACCCCCCAAAATTTGGACTTTTTTTGGGAAAAGTTCTCAATTTAAATTTTACAAAACAATCTTATCACCTTCAAAGTACTTTCCATTACACTTAATACATTAGTCAAATCTGCCATTACATTCTTGGAACTATTTTTTCAAATTCATCTGTTTGGATGGCTCCAGGATGTCCCTCATTTTTTTTCCCCTTCACCTCTTCTATGTCATCAAATAGCTGTCCTTTCATGTCCCTCTGCATTTGCAGAAACAAAAAGAAGTCACACAGAGCAAGGTCAGGTGAGTAAGGTGTGTGGGGCAAAAGAGGCATGCTGTTTTTTTGTGTGTTTTGGTTGCCAAAAACTGGCATATTGAGATGGCTGTGTGAGCAGGTGGATTGTCATGGTGGTTGCAAAACCAGTCCACCATTTGCCACAAGCCTTTTTTGTTGCGTACTGTTACACTTTCTTTTCAGAACCTCTAAATAGGTTTATTAACAGTCTGACCTGGTGGAACAAACTCCAAATACACTATGAGTTGACATTTTTGTCCGTTTGGGAAGTTGATGGACGTACAGAATGAGATTTCACCTTTTGTCCCATAGAGCTGTCCTTGTAAGCTGTGTTCAAAATCACAACAGTTTCTGTGCATTTTTCCCAAGCAGGAAACAAAATTTCACAGCTGCATGCTGTTCTTTTAAATCGGCCAGCCAAAAAAATAAAATAAGGGGGTTCCAGTGAAACGGCTTTTATGAAAAAATTCACTGTGACCAGAGAGAACTTTCCTTGGCGATGCCACTGTGTGCACCAACTCTGAGCAAGTTGCTGGATGTTTGCCTGGCAGGGAAAATGATCACTACAAAAGCTGGGCTCTGCCCAGCACAATTCTGTATTTTGGGGGGAGAGAAGGGGGTACCTCCTCCTAAATGTGTCTCTGAATTTATTTCTCTAGTCAACCAGACCTCACTCATTGACAAGAGAGAAAATATTGAATTTGCCAAAGATTTTATCTTGCTTGGATTCACAACCAATGCTCATGGAAGATCAAGAGATGAAGGTGAATCTGATTCACAAGTTATTGTTAGAGTGTTGAAAAGCAAGGGTGTCACTTTGAGGACTAAGGTGCACTTGACCCAAGTTATTTCAATCACCCCACAGGCATGTGAAAGTTGGACACTGAATCAGGAAGAGCAATCAAAGATGGATGCATTGGAACTATGGTGCTGCATATGTTGTTGGGAGAGCCCAGTTCCTGGAAAAGGGCACCATTCTTGGTAAAGTAGAAGGGCAGGGAAAATGAGGATGGTAATCAATGGGCTAGAGTGACCCAGGGACTACAACAATGGACTGAAACCTATCAATGATGATGCGGGTGGCCCAGGACCCAGCAGTGTTTCATTCTGTTGTACACAGGGTCCCTTCGACTTGACACCACCTAACATCAACAGAACAATGACAGCTTTGTAGTCAAACAATGTTGCTCATCATGAGGTCCATGTTGCTGTTGTGATTGGTAGGTTTGAAATTAGTGGAAAACACTGACCTAAAAACAAAAGGAAAGAGAAACACTGCCCTGTCTTGTGCCATCCTCACAATCATTCAGATGCTGAGCCACTGTTGAAACCACCATAGCAATCCATTTCATTGAGAGTTCTCCTGTCTTTTCTTTGACCCTCTCCATTATCAAGTATAATATTCCTCTCCAGGGACTAGTATCTCCTGATAATAGCTCTGTTAGTCTGGGCTGACTAGAGCAACAAATTCATAGACACTCATATGTGTGAAATAAAGAGCTTTATATAAAAGAGTATATTAACAAAACATCCCAGCCCAGTCCAGATCAAGTCTATAAGTCCGATATCAGCCGATCTGTCCAATACCAGTCTGTAAATTCCCCTTTAGACTCATGCAACATATGCAATGACGCCGAATGCAGAAAGATCACTGGCCAGTGGGTGGAAAGTCTTGTGGATTCAGTGGTGGTAGAAGCATCTCAGCGCTGGTGTGAATCCAGATTAATACAACATCGCCAAAGGATTTGAGATGAAGCTTCATCTTGCCTTACTTAGCTGTAATGCTTTGTTTGTTCGTATGGAAAACCATGCTGCATTTAATATTCTTTGGCAACCCCACAATTCAGAAGAGATCAGGGGTGTACAGGGTGGTGTGACCAGTAGATAACACCACAATTCAAAGGCATTAATTCTCCGCTCTTCCTTATCCAGTGTCCATCTTTCTAAAGAATAATAATAAAACGTATAAAGGCTTTAGAACTCCTTATTTCTACCAACATTCTGAAATGGAATTTCCTCAGCAGTTTTGATTTTTTAGGAGTCCATATCCTATCCAAATGCTAGTTTGAAATAAGTCAAGGTAGGAATGCTAGTTTGAAATAAGTCAAGGTAGGAAAGCTGCCCGTTTATACAACACGAGAGCCACAGTGCATGAACCCACCACTAGGCGGTGTCACTGAGTTGATTCTGACCCACGGCAACCTCATGTGTGTCAAAGTACGACTGTACTCTGCAGGGTTTTCAGTGGTTGATTTTCCACCAGCAGATCACTGGGCCTCTCTTTTAAGGTACTTCCAGGTGGAATGAAACCTTCAGTCTTTCAGGTAGCATCTGAACAAAATAATAGTTTGCACCATGCTGGTATTTGTTATCCATGCACAAGTTGTTCAAGAACTGAAATAACCTTATCCTTTATCTGTGGACAAAAGGCTTTCCCCAGTAAAACATTATTCAGTGTGATTTTACTTATCATCCAACACTTACCCCAGCACAGAGTAAAGTGTTAGTACATGAGCCAAGGGCCTCAAATCCACAGGGATCTGCTCCTTTGCAGATAGATAGCATTTGGGCTCTAAGGGAAAGATCCTGATGACAGTCAGGTGCCTCAAACCCATCCTAGACGTAATGATACTTCCCATGATTCCTTAGAACTGGTTTCTTCATTTCTTGTTTTAACAAATACGTTTGGAATGCTCTGAGCCCGCAATACTATAAAATGTGGCATCTCTTCGTGGCAGGACATAAACAGGTAAAGTCCCTTCTAAGAGCTTACACACTGCTGAATGGAAATCAACTACTTGTTATTTAAGGAAATTCAAGGTGGCAATCAGGACTGACAGAGAGGAGGTACAGAGAGGTGGTGGGCTGGGGCCACAAGGTGACCGGATACGGTCAGAGGAACCAGCTAACCATCGCAGAGTCCAATCAAATTCAATGACACCTTATCGGACAGAGTGGGTGTAACCTTAGGGCAGCAGAGAGCTTCATGTTTCTACTGCAGAGCTAGCTGCTGGCTGTCCTTGCACTCCAACCCAGCGTGACCCACAAAGGCAGCAGGGCTGAAGGTGAGAGAAGGCCTCACTAATAGGATGTTTGATTGAAAACCCTGTCTATATGGCACTCAGCATAATTCGTTTTTTTTCTTTTTCATGTGATTTGCTTTATTCATCCAGTTGCCATCAAGCTAATTTTGACTTCTGGAGAGCCCTTGTGAGAGAGTACAACTGCCCCAGAGGGTTTGTCTCGGCTCTCATGACAGGAACTGACCTTAGGGGGTCCATAGGTGAGCTATCCCTGCCAACCTGCCAGCATTGTAACTGAGGGCTTTACTGCCTGTACCACAATCCGTATTTGCTCCTATGTATTTGTAGGAGACTCCCTGCTACAAGGCACCCGGCCTGGTGTTCTACGTGGACGAAAGAGCCACAAGCCGTTACTTTTGTGATGCCCTAGCATTTGCGACAGAACCCGTGTCTGCAGAAATAAGAATGAAACATGGCAGATAGTGGCACGCTTAGAAGAGAAATCCTACATACTAATCTTATCTCTCAGGTAGACATTCAGGGGGCATGCAGAAGAGGGCTTTCAAAATGTTAAGGAAAAATGGCATGAAAAATAGTGGAACCTTGCTGTGACCTTTTGGAACCCCTAGTATTTCCATGTGTCCTTCCTCCTCGCCCCAGCACAGAGCTTTCCGCCTGGTGCCCTCCTCGGAGCGTGCTTGCTGGCTGTTGTAATGCAGAGGAAGACTGTCTGTCCTGAGCAATGTTTCTGTCCGCAGCTAGTGCCTGTTCACTTTTTGTCATGTTGCAGGAGGTGACACTTCGAAGACATCATTTCTGAAATCACATGCAGCTTTCTTACGCAACTTGTCTGTGTCTAACCCAAGGTAAACTTTCTCTGACTTCTTCATCTATCATATCTTGTCAGTACCCAAAAGGTAAAAGGGGTGATTTTTCCTGCCTCCTCCATCAATGCTCGCCGGTACAAGGAATTAGTGAGCACCATGTGTTTAAATGAACAGATAAAGACACACAAGAAGCCCCCCAACCCCGCCCTAAACTCTGAATTTACTATTACTCAATTCAGTTATGAAATGTGCTTTCAATAACTAAGGGGCCCTGGTGGAGTAGGGCTTGTGCATGGGCTGCTTGCAGCAAAGTTGGTAGTTTGAACCACCAGCAGGTCCCAGACTCTCTGCTCCCAGGAAGAGGTGCAGCCTTAGGACCCACAGGGGCAGCTATAGCTTGTCCTATGGGGTTGACATGAGTTGTAAGTAACTCGATGACAATGAGTTGGAGGTTTTTGTTTGTTTGTTTGCTTTCTTTTGGTTTTAATGACTCATAGGAGCAACTAAGTAGAGAAACTTTTACTTTTACAAAGAAGCTTTTAAAACAAAGGAATTAAAAAAAAGCAGATCACAATGGTCATTCTGTGGATTGAAGTGCAGTGATCCAAGCCACGGCATTTCCCATGGCCTCCTGTGCATACACAAGCTGGACAATGAATAAGGAAGTCCAGGGAGAAGGGATGAACTTGAATGAGGGTGTTGGTGAAGAATGGAAGGAGTACAGCCTGAACGTTCCAAAGAAGTGAGAATGGTGAGACTTCCTCTCAAATACTCTGGAGGGGCCCATCCCTGGAGAAAGGTATCAAGCTTGGTAAAGTGAAAGAGGAGGACCCTCACTGAGCTGGATTCTCACGGCGGCTCCAACACTGGGCTCAGACATAGCAGCAATACCGAGGATGATACCTCGGGCCAGATGGCATTGCCTTCTTTTGGGCAGAGGGTCTCTAAGGTCGGAATGGACTTGGGCTTGGCAGCAGCTGACACCACCACCGTTTGGATCTGAGGTGATGCTCGTTGGAACAACAGAACTTCCACTTCTCGTGCTTGATTATGCAGCCGTTTTGTAGCAGGTTAGAACACAAAACAAGACCCAAACATAATTAAAAGAACTGAAATAATTATGTGCATAAAACATGCTGTTGATGCATTTAAACACCCAGAGGAGTGTCTTCTGGCGTGATCTCTTTCAAATCCCAAGTGTCTCCTTTTAAAAGGAGAGATTTTGCTTCCTCTTTCTGTCAAAAGAATAAGCCATTTTAATTTTCCAAGGGAAGAAGCCCCAAAGCCACCAGACTTTTTAAGTCCTGCCCTCATACAAGCTTAATTCTCTGAGACTCTTGCCTCTAAGGTAAACAAAATCCATTAAAAAGTGGTTATTAAGCCCTGTGAACAGAAAACAATATTAGAAGCCTAAAAATGATAGCTCAGGGGCAATGAAACGCACTGGGGGAAGAACACAGACGTAGGAACAGAGAAGGGAGGGACATCCTTTAGTCTGTATATGAAAAAAGATTATGATGAAAAATATAACTAATTAGCATTTTTATTGTTTCTTTCAATAAAAATCTCAAGGAACTTTGCGGAACAAGCATGGTGATAAAAGGAAGCCTCAGGGTAGGCTACCAGATGGAATAACATATACAAAATGAACATACACACAAATATGGAAATGTCATTGTTTATGTAAGCTGACTAACTACCTAGTCATGTTGTCTATATATCCTCTACCACGTTTAGTACTTTCAAAGGGCTTAATGTGTAACAGCACTCTAGGTTTTAAAAAATATCGTCACCTTACAAGTATAACTCTAACGTTAAGTACAATCAAATCAAGTTTTAGAAGTTTTTATGTTGTGAATTAAAGCACACACACAATGCATACACACAGAGAGCTTGGTCTTTTTAGTTTTACAATATGCTTTTGTTGCAAAGGAACACTTATATAAGAATTCCAAGGAATAAAAACCATACAGAGATTTTTTTTTTAGTACCAGGTCCTGTACAATTGGATGCATGCAGGGAATTGGAAATATACAAATATACAGTCCTTATTCAGCTCCTGGTATAAATATAAGGGAGGTTATTGCTAAGGTCAGATCCTCCTAACCATCTCAGAGTTAATATTCAAGAATCATAAATGCAACCCCTGTGAACACAGAGCATGTGTTCTGTTCAGATAAGGTTTATTTTCAATAAGTCGAGTGAAGGATCAGCCTCAGTCTCAATTCATTAAAGCCATCTATTGCGCTGACTGTTCAACAAAGATGGCCTACAAATTAGTGATTATGTCTCCAGGAAAGAATAGGGATGGAACATTGATTAAATTATATGACTCCTGATTAGTGTCCTGAACCCTAAAGTAATACTTGCCATACCTACTCCTCTTCCTGACCTAGAAATAAGCTTGAATCCCCTTTAAAACCACATGCCTACATTAGTCAAGTGAGATATTGAAGTACTCCTTATTATAATATTTTCCTACAGAAGCTGGTCTTTAAAACAGCTTACTATTTTGGAAGCAAAAAGCACAACAGCGACACCATGTACATCCAGAGGAGATGAGCCGGAGACTGGAAAACCCGATGTAACTGATGTTCCTGATAGTCTTTGAGGTACGGGTTTCTATGTTCTACCTTCCGGACGCTCAGCTCTCTATAATTTAAAGTTAGACCAGCATTAGATCTTTTATGGGTAGCTCAGTTTCACTCCATTTATAGATGGTCGTGGAACTCACCCCAGCAGCAGACCCACTTCTGTCCGTCACAGTTTTAGAACATCGAGCTGGATCTGCAGGTGGTGCCATTGGGAAGCACTTGATACCCTAGGGAAGCTTTGAACCCAGAGAGAGGCCCGGTTCTATGCTTCCCCCAAGTCAAACACTTGAAACCCCTCAGGAACCATTACAGTCTGCACACGTGGGGTCCCTAGGAGTCAGACTCAAAGGAAGAAGCTGGCTATGGCCTGCGGGCTTCACAAGTGACGCGCCCCCCTGGCTCTCATCAGTTTCTCAGCTTATTGCTTCACGCTTCTTGGAATCCAGATTCATCCCAAGGTGCTCCCAGAGCTTCTGGTGACAGCTATGCAAGTTCCTTAAGCTGTATGCCCAAGTACTCAAGGACCGTCTCCTTGAAGCCTGTCTCTGATGCCGCTGCATGAAGAATGGGCATGCACCCAAACAAACCTCATCGGGCCCCATCCTTGTGGTTTCTGCCTTACTTTAGTTCTAAATACCTGGAGAAATTCCCTCTCTTCTCTTAAATCCTGACAACTTGCTCACTACCAGGGACTCCAAGAGGAGGAGATTTGGCAACTGCCTGTGATTCAGCACTTCCTTGGTGTTTCCATAGAGATTATCCACCGGATTTACAGAGCACTTATCTTACTAGTTCCCATCTTCACTAGCTATGATTTTATGACCTAACATTACAGCCCTTGAAGGGTCCAGAGGATCTGATTATTCATATGTGTCCTTTTTGAAAGAGGCACCTTCATTGTTTCTCGTGGTGATCAGGGCCACCCATTCTCCTCTTTCTTCATCCCAACCCCACATCATCAAATGATGTTATTTGTAAGCATTTCAGTCATTTTATTTTGAAATAGCTGGAGATGCAAAGGAAAGAAAAGTTTTAAGAAAACAAGCCTGGTTCCCATGGCAAAGATTTGTGCAGAATTTCCCAGGAGAAATGTAAATCATTGATCAGAATTTCTGCTCACTTCTTAACTCATCTTTGATATCTCAAAAGTACATCTATCTTAAAGCGAATCAGATTATTTGTATACATGTTCAATAATACATTATTAAAGAAATATGAGCTTGTGGCTAACATATAATTCTTATATTCTGGAAAGGTATGACTCTAGTGTTGGCTCAGACAGAGAAAACACAAGCAACATGGAAGCTCAGGAAAATTAACAATCCATACAGTTTAAAGACCGCTAGGAACTAAAGGCACCGCAGTTAAATTCAGCAATGGGAAACACAGTACAGTGAGATTAAGCGATGCCTAAACTGCAATTAAGCAAAGTGAACTGCATCCAAAATTGGTTTCCAGATAATGATAAACTTGTATTTCATTGTGATAGAAAAGGAAGCATTGAAAAACAAAATTTCTTTAAAAAACATATCAAAGAAAACTTCGTCAACAAGAGAAGACCAGTTGACCCAAATAATTCAATACAAGAAGCATTTGTTGAGCATCTATAAATGCTGGGATGATCCAGTTTCTGAGAGTAAAAGAAAAATGAGTATGAAAACGCTGTGCTCACAGTTTATACACTCGTCACAGGGCCAGGCAGACAGCTTGAGAACTCATTGTCGGAGGATGAATTACTCCAGAAACAGTGTAAAAAGGGGGTAGGGTTGGGAAGGCTTACATGTGTTGATGAAACAGAAGTGAACTCTTTCCCAGGAATTTCACCCCATCTTAGATTAGTAGATAAGTGCAAATCATTCTGTGCTGACTTGGTTTACTGTATAATCTGCCACTGTCAAACCAAACCCACACCCAACACATCGCCATTTAGTCAATTAGGACTTACAGTGACCCTACAGGAGAGGGTAGAACTGTCCCTGTGGGTTTCCACGACGATAACTCTGTCTGGGAGTAGAAAGCCTCGTCGTTCTCCCTTGCAGTGGCTTGAGGTTTTAAACTGCTGACCCTGCAGTTAGCAGCTCAATGGGTAGCCAGTACTCTCCCAGGGCTGCTTCTGTCCTTGCCAAGGACTATAAATTTAAAAAGAAACTTTGGTTCTGAAAAGGAGTCCTGGTGGCGTAGTGGTTAACCATTGGGCTGCAAACTACAAGGTCAGCAGTTCAAAACCACCAGCCACTCCGTGTGACAAAGATAAGGTTTTCTATCCAGTAAAGAGTTACGGGTTCAGAAAGTCAACAGGGGCAGTTCTACCCTGTTCTATGGAGTTGCTTGGAGTCAGAATTGAATAAATGGCAGGGAGGTACTTGTTTTGTTTGGTGTTGATCCTGAAAGAAGGTACCAGGTGGGGTCTAGAGGGGCAGATGTCCATTCTTTCTAGAAGTAGGGTCTTGGATATTGTGCCAAAGTGTGAAATTCTTCAAGGTTGTTAGGTGCCATTGAATTGGTGCAAACCCATAGCTACCCAATGTACAACAGAACGCAGCACCACTGCTTGGCCCCGTGCCAACCGTACTACTATTGTTTGGTTTGAGCCCATTGTTGTAACCACTGTGCCGATCCATGTCGTGGAGGGGCTTCCACTTTTTCACTGCCCTTCTGCCATTATCAAGCATGATGTCTTTGTCCAGGGACTGGTCACTCCTGACCACATGTCCAAAGTAGGTGATATGAAATTGTTCACTACCAAGTGGTACATAAGCACAAGTGAGCATGTGCTTATCTTACACCTCCTGGTATACTGAAAGAGGAGGGGATCCTCCTTCCCAACAGATACTGTTCCAGCTGCAGGTGAGTTGGTCTGAGAGGGATACAGGTGTGTGGCAGATAGGAAGTGTACACAATTCCTTATTCTGGTACATATTCCACATCAACCTGTATTTTCCTTGGAAAATCAATAAAGACTCACAGGGTTTAAACCCAAGAAGTTGGTAAGCTGCAGTCATGTAAAGCGTGCCAAAAAATTTGTAGTGAGTTTAAATAATTAGGAAGGCAAAAAAGCTGAATGATTTAATGGGACACTCCTGAGGAAAAAAAAGTTAAGAAAATAAATTAATTACCAATTATGACATAATTCCTAAAAGGAAATCTATAGGGAGGGAAGGGTTTTTTGGTGCGTGTGTTGTTTTGATTTGCAAGCTTCCATTCAAGGCTGTGATAAAATAAAATGTTAGTACATCGTAATCTTAGAATTTTGTGAAAATCAAGGAATTCCTTTTTAAGAGCTACACATTAAAGTCTATTGGTTTTGAAATAAACATAGTATTATGAAGTATGCTTCACTAATTTCCCTTTTGGGGAAAGAAGAGTTCTTCAACGTCCAGTGAAATATGTCATGAGGAAGAAGAGTACATTTTCCTGGGGCTTTATCGGCACCTGTGGTTGGCCGTTAAGCTAGGAGGGCATCCTAACACTGCACACATCTTGTAGTGCCTGTCGATAAATTCCTCTGAGGATATAAAAATAAAAAACTCACTGCCCTCTCGTTGCGTCTAGCTCACAAAGCCCCTTTAGGACAGACTAGGACTTGCCCTGTGAGACTGCGAAGGTGTCCATCTTGACAGGAATAGAGAGCCTCGCCCTGGCGACTCTGGCTATATTTATCTGAGCAGCTGTAAGAACCATGTGATCCCTGGAAGGATGAGGGTGGATGGCTGAAAATATTTACCCACAAAGAAATGTAAACTCATGAGCTGCCACTGTCGACTAATGGCTTATCACTCAGGACATTCTCTGTAGAATTGTGTTTGCCTAAATGCATGCTCCCTGGTAACACAGTGATCCTAACTGCTAAGTTTGTGGTACAAACCCACCAGCTACTCTGTGGGAGAAAGTTAAGGCCGTCTGCGCTGTGAGGTTTTAGTCTCTGAATACCCATGGGGCCATTCCTTTTGGACTTAAAGGGTCGTTATGACTCAGAACCGTCTCAATGCTGGTGGGTAAGCATATACAATGCTCTGATAGGTTCATCTGTTCATTTATTCTTCCTTTAACTTATAAATCTTAATGTTTGTGTCTATTTCTTTATTGCTGTATAATTCACATATCATACAACTCAGTTGTTCAGTCAGGTCCATAAGAATTATGCAATCCCTGCCACAATGAATTTTAGAGGGTTTTCTTGCTGCTAGCTCCCCGTTTCCCCTCAGCTTCCCCTTCCAAGTACCTAGGCAATTATTAATCCAGTTACTCTCCCTCTCTTGAGTTAGGTTTCATATACAGAAAAATAAACACACAAAACAAAATCAAGAAATAAGCAAACAAACAAAAACAACTCCAACAAGAACAAAATAAAACAGAAAAACTTCAATAGAAAATAAAGCAGAAAATATTAAAAAGTTGAACAAATTTGAAAGGGGCCAAAAGGGAGTTCAAGTGATAAGGTGCTCATTCTGACCTAACCGCACCTGCCACATTGGATTTACAGGGCTCTCCTCCTGACAGCGAGGCTGTTCACATCCCAGTGCGATGGTTAGAGGGCGTTCACTGGAGATTTAATGCACCTGGGGACCGTGCAAATGGATTTTGGGATTCCACTGTCCTCTATAACCTTCTGAAAACCTGGTGTTCAGAATTTAAGGTCTGATACCTTTCCTTCCTCTAGATTTGGATTTTATTTATGATCCTTGGATCACACAGGCTAGTGTGCTTCTTCTATGTATTTTTAGTTGATGCCTCCCTTCGATGGCTGCTTGCTTTAAATACGCCTTTAACACCCCAGGCCCTGTCCTTTCTGATGGATTCTTCATTAAACGATGGTACGGCACCCATATCTTCAGTGATACTCTCCATGAGAGCATCAAGTAGGGCCACATAAGAACTGTTTTTAGATTAGGGCTACATGAAGTGTGAGCCCTAAATCCATTCACTCATCTATGACTTATATTATGTACTGGGTTCATTTCAAAGCCATCGTTATCATTTTATTGGAGAACATTCTAAATCATCCCCATGAAACATAGCATAATTCTATTAATCGTATCAATGTTTTAGCCAGTGATAATAGCATTTAAAACAATGCTGACAAAAGGAAAGTCTACATGTATAGACCAGCTTTTCAGACTACAGTGCATGAATTGTATATTTTATGTTTTTTCCCTTTTTAAATCATTTTATTCGGGGCTCGTACAACTCTTTTTTTTTTTTTAAACATTTTA
>NW_022103920.1:24852703-24867397 GCF_000313985.2 Echinops telfairi
AGGGAGTACTTGAGTGGAGGCCCAATGTCCTTCTGCTACCTTAATACTAAATCTATAAATGTAGGCTCATAGATCTATTTCCCCATCCTCATATTCGTACAACTCTTATCACAATCCATACATAGATCCACTGTGTCAAGTACATTTGTACATTTGTTGCCATCATCATTCTCAAAACATTTTCTTTCTACTTAAGCCCTTGGTAGCAGCTCATTTTTCCCCGTCCCTCCTCCTCAGCCCTCCCTAACAAACTCTTGATAATTTAGAAATTATTATTATTTTTTCATGTCTTACACTGTCTGACATCTCCCTTCACCCACTTTTCTGTTGTCTGTCCCCCAGGGAGGAGGTTATATATAGATCCTTGTAATTGGTTCTCCCTTTCTACTCCACTTTCCCCTTACCCTCCTGGTATCGCTACTCTCATTATTGGTCCTGAGAGGTTTATCTGTCCTGGATTCCCTGTGTTTCCAACTCTTATCTGTACATCCTCTGGTCTAGCCGGATTTTTAAGGTAGAATTGGGATCATGATAGTGGGGGGACGGGAGTGAGGAAGCATTTAGGAACTAGAGGAAAGTTGTATGTTTCGTCATTGCTATACTGCACCCTGACTGGCTTGTCTCCTCCCCATGACCAGTTGCCTACAGATGAGCTTGGGGTCTCCACTCTGCACTCCCCCTCATTCACAATGACATGAGTTTTTGTTCTTTGATGCCTGATACCTGATATCTTTCACATCTCGTGATCACACAGGCTGGTGTGCTTCTTCCATGTGGGCTTTGTTGCTTCCCAACTAGATGGCCCCTTGTTTATCTTCAAGCCTTTAAGACCCCAGATGCTATATATTTTGATAGCCAGGCACTATCAGATTTTTCACCACATTTGCTTATGCACCCAGGAGATAGTTAATGTATATTGTGCCAACATGGTCAATGAACACATGTGGGATTAATTGAAGGGCGGAGAGATAAATGGCTCGGTGAGCCTCCCCTCTCTTCTCTCTTGCACTTTGGTCATTGGACCAGTGTGCAGCTGCCTTCCTTGTTCTGTGACTCAATTTGCAAGCTACACTACCTGTGGGACACCTAACCTGTGGACTGTGTCGCTGCAATTTGAGGTTCATTCAAGGCCTGCTTCGCCACACTATTGGAATTTACATCTCTTCAGCTGGGGACTGTTGGACCCTGTCACCTGGCTGACTGTTGGTGACCTGCCTTGCTGTTTGCTGCCTGTGCCAGGATAGCCTGAATTGCTCTAGAGAGGACTTCCTGGCGGCCCTCAAAACTTGCAGGACTGCCAGTGTCTCACAACTGTCTCACAGGAGTGAGTTTCCCTGAGCCATTTGTACTGCTTTATAATTTAATTGTTTATTTCTTATGTTATCTATCTATCTATCTATCTATCTATCTATCTATCTATCTATCATCTATCATCTAACTGTATAAATATATATATATATATATATATATATAAAATTATTAGTGTTCTGGCTTGTTTCTCTAGAGAACCCTGTCTAACACAACCCGTTTTGTCTTCAGCGATTGTGTCCAGAAGGTGAGCATCATGGAATGCCCGTTTAATAGAACAAAGTGTTCTCACATTGAGGGTGTACTTGAGTAGAGGCCCAATGTCCATCTGCTACCTTAATAGTACACCTATAAATATATGCACATAGATCTATTTCTCTATCTTCATATGTAAATATATTTACATATGTATGTGCTTGTATTTAGACCTCTATAAATTTCCTTTTCCTCCTAGTTCTTTCTTCTGTTTCCTTTTACTTCCCTCTTCTCCCACTATCATGCTCAGCCTTCATTTGGGTTTCAGTGATTCATCTCAGTTATGTTGCCTTTGATCAAGCCCTACCACGGCTCCTATATCCTCCTCGCCATCAATTTTGGATCACTTGTTCCCTTGTCCTTGGGTTTGTTAACACCCACTTTCTTTCCCCTGCCTCCCCCTCTCCAATGTCCCCCCTGAACTGTTGGTCCCGCAGTTTGCTCCTCCAGGTTGTTTATCCCACCTATCTTATATAGATAGATCCGAAGAAATAATAATATGCACAAAAAACAAGACAGAGCAAAACAAAACAACAACCAATGACAAAAAAAAAAAAAAGCCTGTAAATAGCTCAAGATCTGTTTGTTGATCTTTAGGAGTGTTTTCTGATAGAATCTGATGGGGTACCATGCCCTGGCTCCAATGTCTATTTTTGGTGTTCCCTTGGGACTTCCTTGCTCTGCTCCCCTTGCTGTTCTGTTCCACACCCTTAGTGTTTTGCCTTGGTGTGTGTGTGTGTGTGGGGTCATATTGGGCACAATTCCCACACTGTGTCTCCAGTGTTGTCCCCTGTAGGGCTATTGGTAGTAAGGTTTTGTCATGTCTCATAATGGTGCTGGGCATATGGTCCTTTCTGTGCACTGGCTGCTCTGAGCAGGGATATCGTCCTCAAGGCTTGGTGGGTCAGGATGTGCTCCACTCTCTCATGAATTGTTTATTTGTACAGATTAAAAGTTTAAGTGATTGGACACTACACAAACAGTAATGGTTGGGGAATAAAGGGGAAAATTCAATAATAGTCATTCACAAAGGCAGAACCATGCCTGATAGAATAACACACGTGATAAAAAAGCAAAGAGCATGACACTCATAGATATATGGTAATCCCAGGCCACTGCACATTAGAGATCCTGAAAGGAAGAGATCCAAACCAAAGTCCAGTGGCCACCAATTCCATAACTTTGGGACACTGGTTATCTGCTTCTCACAGTAGGGCATTGGAGACTTAAATCCAAGGGAGTATTTAAGTTCCTTAAATCTTGGTGACTGCAGGAAAAACGTGTACCAGTGATGACCACCAGATTTCTGTGGATGAGTTTTAAGGTAAAGTCTAATTTGTTAATGGGGTTCCCAAATCAGATCCTTCTGGTGTGTCCTCTGAAGGGTATGTGCACCTCGAAAGGGCAGCATTTGAAGTCCCAGTTGTCTATTAGTATTCCACCTGGGCCACCAAGGTCAAGATGGAAACTAGGTCAAAAGTGTCCAATTAGGATCATGATATTGGGCATATTCTCTCCTTGAGGTCTATATAAATTCATATTAAGCATTTTTTCCCAATGGCAGGTCACCCCAGTTGTACCCATCAACAACAGTGTAATCACTTCCTCAAAGACAAGCATGCCCACTCTATTTCTGGACTTGCATTTCCAGTGAGGCTCATTAATCACTTTGGGGGAGTGCCTATTGATCTGGAGTGATTGTAGACCTGTCAACTTAACTTTTATTAAACTCATACCAGATCCTCAGGTTGCGAAGGCAGGGTTTGTCATGAGGCTTTATATATAATGCCATGGAGTCACAGATTTAAAAAAAAGTTTACTGCAATATCAGGATGTTAAGGGATTAATATATAAAAATGTGACATATTAAAATATATATTTTGTTTTCATCAAAGGGGCATCTAGGTCAGTCTGGGCTATGTAAGTCATTTAGGTAAGGCTTTTTATAAGTGTCATTTGTATTTAATGTTGAAAGAAAAATGAGAGCTAACCAGGTAACGAGAGAAAGTTGCATAAAGGCATGGAAGAAAGAGTATTAAACATTCAAAGACTCCATGTGGGTCAGGGAGCCTGGAGTATTGATTCACAGAGACAGATGATGTTAGATAACTAGGTCGTCACTAGGTCATGGAGGGCATTTCATGCCCTAATGAGATTTGGATTTTATTATGTAGGCTATGAACCATTGAAAGATTTATAGTAAGGGAGGGACGTAATAAGATTTGCATTTTGGTAAGCTCATTCTGGCTGCAGCTTGAAGGATGATTAGAGCGAGGCAAGACGTGAGGGAGGAGACTAGTAGGGAGGCTGACAAAGCATCTGGGTGAGAAATAATGGCCTGGAGAGAGGAATGAATTTGACATGTTAGAATGAACATGGTCTGGTAACCAAACAAGAACAGCGACTGACGGAAACGCGTGTACCAGTGATGACCACCAGGTTTCTGCTTGGGCCGACCGGTTAGATGTCGGTGTCTAGCAACAATAGGGGGTTAAGAGAAGATTTGCAGATTTGGTGGGAAATAAAATGCAGGTGATTTGGACTTATTGGGTTTTAGATAACTGTGTGGTTGTTCAATTTACGGACCTGGAGCTCAAGAGAAGGGTTAAATCTGCAGGTAAATTTAGGACTCGTGGTTTACCGATGGTAAAGATGCATGATAGTCTATAGTATCACCAGAGAAGAAGTGACATCATGGGAGACGTGGGCTGAGGATAAACCCTTGCGTCCTTACTGCAGACACAGAGCGATTGAACAGAAGAGTCTTCTCCGAAGGGCCCAGTGTAGTGAAACAATTAGAAGTGAATACAGAAACTCTTATGAAAGCCAGAAGAACTAGTTCAAGAGGTGAGATTGGCCAATCATTTTTTATTGCTCCCCAAATATCAAGACACATGATGTTTGGAACATGTCCATTGAATTTAGCAAAAAAGAATGTATCGATAGTTTTCTTGAAAACGCTTTCTGAAAAAAAACAACAACAAAAAAACCCAAAAACGCTTTCTGTACAGTTTGGTATGTTGGCGAGAGAAGTAGAAATGTTTCCTGTAAGAAGGTGTGAACTCTTCCTTCAAGTTATTTTTCTATGTTAGAAAAAAAAGGGAGAGTTTCCAGGATTCAAGAGTAAGATTTTTTTAAACATGGACATATGATATACAAAATTTGAATATACATTAGAAAAAGGCATAATCAATAAAGTGAGGCCCCTGGGAGGGGAGGGGGCCACAGGGGGATATGGAGATAAGTGAGTAGGCGGGTATTAGACTTGTAATAAATAGGGACTGTTATTTTAAGATAGGAAGATAAGAAAAG
Source organism: Echinops telfairi (assembly GCF_000313985.2). NCBI lineage: Eukaryota > Metazoa > Chordata > Mammalia > Afrosoricida > Tenrecidae > Echinops > Echinops telfairi. The sequence goes on from NW_022103920.1 coordinate 24,857,579, forward strand.
TGAGAGACGGTGCTGGTACAGATGAATTTGCAGATGTGGAGCAAAAAGTTGAGGAAATGTTAAGAAATGCATTTTGGGAAATGAAAGAACTCCCTAGATGAGATACCATGATGTGGTCTGACATTGGGATGGCATGGTTTGCAGGCTGTGGGTCCAGCAGACAGATCAAAGAGAAGAAAGTGATAACAAGATATTGCTAGAAAGGGTTCGTGAGTAGCTATCATCTGAAGAGGGGTGAAATGGAGATTCATGGGAGTGACAGCCTTTGAGAAGGTGGGTGAGTCTGGGACTTGGAGAAATGAATGAAGCCAAGACAGCTGTTTAGAGAGAGGACTGCGATAGCGAGCAGAAGGGCTGTTTTCTTTAAATCAGAGATTGGTGAACAGGAGCTTACAACACACAAAAAGGATATATTTCCAAACGATTGTAGGAGTCACACTGAAGCTATGATAATGGATGATTGCAGAGGAGTGGAAGTAATGACAATCATGATGCAGGAAGTCCCCGGGTGTTAAGGTTGAGTGTGGAGTGGATCATAACGTTTACGTTAAAATCCTCTGGAAATACTTTTTTTCCTTCAGTGGCCACTGACTTGTTTCTGACTCCTGGGGCTCCCACGCATGCCAGCGTCAAACTACGCAATAGCAGATATTCAGTAGCTGCTTTTTCAGAAGTAGAACACCACGCTTTTCTTCTGAGTCCTCTCTGGGTGGATTCGAACAGACACATTTTCAGCCACGGGTGTTTGCCTGGGATTGGTATCACCCAGGAACCCCACATGATGGTCAAGGTTGGTAGGGGGCCCAAACCAAACTGTATCCTTTTAACAGAGATGCTGGAGAACACCACTGATGGATTGGTATGGCCGCCTGGAAAGTGACTTCGTTGCTGTTTTATGGTGAATGGGTCTATTGACGGTTCCCCAATGCACCTGCATAGCATCAGTAGCAGTTCATACTGAATATACTTGCCAAGACGAATTCAAAAGGAAACTATCCCCAGCTCGTGGAATACGAACACATTCACATACTCAAATAATAGATGTGAAGTTGGAATGGGTAAATGTAAGCATTTGCAAGATGGGAGACCATTTAGATAAACAGCATTACCGTCTAGCACCAGGGACTGCACCTCTCTTCCAGAAACCCAGGCCACAAGAAAGTTGATGGGAGGACGAGGGCAAGGCTTTGTAGTAAATTTTTAATTTCACACAGGGGAATAAATCACACTGTTTGGGAGGCCAGGCTCTTGACGGTGACAGAAATAGAATCAGGTCGCAGTAAGACCATGAGCTCACATCTCCCCTCTTCTGTCTTTTTAGGGAAATTGCTAGAGTCTGATGTATCACAACCCAATGAATGAGAAATAAAAATTACACGTCACTTAGAATTAGTAGAAAATTTGAATAATCAGCACTAGCAAATGCTTAGAAACTTTATATCTGCCTCTCAGGAGTGAAAATGAAGTTCAGGGAATTTTCTGTAGGATTATGAAAGTTGATACCTTGGTTTGGATGGGAGATTAAGCTGGAAACTTTTCAATGGAAATTCAACAGTCTCTGTGATTTTCAAAATGTAGAGGATGTGAGTTTATGTTGGTGTGTGTGAGTTTAATGCCTTAAAGTGAACCAGGCTGGTTATGAGCCTCAGAAACAGCGTCAGATATACAGCATGACCACGAGTCAGAATTGAATCGATGGCCGTGGGTTTTAGGGATTGGGATATACACTTATAAGAAGACCTGATGGTGCACTGGTTAAGGAGTCCACTGCTAAAACCCAAAGGTCAGGAGGCTCAAATCCACCAGCAGCTCTGTGGAAAAAGACCTCGCAATCTAATTCAGCAAAGTCTGTTGCTCAGTGACATCCAATAGATTCCGACTCACAGAGACTCCAAGCCCAACAGAAGAAACACTGCCCAGTGCTGTGCCATGCTCTCAATTGTTCTTATGATTGAGCCCATTGCTGCAGACACTGTGCCAATGCATCTCGTCGAGAGCATTCCTTTTTCGCTGCCCCTCAACTTTAGCACGCATGATGTCTTTGTCCAGGGATGGATCTCTCCTGATCACATGTCCAAAGTACATGAGACAAAGTTTCAACATCTTTGCCCTTAAGAAGCATCCTGGCTGCCCTTCTTCCAAAACAGAATTGTTTGTTCTTTGGGCAGTGCGTGGTACATGGGTCAACGGGACAGGAAATAGACTCGAGAACGAACGTCATCAGATAGATGTCTACTCTTGGACAGGGGCTGTTTATGACTCTCTCTGAACTTCAGTTTTATAGAAGGGAGATAATGAGGCTAGTACATTATCATATATATTTTTTTCATTTAGGAAACAACGAAAGCTATCTCTGTTTATTAAATCCTTTTTACTCACCTCTGCGGGGATACAGTGTGAATGTCAATATATTACAATTATTATGCCTTCCCTAAAAGGAAAGAGATTCACCAATTCATTTATCCATTAATCTGGAAAGACTGGACTGATAAAACTCGTCCCTGAGAAAAGCTGTTTCACAACAAGATCGTCTATAAAACAGGTTTAAATGGAACTGATCAAATTCTGCAAACTGGTCCTAGATGGCAAAGAAAAATGCTAATGTAGTGAAAGGTAAAAATGAAATGATTTGGTAACTCTTTCATCATAAATATCAATGGGCTCTGTAATTTTAATGCTGCTAAATTTGGCACTACGGCATTATTGATTTTCTGTATCATCTAATGGTTTCCTGCAAATATCTTTTATAAAAGCACATTATATGTCTTCTTAATAATCTTTTCTTGAGCCATATACTATCAAATCCTGCAGAGCATGATTCATTCAGCAGTAAGTGAAAGTTATTAAACATATCTTCTATTAAAATTTTGTTAGAATTGAACCAATCTCCTGAAACTGGTGCACTGCAATTTTACTACCTTGGTTGCTTCATGTTAAGAAATATTTAAGAATTGAAAAAACAAAACAAAAAAACTTTCCAAAAGGATCATTTGAATTTATTAGAACTCTATTTGTTGACATTTTTTGACAGAGTGGGACTTTTTAAAATGATTTGCTTGTTGTAATCACTTTCTGTTTTCAGGGACCCCATCCTGTTTTTTCCCTCCAATGCTGTTCACTTGGGGAAAATGGATCGTCCCAGCTCATGATCGATGTGATTTTTATTTATTTGGTTCAACTCCCAGCTGTTTTACATCTTGACATAGAAAAATTACTGCTTCACACACAGTTTTAGAAAGGTAGCAGAGACAGCTACTGAACTTTATGTTACCATTGGTGTGTGAAAATTTTCAAGGAGGAAAATCCATTTATTTTGGTAATAAAGGCACATCAATGGAACGCATAGCCTTGTCCAAGAAAACATTACTCATAAGTCCTTTGTTTCTCTCTATCCCTGCCATCAAGCCGATGCTGCGTCACAGTGACCCTATCCCCGACAGGACACAGGAAAGTTGACCCTGTTTAGTTTCTAAGAGTGTAACTCTTTACAGATGTAGAACGATCCATCCTTCTCCCTTGCAGTGGTTGGCGGTTTCAAACTGTGGTCCTAGCAGATTGCAGTCCAATGCATAACCATTATGCCAGCAGGTCTGAGAGTGCTTGACAGACATTTGTTCTTAGTTGTGTGGCTCCCATCTCTCTATATTTAACATGTATATGCCTTAGCCACTTCCTGGGGAGATCAAACATCTTGGTGACAGTGTAGCAGGAAACCTTTCGTCAACAGCCATGTATTAGTCTGGGCACTTTAAAGTAACAAATCCAGAGAAACTCATGTATAAGAGAGAGTTTTCTATAAAGGTTAAGTGCACATCAAGAAAACACCCCAACCTAGAGCTGCCCAAACCTACAAGTCCAACATTAACCCATATGTCCAACACCAATCCACAAAGTCCTCCTCCATTTCACAAAACAGACGCAATGATGCCGACTGCAAAAGGAAAGCCGAGTCAGTGAATGTGTAAGCCCCTCAGTGCTGGCAGGGGTCTCCACATGGGTGCTCCAGCACCCAGGGCTGCATCGGGGTAGGTCCATGCGACTTCTCCTGGGGGATGTCTTGCAGGAAGTGATCCTTGCCAGCTGAAGCAGGGAACTGGCTAAGGCAGCTGCACCCTGTTCTGACCATCACAAAGCAAGAGACCCAAGAACTAGAAAGGCGAGGCTCACCAAGCCATTTATCCCTCCGCCCCTCATTTAACCCCACATGTGTTTGTCAGCCAGGTTGGTACAATAAACGAACTACCTCAAGCCATATTTGAAGTAGCTCTTGCTTTTGCTTTTACTGGGGGCCACCAGGGCCCAATGAGCTTCTTTGGTAGCCCATATGGTTTTTATAGCTGTGAAGACCTTTTTTCGTCTTCCTCGTGAGGGGTAGAAGCTGAGGTCAGTGACCAGTGACATATTGATTACAACTGTCAGTGTGTTCTCACTTTATTCTGACTCCTTCGTTTTCAAAGCTCAATAAAGAGAGAAGTCTGCGCACATTGATGTCTGTGAGGAGAGAGAGAAACTGAATTCTTGTCAGGAGGTGAGATACATTTGATTGAACAACTCTTATATTTTTAAATACAAAGAATCGGGAGGATCTCCTGGGCTCCCTCCTTTTCCTGAAACCCACCTTCAGACATTAAGTATGGGACTGGGGGCTCATGCATTTCACTCAGAGTGGTTTCTTAGATTCAGATGACAGATACAAATTAACCTGATCACTATGATAACTCCTAGCCTTTTAGCACCAGACACTATAGGGCAGTGGTTCTCAACCTGTGGCTTGCGACCCCTTTGGGGGTTGAATGACCCTTTCACGGGGGTTGCTCGATTCATAACAGTAGCAAAATTACAGTTATGAAGTACCAATGGAAATAATGTTAGGGTTGGAGGGTCACCACCACATGAGGAACTGTACTAGAAGGTGGCGGCCTTAGGAAGGTTGAGAACCACTGTTCTAGAACAGGGGTATCATCAATTGGAGATGTAGATCCAGGTTAAGCTTGGATCCATGGATAACTGCCTGGATTCTGAGCCAGCCTGGAAGCTGTATTCCTCAAACCATGTACACGTATGTATTTGTGCAGATCGACAACCGGGGAAGACCACAGATTTTACCTAAGTCCTCAGTGTCACCCTCCCCAACGTTATATCATTGTAAGCATTTCATCACCCGCACAAACAGCCATTGTGGCTTTTGGTCCTCATGTTACAGTGAGTGTTCAAAGGCCGCCCTCCTTTTAGTAAAGAGCCCTGTGCCACTAAGGAACACTGAGGCGGGATTTAAAATGAGTCCATAAGGGATTGCAAAACATTCGTGGAAAAAATGGGACGGAAAGATGATGAAACGTATTCACACACTTTTTTGAAGCTCCTTGGTACACCTGAGAGCAAATGATGGATTCAAGTTCAGTTTGTGATCTATTTTCTTTTTCTCAACTCTCTTGCCTAGCGGACATGCTCTCTCTCTCTCTCACTTTTTCCTTGGTTACTCTCTTCCTCTCCCTACGTGAGAGCTACGAAAGAATGAAATAGAGAACTGAAATCTGATGACAAAATTTGGCCCAACTGTTTCTTTACTTTTAATTTCTCTTTGTTTTTCCAGAACTTGAAACCAAATTGGTTCAGTCATGATCAGTGAAATGAAATGGGAACAGACTTGAATTTTAAGAATCAGGGGGAAGCTGGGGCATAAGTTAAATTGGGGGGGAAGCATGACTTGGTTCAATACCTGTTTGGAGTTTGGTTTTAACTCCGGCCTGTGAAAGAGCCAGAGTGGACCCACTCAGAAGCCTGGTGGAAGAGGCTGGATTATTGCCAGAACTGTGGAGAGCAATAAATACCCAAGCAGCAGTGTTAGCTACCATCTTTGAGTTGGGCTCTTCTGTTTTTGATTCCACCAGTCAGTAGATTGTTGCTGTGCAACACAGATGCTGCCCTTATTTTTTAAGTGGAGAGAGTAAGGGCATCAGATTATACATAAATGTTTGTGTTTGTTTGCCAGAGCACCGAAGATAAAGAAGGAACAGTAAATAAATAAAAACAAGTACCTCTTACAGAGGATTGTGAAACATAGTCAGTCGGTCAGCCAACTTGTCTGGTTGGCTCACATGTAATCAATTCAGGTCCACCCAGTTTCCCATTGCTGGCCATGGTTGAACTGGTAAGGGCTGGTTCAAAGCCCTGTTTGGGTTCTGATTTTTCCTCTATGAGGCTGATGAGGATGGCAGGCTTTGGGAATATTCCAGTAAAGACATCTCGACTTTTCAGTTTGGACATGGACCATGCAACCGTGAGCATTTCCATATGCACTGTGTACCTCGGGGGATAATATTTAAATTGGACATTTCCAGGGGTGTTCTCAAATGCCACCTACATCTGGTGGCCCAGTTTTATCAGAATTACATGATTTCTTTCTTAATATTTAAAATGATTAAACAAAATAGCCGTAAGTTTTACATGACTCTTCAGAGACTGTCCAAGTTTCTGGCTTACAGTAAGTTTACAAGGCAGAGCAACAATGTTCCTCAATCTTGTTCATAAGGTGTTTTTTGTTTGTTACTGATAGTGTACATTCTGCTCCTTTTTCATCTTCAATACCATGGCAACAATGCCCTTTCATTCTTAGAATTATGGCTAATAGTTGACCAGATGGATTCAACAACATAATAATGCTAAATGAGCATGACGCACTCACATGGGAATAATGGTAAAATCTCCTTGAATTAAAAAATAAAATCCTATAGAGAAAGCAGGAACGCTTCTCAGAAGATGGAGGGATCAACAGAATATTGCATGTGCACGCAATGGCCTGTCACTCAGGCAGGCTGGAGCAGGCCACAGTGTGGATGGACAGCGGGGACATTATGCTCTGCAGAGTCAGTCAGTTGTAAAAAGAAAACAAACAAACAAACAAAACTGCATTATCCTGTTGATGTGAAACAAGCAAATATATACAAACCAACGACTGTTAGCGGTCACCGGTGTTGAGAGGAAGGAAGGGGGCATGGAGATTATTTTTGCATCAGGAGCATTGAGTTCGGAACAAGGACAGTGGCACTGGTTTCATAGGTCAAAGAACGTAATCAGCACCATGAATTATACACGCATAAGATGCGAAATTGGCTAAAGCATTGTTGTGTATATTTGCACCACGGCTGAAAGATTCTTCCAACTTTCTGAAGGACTTGTAGACAATTGTAGTTCCCCTAATCATTCTGTGCCCCCCTCCTGTATTACATTCTGGCTGATTTGATTTTTTGTTTTTTGCTAATCCAGAATTTGAGGGGCTCTAGTGGAGCGGTGGTTATCTGCTAAACAAAAGGTCACGGTTTGAGCTGATCAGCCACTCCACGGAAGAGAGACGGGACAGTAAAGATGTCTCATGCTAGATGCTCCACCCGGCAGTTTTACTTGGCTCCAGAGGACCACTGTGAGTTAGCACTTACTTGATGGCAGTGTTTTTGGTTTTTCAATCAAGAACTTAATATTTAGCATATTATTTAGTAAAATACTTATTGAAATATTATCTGTGATAAATAATGTAGCAACTGGAGATTGATCCTTGATTGGGTATACATGCTTATTGGTGATCTCCCCATTTATTATTGAAATAATGTTGCCTATATAAACAGACAAGCCACGAAAAGATCCAATTTTCTTTGATCACTGCAGAACTATTTGAAGACAGAGAGATGGGTTGTGTGAGTCAATTATCGTAAAGAGAATGGAAAGTAAATGGCTCTGGTGATTTCTTTTAGATTAGTGAAAGCAGCACAGAAACTCTCCCAATTCCCCTTCTTCCTCCTTACCTAATTTTATGCTGCCTTTATTGCTAGCAAGTCTGCAGGCATACCCAACACCTTTCCCTTGTACCCGGCAGGAAGAAAAGCTGTTGACAATATTTGGAAGAAAATAAAGGACGCGGATCTGTGTGTGTGCTATATAGGCATGCAACTCCGTAAAACAGAACTGGTTAATGAGCAATTAACTCAATTTAAGATAATGAAAAGTGCATTGACATATCAAGTGAAGCGGGATGTAGACAACAAGCTGAGCTTGAGTGCTGCCTAGGAGAGGGGTGGATATATCCATCCAAGTTAAGTATCTCGTGGCTTCAAATGTAGAATTATAGACAAACACAGCTAATTATCAAAAGCCTAATTGTCTAGGGTTCGTGTTGACATGTATGTACAAAATCAGATTATTTTAGCAACTTTTCAGCGGTTTGTTTTGTTGTGACAATGCAGAAAAGGTATTTTCCTCCACGCAGTCCTCCCCATCAATGTCTACTTGTTTGCACTGTAACTTCAAGGCTCCAAAGACTTGTCACCTGAAGGTCACTGCGGACCATTCCAAGGTTAGCCTTGCTGTAGGCTATCAGCATTTCAGGGTCCCGAGTGTTAAACATCTGCTTAATTAAACCATGACCTAATGGAGTTGATAAATCAAAACTGGTAAGTCAGGAAATTATAATTAAGTATAAGCAATAAGAAGGAGGGAGAGAGAGAGAGAGAGAGAGAGAGAGAGAGAAGAAAGAGGCATGTATTTTACTTTCCAGGGTGTGAATTTCAACCGGGAAATTGGTAAACATTCTGCAACTATGGGACATTATGGCAGTGTTTACTTGCCTCTAAAGTTCTCTCCTACACATTTCTAGGACTTAGAATACTCATAATACTCACTGTGGCTAAGGTACCTGGAAACTCCAGTTGATAGAGTATCAACACTTTACTGTTGGAAGCGAAGAAGGATTCAGTAATCCTGTGGTCAGTACGTCAGCCAGAAAGCCTACCATCACCAGGGACTTCCTGCTTCCAATATGAGCAGGCAGCTCCATTCAGGAACAGTGCTAATTAGACAATTCAAATCTTTAAAATATCAATGCTAAGCATGCATTGCTTCTACTTGCAAACTCTTTATTCCCTTCACACTCTTGTCTTTCCTCCCCCTTCCTTTATAATGTAGAGATACATCTTTGGATCTGTCCGATCAGTTTATAAGGCAAATACATAATGGCTAACTTCAAAATGGTTGATGTATGGTTTTTAAATTATTCTGATCAAGGTAGGAGAATTAATGAATTGGTATGTCTAAAACAAAAGACACTCATGATGCTAATACAACTCAAAAAATGAACAAATCAATAAAAACCAACTTAAGCAACTAATTGAAATAATAAATATTGCTTAGCAATAACTGCCTGGGGTTTAAAATGTGTGTGTGTGTGTGTGTGTGTGTGTGTGTGTGTGTGTTCCAGCACCTGCTTCTCTGAGGATGCCTGCATATTTGCCTGCACCGGGTGTCTGTAGAGGTCACAGTAGGTCATTAATGGAAATGGAAACTACTTCACAGGCCTGGAATTCAAAGATATACAAACAACCTAGAAATAAAATGGGAGTACTGAGCACAAATGTGGTAAAATTTAAACTCTGGTGTATAAGGATGAAGAAACGCATTGATGGCCCTTGGAAGTCAAGACAAGCACCTGAAGTCTAGGAGAACAATGTGAAGTGCACCAGTAGGTTTTGACTGCAGTCTATCTCTTGACTATTTGGCCCTGAAGCAGCCCTGCTCATGTTGTGGGATAGGTGTGGGTACAATTACTCTTTACATAAAGCTCTTTCTTATACTGAAGAAGAATTTATGGAATGGTAATGGACATATGGGCTAATATCAGATTTATGGACATGGCCTGGGAGGTTTTCCTAATGTGCAATTGTGCTTTGATATAAGATTCTCTACAACTTTCCTCTAGTTCCTAAATGTTTCCTCCCCGCTCCCACAACCATGACTCAAATTCGATCTTGCAAGTCTGGCTAGACCAGAGGA
>NW_022103920.1:24869330-24910736 GCF_000313985.2 Echinops telfairi
TGAGCCCCTAATAAAATGTTAAAAAAGAAAAAAAAAAGTAGTATTGGTAATTTAAGGAAGATGACATTTGGATAAATTATTAATTTCCCCCTTTATACAGTATATATTTATTGTATAATACATCAACTTTTTGTTTTTATCATTCAAAGATTCAGTAAGTTACAAATGCAACCCTTGAGTTTTTTCTATTTAAAATGTTTTATTGATGTTTTTAACGTTTGAAGACACATTACATAATTGTCAGAAAACAGTAGACTGTCATGGGCTTGTCATTTTTAAGAGTGCTCTATTATCTCATAAAGTTCAAGAAAAAGCAGGAGCGGTCAAACCAGCAGAGAGGGCGTACTGTATGTCATGAATGCCACTGAGTGCTGTGCTCTTGTTCCTTTTCGATGGCAGACTGCTGACATGTGACCCTAAACGGAACTTTTTTGTAACCTTTCTCATTTGAGTTAATCTGGTGATTCGATGCGGCCTGAAAGTAAGGTCCGTACTTAGAAACGCCACCAGGAAAAGAGAAAAGAAGGAGATGATTTTTCTTCCAACCCACCGTCACATCACAGACGTGTCCTTCCAAATCAGATTATGTGTCATAGATTGGTCTATGCCAGTGGTTCTCAACCTTCCTAATGCCACGACCCTTTAATGCAGTTCCTCACATAGTGGTGACCCCCAACATAAAATGAGTTTCATTGCTACTTCATCACTGTCATTTTGCTACTGCTATGAATCAGGCGACCCTGTGAAAGGGTCGTTCAACCCCTAAATGGGGTCATGACCCACAGGTTGAGAACCGCTGGTCTAGACAGGGTTTCCCAATGTGGGGAATACTGGCACCTGAAGGACATTGGAGGGGTGGGGGTGGACAGTACAAAAGCAGACACCAACACCTCATCCTGGATTATGGGCCATAGTCCAGAATTATTTTAATTGCCAGAGAAGCACCGAGTTAAAAAAAAACTCTGAAAAGGGAGCAGTAGGACAAATATGTTGGGAACATATGTTCCAGAGGAACATCTTTTCCTTTTCTACAGGGCAAAATATTCCTAGTTACCAGCCAAACAGTCTGATACACACAGTGAATATCGGTTGACAGCACTCAGATGCATTGCTCTGCGCCAACAGTGGTTGAATGAGTTGTCGAGACCCCTTTCAATCCGGTGAAGAAAAAAGATTTGGTGTCTGGGACCAGGACATCAGTACTGCACCCTTTCCTTCAGCTGGGGAATCTCTTTTGGGAATTCTTTTTCTTCCGGTAGATGATTTGGTCCGCACAATGAATTTTATTTAGGTGGCTGAATTATGTGAAGTAAAAAAAAGATGAAGAGGATTTAAGAATAATTTCTACTTCATTTAGGAACAAAAGAACAAGAAATGTAATTTCTATACAGCATGCCAGCTCTGTTTGCCTCCATGGATTATAAATAGCACACACCTTTTGTTTTCCGTGGAAAGCGTGGCTGTTACAGCAACACGAAATAGAGAAAGCCAACTATGTTGAACAGAATAAAATGTAGTCAGATTGTGGAAGTATTGTTGCTTTGGCAGATCCAAGAAGGTCTACATGCCGTGTACTGATTTAGATTTCTCTAATGATCAAAATATTTGTTGTAACGAGATTTTTTTACTTGACAAAAAGCAATACTATTCCAAATGCTCTGAGACATTTAGAGGGCTATTATACTTATTCTATGAAATCTCACAACAATCTCTCACTCTCAGCTCACCATCTCTGCAGCACGTGCCATCCTGTGGTTGAGGCTCTTAGAAGCTGCAGCATCCCTTCGGACTTGTGCGACCCTCTGGGCAGCAGAGGAAACACGGCCCGGTCCGGGTCATCCTTACTCTTGTTCTCATGTTGGAACCCACTGTCACTGTCCATCCATCTTGGCAAAAGTCCTCCTCTTTCTTGCTCTCCCTCTACCAAACATGATGTCCTTCCCCAGGGACTGATCTCTCCTGACAATATGTTCAAAAGATGTGAGACAGAATCTCACCATCTTTGTCTTAAAGGAGAATTCTGGTTGTACTTCTTCCAAGACAGATTTATTTGATTTTGTGGTCAGCCTAGTAGGACAAGAAGAAGTTTAAGGAGGATACACTGCTCTAAAGAGATCCTTTATCCTATTATTTGTTTTTCTCAGTTATCTGTTTATTGTAAAACCTTGAAGTGCCATCTCATCGTAAGCTTGGTTGATCCCCCTGACCTGCTGCCCTTACCCTCCTTTAAGGTTTTCCTTCTATGTGTCCACCTCTCCACGGGGCGATGGTGACAGAGTGGTTATGTGTTGGACTATTAACCTTGAGGACAGCAGTTCGAAACTACCAGCTGTTCCTCAGGAGAAAAAATGAGGTTTTCTACTGCCATAAAGAGTTACTGTCTCAGAAACCCATAGGGGCAGTTCTGCTCTCTCCTATACGGTTGCTATGAGTAGAAATTCACTTGATGATGATAGTGGGTATACAACACTCAAAGCCTTGGGAGCCTACGGCCAAGTGTGTCATTGATAACAGCATGTTAGAATATTATGTATTTTAAAACAAGAACCATTAAACTGCTTCTGGATTGAAAATTATAAGATGAAGGATGCTTTTGCCTTAACTTCTAGAAATAATGTGGATGCCACGTTTTGGAGGTTCAGAATCTTCTTCTGCAGTATCCCCACCTTCAATAACTTGGATCAGATATTTAGAATCCAAAGGTCATTATAAACTATATGTTAAAAACCCATTGTCTGACATTCTAGCAAGCTTCTCTACAAGATAACATTGAAAGAAAATGATAGCACTCATTCTCAGCTTCTAGCTAAAGGTCTCTTTAATGGTTTCTTTCTAATTTCTGGGGGGGGGGGCAGAACTATATAATAGGAACATGTTTTTATAAAGAATGCCCACAGACTCTTAGTGAGCACTAGGGTCCTTGATTGAAGCTACAGAGCATGTTATTATCAACATATTCTTCCAAAGAATCATTAATGGGCTTACATGAATGCCATTGATGCTTGTGTATGCAAGCAAGCCCCAGTTCATAGTCTAATGCTTTGTGTTTGCACAATTTGCATATACTATTTCCAGGCAGCCATCCTAGCAGTCCTGCTGTAATCAATAATAATACCACTGTGTATGTTTTTTATAGTAAACGGAAGCAAAACAAACTTAACATCAGTGTTTTTTCTACTGAACTCTAACCAACTGGAAAGAAGTAGAAGTCATAATATACTGGGAAAAACAATGATCCGTTCTTTATGTAAAGTTCCTTCTCAGGTTTGCTTTTATTGAAGGTAAAGGCATTCCTTTTCTTGGTTAGGACATTTTCTTTACACAATCAATCGTTGTTTCCCTTTTGAAAATTAAAAATTAAGGATGAATGCATTTTGCGCAGAAGACTGAACATACAATGGCCACTGCTTTTAGTTGGAAGAAAGATTTCAGAAGGGATGTTGGTCATCCTCTTGATATTAGTTACCAAGTGAAAGAAAATGAGTTGAATATGATTACGATAGTTCAAGGTACCCGTATGCCACCCCCAGGTGCTGAAGCAAAGGGAAAACGTCCATGTTCCTATTACTGCTGTAGTTTTCATTGAATTGATTTTGTCTTGTAGACACTCCATGTAATGGAGTAGACGTTTTCCACTGGGGTTTGTAGGCTGTAATATTTATCTACACTGAGCCTAAACTGAATCAGACCAAACCCAAAGAAACTCACTGCCATTGAGTCGATGCTGGTTCACAGCCACCCTGTAAGATAGAGAAGATATTCTCCCTGATTTCTTAGGCCAAAAATCTTTAAGGAAGCAGCCCGACTCTTCTTTCTCCCAGTTAGTAGCCCAACACCTGACCCACGGTACCACTAGGTATCCTTTCTTGAGCATTCCCACCCATCACAATACCAAACCCACAGAGTCTCTGGAGAGACTCCCCGCCCCCTCCACCATCATTCTCTCTAGTAACTAGCAAGTCCGAAAGATAATCTTTCAGACTTCTACCGTTGGCTGGTGGAGTTTAGTTTGGGGGCTAATTCTACAGGACTCATTGGACCGACATACAGGGACAGTTGCAAATTCACTTAGTATTTTCTCCTCATGGAATGCAATCAACAGTACAGCATCTTAATCAAGAGACCTGTCACTACTGTGATGCAAATGTATGCGCCATGTGTGCATTTGCCAGTTAGTTTCAGCTATTGCACAGAACCAGTCCCTGGGTTCCTAATACGATCTGTTCTTAATTTGTATTTTTAAACCTTTATGTGGAATGTGTATGCTAGTCAGAACAGGTGCGTATGGTTTTTTTTTCTTCTCCTTACTCTGGTGGTGTAGTGTTTCCAAGTTGAGCTGCAATCTGCACGGTCAGCAGTTCAAAACCCCCGTCAGCTCCCATGGAGAAAGACTGGGCTTTCTCATAAACAGATCCAGTCTGGGAACCCGACAGTCTGCAAGGACTCAAAGGCAGTGAGTTTTTGTTTGTTTGTTTCGTTTACTTTAGGGCAAGAACAAGCATGAAGCTTTTTCAAAGCTATAAAAGCTGTAAGGACAGCTAATGAAGATGATAGGATGAAGAACTCGTTGTGACGAGGGTTGGCTCAATTACAGTGAGTCAAGTCAAAAGCGTGCTGTCCTGCTCAAAGATGGCAGCCAACCACAGGACTCTGACAGGTTGTGGCTCTCCAGAGGCCTGGCAATAACCCAGTCTCATGCATCAGGCTCCTGAAAGAGCTCACGATGGCCCTTCTGAGTCTGCCATTCTGAGGCTTCAGTGTATAATTTTCTCATTCTGGTTACTGAGACAAATCAAATTGTACACACTCAGCTCTGTTGCTGTCTGGCTTCTGCTGGCCAAGACAGAATTGGTTGAAACTGGTGTGAAGCCCTGCATGAAAGGGGGCTTTTCTTTAAGCCCGAAGTTGCTGAAGGGAGGATATCTGTGGATGAAGCTCCCGGTGAATGCTCTCTGACCCTGGATCAGGGATGTGAATAGCCTTGCTAACATGCAGAATGCAGAGGAAAGAAGATGGTTGCAGATGCAGTTAGACTAAAATGTAGCCCTCTATCATTTGATCTCACTCATGGTCCATTTAAATTTGTTCCAGTTCTTAGTATTTTTGCATTCTTTTTAACTGGGTTTTAAAAATCTGTTTGTTATGCTTGATGGTTTTGTTTATTTAAAATTTTTTTTTCTGTGTATGAAATCCAGGACAGGTAAATTTATAGAGACAGTAACTGGTCCTTGGGGTTCTGGAAGGGGAGGTTGTGGATTAATGGGGAGCTAGTCATGATGAGTACAAGAATGAAGAAAATGATCTAAAACTGTGGTGGTGATTGCACAACTGTTCTTGCTGTAATTGAATGATTGCATTGTATGACAGGTGAATTACGTGCCAATAAAACTGTTGGGGAAAAAAGAAGCTTGTAACCCAAAGACTTCAAGGGGATGCTTGTGTGCAGAGTTAAAGTATGTTACTCAATGCCACATACAACCTTTCTTTCTAGGTGGTGCCTCTGATATCACCATGCTAATTGGATTAAGGTCTCCATTTAGGACACTATGCTGATGTCATCTGCTGCAGCAGTTGTGACTCAGAGTCAAGGGTAATGAGGCAACTGGAAGAGGCTGCTTTATGGGGGAATTGTGTCCATTCATCCTAGGAAAAGGCCTGAAGGTAGATGGTCTACATGTCTTTGCACTAATAAAAGCATTCCTGAGCCTGAGAGAAACTTGGAATCCTTTCTTGGTTAAAGGACCTTTTTTCTCTTCTCATTGCCCTCTATGCGTATCATATCATAGTTGCATATTTTGATCCTCTTTCCCTGAACTTTAGGGACTTAAGATTTTTCTGTCTTGTAAATCTCTAATTTTAGCAAAACAAAACAAAACATTTAAAAAGTCACTCATTTGTTTAGTCATATCCTGAGGATGATGTACACAGGTGGGAAGGCACTCATTTCTATATGTAGTTTACTTTTGTTATTGGGTTGTTGTTTTCAGGATCGACTCTTACTCGCTCCACCCCTCCATCTTTGCCTTGTCTCTGACCCACACCACCATTTATAGCACGATCTTTATCACAGGTGAATCCAGGTGTACAGGATATGTGTCTTCTGTTAAAAGCATTATGTGCACCAAAGTAGTTGAGCGTAAGGCCGGGCCACAATTACAATAAAGAAGAGTAAAGGAAGCACCTGGTCTCTGTGTGTTGGGACTGATGTGGTACACCATCAATCCATAGGGAGCCCAGGTAACAAAGTAGACCTGTCTCATGTTTTCTTGACTGCCATCTTCATGGAAGCAGAGCGGCGGGTTGTCTTCTCGGCAGTTGGGTGGGTTTGAACCACCAGCCTTCCACTTAGTAGCTGACAGTTGAACCATTTGCTTTGCCTCGAGAATGTGATCTAATGGTTGGAAACAAAGATAACGGTAGTCTTTTTTTTTTAAAGGCTGTCAGAGTTTGTGATGGTGCTGCTGATGTGGAGAATGACTGGCCACATGAGAGCAGTTGAAATTATTTTAAAAGGGATTGTTCTTTAAAGTAATGCTGACCACTGATGCTTACCCCTCCCCTCTAGTTACCCAGTAAACATTATCTGTATTGAAAGCGTTTGCCAGATAACATTTATTTAATTACAACAACAAAATTGCTCATCCGGTTTTTGGTTTGTGGGCCATTCGTCAGGGATGTCCACATTTATACGTGACAGGCTACACACATCGTGATTGTTCTATGGTGGGGACAGAGCAAGGAATGGGGCAGACTGAGTTCTTTGTTGATTTGGAGCCTGACGTTATCACTACTGATTGTCCTTTCTCTTAGAAACATGTTACTTCCTCTTCGAAGTAACTAGAAGCTATGGGCACTTAGGAGCCCTGGTGGCATCATGACTAAAGTGATCAGATACTAAGCAAAAGGGCAGAGGTTTGAACCTGTCAGCCACTTCATGGAAGAAAAAGGTGGCAGTCTGCTTCTGGACCCATTCACAGTCAAGGGAACCCTGTTGGGACAATTCTAATCTTCCATTTTGCCAACAGCCTTGTTATGAATTGGCATAAGCAATGTCTTGTTTTGTTTTAATGTGCAATTTTATTTAATGTGAAGCTAATGGGGTGCACTGATCAAACGGTGGAAGTGGCGTGGATTAGGTACTAGGTTAAGCAGCATTCGGGTCAGCTAACGTCTCTTAGTTCCATCGCAGTAGGCTTATGCGTGAAACGAGTGCAGTCCTTCAGAATTTTTTCCATTGGTCAGAAGGAAACTCAGGTAAATGAAATATGCATGCATCTATGTCCACTACTGACAGCCAATCACAAGGCAAAACAGAAGCCCAAAAATAGAAAATAGGAATACACACTTCCTATTTACCAGAAATTCAGGACAGAGTCACAAAAGGCTATGGAATGAGGAATATCATTGCTGATGTCACATGAATCTTTGCTGAAAGCAGAGAATACCAGAAAGATGTTGACCTGCGTTTCACTGACTATGCAAAGGCATTTCAGTGTCTGCATCATAAAACATTGTGGATAACAATGCAAAGAATGGGAATTCCTGAATACTTAATTATATCCATGCAGAGCCTGTACATAAGCCAAGAGGTATTTGTTGGAACAAAACAAGGAGATATTGAATGATTTAAAATCAGGAAAAGTGTGTGTCAGAGTTGTATACACTCACTGTACTCATTTGATTAACATGCTGAACAAATACTCCAAGCAGCTGGACGATATTAAGAAGAGCACTGTATGATTGGAGGAATACTCATTAACAACCTGGGCCATGCAGATAATCCAACATTGCTTATTTAAGGTGAAGAGAGTTTGAAACACTCACTGGAGAGGATGAAAGACTATAGCTCTCAGGACGAATTCTACCTCAATATAAAGAAAACAAAAAGTCCTTACACATGGACATCATGATCAGTAGAGAAATGAATGCAGTTGTCAAGGATTTCATTCGATTTAGATCCATATTCAATCTCAATGGAAGTAGCAGTGAAGAAATAAGCTAATATATTGCATTGTGCAAATCTGCCGCAAAAGACCTCTTTTAAGTGCCAAAGTGTGATGATGTCACTTGGAGGACCAAGGTGTGCTTAGCCCAAGCCATAGTATTTCCAGCTGCCTCAAATATGTGAGAGAACTGCAAACAATGAGTAGGGAAGGACCAAGAAGAATTGATTTCTTTGGATTATGGCGTTGCGGACAAATATCAAGCATGGCACGGATGGCTAGCAGAAGGAACAAACCTGTGCTGGAAAAAGGACAGCCAGAAAGTTCCTTATAAGTGATGATGGCCAGATTTCATCTCTCGGGCATTTGAGAATGTTAGCAGGAGGGACCTGTCCCTGGAAAAGTACATCATGCTTATTGAAGTGGAATACAAGGAGGCAGGCCTTCACTACGATGGATCAGCAGAGCAGCTGCAACACTGGGCTCCAACATCGTGACCGTGCGAATGGCATGGGACTGGGCAGTGTGTCGATCTGTTGTACATAATGTGGCTACGTATGAGAAATTAAACTCTACAGCACCTATTAAAAAGAAGAACAATGTTTACCAAGAGCCAGGCATAGATCCAAATGGGGCCCAAATGCCAAAGGAGGGGAGAACTTACATATACATTTATATTTATATATATATCCATACTGATCAATGATCAATGTCTATTTACACATTTGTTATTAAGAGAAATCATCTGCCCGTTTCTATGAACACATGCTCCGCTATTCTTTTTTGCTTTGTACAGAAATCTGCTCATCTTTGAATGGTCCTGGCATTTTGAGAAGAACCATCTGTCTGAAATTAGCAGTGAGAAGAAGGCACGGGACCAAACCCCACTTTGATGCACATCTGGCCCAGTAAAAATGCCCCTGTCTGCCACATGCCCATGCTTGTTTTCTTCTCTGCCATGAAAAGTTCCCCCCAAAAGAATGATGCTCCTCCTCTCTGGGCGAGCTCTGCTGAAGAGCTATTTGCCTTCTTTTTTTTGGCAAAGAGAAGTTTTCTTGGGATGCAAGTTTGCTGCATTTGCATGTGTGGCCCAGAGGCCTCGTACGGTCTCAGCTGGATAGGTCCCTGGGAGAGGGAAAGAGCTAACATATCACATTTTATGATGAGGCTGCCAGATTGCTGTTCCCCTTTATCCACCTCCTGGTCTTTCTGCACGGGAGCCTCCCTAGGGTGATGGGAGAGATAAATGAGGTGTTGAGGGGAATGATAATTTTGCACAAGGTGAAAGGATAAAGGAAAAGTGAAAACATTCCTGCTTAGCCACAGGATAAGTCATATTAATTAGTCTGCACATGACACAACTCCACAAGTGGAAATGAAATTTATGAAAAGAGGACCATAAAGCGGATGCATCTCTTAGATAAATATCACTTGAGTGCCACAGTTCACAGCTTTCCACATTGTATAAAATCACTTCATTATTCATGACCTTATTAAAACACATTATAGATACACTTGGATATGAATTCTAAGTACTCGATAAGATTATGCTGTATGTATTAAAGTTTATATGTAATGAGAGATCCATGCACACGATTTCAGATTTAGAATCTTGCTTGACACTGAAAAATTGCAAAAGGAAATGATTTTCTACAGTTCATTTGGTAAAAGATCAAGAGCCAAGT
Source organism: Echinops telfairi (assembly GCF_000313985.2). NCBI lineage: Eukaryota > Metazoa > Chordata > Mammalia > Afrosoricida > Tenrecidae > Echinops > Echinops telfairi. The sequence continues at coordinate 24,878,959 of NW_022103920.1, forward strand.
CTAGTCCACAGTGAGATAAAGAGGCAGCGGTGTGCATAATCTAAAAAGCATAAACACACAATTGGCTTGAGAACATATTTTCAAGTATTTTTGCATGTTCATCTTCTACTATTTCATTGGTTTAGAACAATGGTTCTCAACCTGTGGGTTGTGACCCCTTTGGGGAACAAACGACCCTTTCACAGGGGTCACCCAATTCATAACAGTGGCAAAATTAAAGTTATGAAATAGCAATGAAAAGAATTTTATGGTTGGGCGTCACGACAACATGAGGAACTGTATTAAAGGGTCATGGCATTAGGAAGGCTGAGAACCACTGGTTTAGAATATGAACAGTATGGCAGGTAAAAGCAGACCAGCCACAGCAAGAGACACCTGCAGTATGGGACTCCTTTTAGGCATAACGACATCACATACATCAGGAGAAGGGAACTTCTGGCCCGTGGACAATAGACGGTTTGTCTATGAGATCATCGATGCCAGCAACAGCACACGCTGCACCAAAGAGAAGCATTCCAGCCATCACATCGGAGGGAGGTAATTAAGGGCTTGACCAAGATAGCAGGCTAATTTTTCAGTTGATCATTTTGCACGACCCACAAACGGTGTTATAAATATCCACACAGCGCTTGGCAGAAAAATAGTTCCCCACACCTGAAGACATAATACACAGTGGAGAAAGGAGAAAGGACAGCACATGTAATGCTTCCCAGATTCATTCAAATACAGTACTTCTGTGCCTGGACTGTGTGTGGTTTTAAACTGATGGAAAGAGAGGAATTTGTGTTTCGGTGTAGGTAATCATTGAGCCTCGGTGGAGCAGTGGGTTACACATTGGGTAGTTAACCATGAGGTCATCAGTTGGAAACCACCAGCCGCTCCTCGGGAGAAAGATGAGGCTTTCTGCTCCCAGAAAGAGTGACCGTCTTGGAAACCCTCTAGGGCTTGTCTGTCATGGAGGGTTGCTATGAGCCAAAATCGACTCGGTGGCAGTGAGTTTGGTTTGCAAAATCAAGGCATGGGTTTTCTTTTTAAAATGATGGTTTATGAAGCCAGAATAATTAGATAGATACTCTCTGTTATGAATGTGGGCAGGTAAGAGCGCATATGCCTCAGGCTTGTTATAAATACCGAACAGCCCCCACCCACACACACACACACAGGGTTCTGACTGATGCAGTTCCCCCTGCGCTCCACAGGGGTCGACGGCTGACTTTGAGGGGCAGTCCTTGCAGGCCCATCTCCTGAGGTGTCTCTGGGTGAACTTCAACTGCCAGTGGTTCGGTTATTTAGCAGCAAGTGCCTGAAACGCTTATGCCACCCGGGGCATCGCTTTGCTAGTAGCACGTAGATGATTGTTCACTCTAAAGAGGTAAGTTTTCTTTTCCCCTTTCATTTCTCCCCAACACTCCATTAATTTCTACAGGTGCTTTCCACGTGTCTGTGAGGAAGCCAGTGGGTCATAAACAATCTGGAATCTTGTTTGACGTGGACTTTTCTTACAGGCATTTTTCTAGAAAATACTTGAGCATGAGAATTTGCTTGAAAGCTCAATGCCCCTTTAAGATGCTTTCCTTATTCATCTATTCCCCTTAAAATATTAGTTATAAACAAGTTGATCAACAAGCTGGAGTTAAGATATGCCTATATCAGCATTGTTTCTCTTGTGTGACGAAGGAGTAATCACTACAGTATAATAATTATCTTTTTTTTCTCCCAAGGAGTAATTAGGAATGCAACCCTGAATAAGTAATGGTGCGTAAATTACTGCTGGCATCCCAAAGATCCAGCAGCTCACAATTCTTCCTTTCCAAAGTTTTTCTTTTTGATTATTATGCCTCATTTATGCTATCAAATATAAGCTTCTTTCCTTTTTTATGGCTGATGTTGCCTTTTTGGAGTTAAGTAATTGAAGCCTATTGACTTCCTGGGGGAAAACATAATTTAAAGAATTAAGAAAATATATTCTTCCTCTAGAAGGAATTCAAAATTTTCCTAAACAGAAATATAACAATGGTCTAATATTTGCAGCTTTGTGATTTTAAAGAGCAAATAGACTCCTATACGTATGATTGGGGTGGACATTCTGTGGTTTAGGATGTTTGTTTTATGTTTGTTAAGCATTTAATATATTTTACATAGGAAATATATAAGCAATTGGCACCATGCTTACAAGGACCAAGAACGTATGCCGTGATAAGTAAATGTTTCTGTTTATCTTCTTCCCCAGTGATAGCTAGGGTTCTGTGTCAACTTGGTATAGGAAGGATTCCCTGGCTTTTGGTGGTTAAATCCTAGTTATGCACGTGGATTCGGTCTGATATGATGTATTCTACCTCCAAGAAAAGATATGCTATGGGCACCCAATCAGTTTAAAGTTAGTCTCCTCAAGAATGTGGCTTGCATCCAATATAAATGAATATTGTAGAAAACTTTGCTTGTTTTTTTACTGCATCTGGCTAGTTATCTGATTGCGGGTTCGCTGGACTTAAGCCAGCAACCTGCTGTATTGTGTGCCTATTCTAGGAGTCAGCAATAGCCTGTCATCTTACCTGCTGACCTTGAATCAATTCACCTCTGTAGCTAGAAGACTGCTGTTCGACCAGTGGATACTCAGTTCTTCAGCCACTGTTACTATGTGAGTCAGGAGAAGCCTCCTGACTGACATCTGTTCTAATCAATTGCTTGGCCACTCATAGCAGATCTCACATGGAGGTGGATTGCATTAAATAATACCACATCATGGAAATAACTAGGAATAAATTGGAACTCCTCTACCTCAATAACCATATGAGCCATTTCCTGGATATAAACCTCTCTCTCAATATAAATATACCTATATGTATGCAAAAAAAAAACAACCCTGGAATTTTTTTTAAAGCTATGCATTTAAATGTTTTTACATACCAACCTTATCACCTTCAAAATACTCTCCTTTACACTTAATACATTTGTCAAATATGAGATTCCATCCTTGGAAACATTTTTTTAAACTCATCTGCTTGGATGGCTAACAGCACTTCCCTCGTTTTTTTCCTTCACCTCTCCTATATTGTCAAATCGCTGTCCGCTCATGTCCCTCTTCGTTCATGGAACAAAAATAAGTCATAGGAGCCAGATCAGGTGAGTAAGGTGCATGAGGCAAGAGAGACATGCTTTTTTTTTTTTTCCCCAAATGGGCTCACTGAGATGGCTGCATGAGAAAGAGCACTGTCATGGTGGCAAAGCCAGTCCCCCGTCTGCCACAAATCAGGCCTTTTTTGTCACCACTGTTATGCAAGCTTCTCAGAACCTCTAAATAGAAAGCTTGTTTAACAGTCTGACCTGGTGGAATGAACTCTAAATGCACTATGAGTTGACATTTTTGAACATTTTGGAAGTTGACGGATGACATTTCACCTCCCCTAGCACTGTCTTTGTAAGCTGTGCTCAACATCACAACCGTTTCTGTGGCACTTTCCTGAGTGGGAAACAAAATTTCACATCTGAATGCTGTTCTTTCAATTGGCTATAACAAAAAATGAAGTTCGAGCAAAACTACTGTTATGAAAAATTCCTTGTGACCAGAAAGAACCTTCCCAGGTGATGCCACTGGGTGCACTAACTCAGAGTGAATTGCTTAATGACTGCCTAACGGGGAAAATGAATACTATGAATGCTCTGCTCTGCCCAGTGCAATTACAGTGGTGTTTTTTTTGTAGACACACACACACACACACACACACACACACACACACACACACCATTACTGGTTAGCTTCTCTAGAGAACCCAATTCATTCCAACTCATAGCAAACCTAGTGGATAGAGGAGAGCTGCCACAAATGGTTTCCAAGGTGCTATGTTTACAGTAAGAGATTGCCATCTCTTTCTTCCTTGGAGCAGATGATAGTTTGAACTGCTGAGCTTTCAGTATTTCACCAGGCTCCTTTCATGTGAACGCACAGACACACACACAATCCCCCATTAATGTACTAATGATTCTATAAATGAGTTTCAAAAATTCCCTGGAAAAATAGAATTGAAAGGTAAAGAAGGTAATCAAAATTTCCCACAAACCTTTGAAGCCCCTTTTTGCACTCCACACATAATGATATTTTTTGCTGTTTTATTTGGCACTGTGTCGGTACATATTGTGCTATCTCTTTTTAACCATTACATAGCATTCTAATGGATGGAACTGAGCATGTAATACTTTTAATACATAAAGTGTATCTTATGATTTTATTACTCAGTCCCTTATAGTATTGAACATTTAGGAGGTTTCTACTCTTTTGCTATTGTAACCATTGCAATAACTACCCTCACACATGTTACTTTACCAATGGCCAGTATACCTGCAAGATTTAGTCTGAGAATTATTATTGCTGGGTCAAAGCATCTGTGGGCTATAAATTATGGTTGATATTTATGAATTGCTCTCTATGGAAATTGCATCATTTCATAGTCTAACTGGCAATAGACACAAACATCTATTACTCACCACATCATCAGGCAGAATGCTTTTATTCTCTAAGTACTATATCTCTCCAGTCAAATACCTGCTTAATTATACAAGAATATGAATGTGATATGTGGCACATTGTAAAACAAAGACTGCCCCCTCCCATTGACAATATCAAATACCCCGTATTCTTGAAGTCATGCCAGGGTATGAGGAAACAACAAGCACAACATGCTCTGAACATTGACTGAAGAACAGTGTGAGAAATTTCAACTACCTCCTTCTCTGAAATAGACTTATAAAATATAATGGGAAAGAATGTTCTCGTAATTGTCAGTCATCGATATTTGTTGAGCACTAACAGTACGTGAAGCCACGCAGACAGCACTCAGAAGTGGACCAATTCCATTTAGGCCATAATTTAAAGGTAAATGGAGAGAATAGCCATGTGTCTTTGATATCTCATGCTCCCATCCTAAGGAGCCCTGGTGGTGTAGTGATTGCGCGTTGGGTTGCTAACTGAAGGTCAGCATCTTGTAGCCAAGAGCTGCTCTGCAGGAGAAAGACAAGACCATCTACGCCCGTAAAGAGTTATAGTTTTGGAAACCCGGAGGGCAGTTCTACCATGTCCTGTAGGGTCTTCATGAGTTGGAATTGACTCAAAGGCAGTGAGGTTTGTTGTTGTTGTTGTTGTTGTTTTCACTTTCCTGTGTTCTATTTTTATTGTACCCCAAGCACTGTGTGTTGTGTTGACTCACTGACCTCTGGACTGTGATTCCTTGAGGTCAAGAATTCAAAGCTCGATATATCTTTAGTAGCATTTAGCCTAATACTCGTTTCATGATGGGTGCTTAGCTACCATATTGTTGGTTTTAAGAAGAAATGGATGGAAGATAACATTTCCTGTTAATCCTCTACACAAATAATGTAAATAATATTATTGTTAATCCTTTGTGGATGAGTTAGCTGATGAATACAAAGGATAACTCATTCCAGGCCTCACAGGTGGTTAACTATCAAGGCAGAATTCAAGTTCCAGAGTTTTCTAATACCAGGTTGAAATGTGGAGATACTGCCTCCTTAGGAGCAAATGAACCGACAAAGGAGACCTCTCTTGGTCTCAGTCTAGATCACGGCGTGCCCTTCACATACAGCTTGCCGTGTCAATGAGAGTGAGTCTCAAATCTCTCCTTTATGGACTTGCTGTTTTTCTACTCTCCCAGGGGAAGAGTGTAAAGAGGGTCAATTACTCCAGCTTTCTCTCTCATTGTCATCCAAAATACATTCTTTACATACTAAAATGTTTACTGCTAATCACCAAAGAAAAGACCACAAGTGTGGAAATTATCAGATGAGGAGATCACAATGGTTCTGGAAAACCTGAAAGTGATGTTCCCATTATGGTGTCTATGTATTTTAGTTTCTTTCTGAAAACTCAATCATCACCTAGTTTCCCTTCTTCAACAGGAAGAACTGAAATTTCACTGGACAATAATTTTGACGTGGGAGCTATCCAAAGGTCAACTTTGAGCAGCAGCTCAAGGAACTTCATAAAAATAGTTCATTTCCATTTACCCTAAGTTGCTAATCAATTCAGATCCTGTTTGGTATTGGCTTCACAGTGGTCAAGGAGCCTTCTCCTGGTCTGCCAAAATAAATCTAGGTTCTGATGACCTCTCATGTCATAGTCGCTACATTATGAGGTAACAATGCATTGTTCAGCTTGTTTTTGTTTTAATCCCTGAGTTACAGTGGTATCTGAGCTCCAGGGGCATGAGGGGCCCTAAGGAAGAATTACTTTCTTTTTCCCTCCACTTCTTAGTTTTTCTCTGTCTTCTCTTACTCGTGTTCCATTAGAGGGCATCATCTAGAACAGAAGGTCTTTGGAATAACTCGAGAAAGAGGCAATTTCTTTTAAACAAAAAGTAACTGATTTCCAGTGGCATGGATTCACCGATTTCAATCGGTTCATTAAAAGTGTAAAGTTCACTGGTCTATTGATACAATCAGAAATGTACAAGGGACTCGTGAATCAACCTTTTACTCTGAGATGGACTTGAAGATATTTATTTTAAGGGGGAAGAAAATTTGACTTCAAGAACAGATTGTTTTTTTTGTTTTGTTTTTAAGAATAGATTGTTTTAAACACAATTTTATGAGCTCAAAATTGTTCGAAATAGAAAAAAGAAATATTGTTGAGAAACAATGTAGTGTAAATGTATCAATTAATTAATTCAATAGAAAAATTTGAAAAGCTACTATGTGCTCAGCAGTTCGGGAGGGTTATAGCGGTAAACAAATCAGACCCAAATTCTTACCTTCTGGCATTTATTTGAAGGTTGGAAGAAAATCCAAGCCAGGAAATAGGTGAGCTGGATTCTAATTCTACCTTTAACACGGATCTACTATGCAGATTTAGAAAGATCTCTTAATCTCAAACTTTATGCTAATTTTCATTAAAAACCTGAGGTTTATTTATCATTCAGTTTTTAAAATAGCAACTATAAAAACATCGCACCAAAACCTACCAAGCTATACCAACCTAACAATAATATTTGCTATCACCATCATGACTTATGGGTTTTAAGTGACAGTTTTAAAATCTTACCCACATCAATAATCCATCTTAAGATATTTATATGAAAATGTCAAGTTTGAGTGATCATTAAAATAACTGAGAAGGAGGTTCATTAGGAAATGTACTGCCATTTACTCTTGGATTTTTAAAAAAATGTGATGTGACCATAGTTGAACCAGAACATATTGTCACAGTATGAAGAAATTTCAAATAAATTTTATAAATAAAAAACATTTTAAGAAACAACCAGATTGTCAGTAGGGTTTTTTTTGTTTCATTTTAATCACACTTGCATAAGAAACTTTAGTAAACCAGAGTTCTGATGATTCATTTTTTCCTTATTTTTATGTTTCATAAACATGAGGTGCACTCAATTTAAATCCAATGTAAATGAATTAATTTTTTTCAATGAAACATCTCTGCCCTTTGGAGGAAAGGTAATTTATTAGGTATTATTCTTTCCTTCATTATTTTATTTGAAGCAGACATTCTAGGACTATTGGGCTGTTTATCCTTTGAAAATTATTGTGTGGCTTATATTAGAAGAAATTGTTTTTCCTCCCTGAAATAAATTTCAATTCTGACCATAACCACATTGCAAAAAATTTCTGTAGGATTAAAAACAAACAAGTAAACTAAAGTGAACCAGTGCTAATGTGTGAGTAATGATGGATTTCTCAGGTAACAAGATAGTTTTTTAAAATCACAAGACTACCGTGTGTGTATGATACCTGAGAAAAGAGGTATTATTTTGGCTTCTGGCCCTTAATTCTCTCACTAATTAGTTAAGTGTTCTTTAGAGCACAACTTCTCATCCTGTGTCTAGGCTTACTTTCCTCTGCATTTAAGAGGAGACTCCATTAACTTAACATTAAGAAGCATATTTCCCCCCTGTGTCAATGAGCCTAAGTATCTACTTGTTTTCACAAGAGTTACAATTCAATTTGCTAAGGAAAATCTCCATTAAGTGGCTAGATGGCTTAACAATTTTTAAGTACCTTCACGTCAGAGTTGTGACTTTTGAAAAATTAAGGTACATTTTGCAATTACTTTGTAAATGCTGACTCTATACTTGTCCAATATGATTTCCTTTTCTAGGGGTTAGTCTTTCCCCAAAGTAAGTTCAAATATGTGAGACAAAGTTCCCCTGTCATCACTTCTAAGAAAGATTCTGGTTGTACTCCAAGACAGATTTATCATTTTCTTCAGGTAGTTCATTGGACGTTCGACGTTCTTCACCAACGTTCTTGTTCGGTGCCCTCCAGTCAGCTCCAACTCAAAGCCCCTCTCTGACAGCGGAACGGAACATGGTCCTGCGCTGTCCTCACAGTTGTTCTGCTGTTGAGCCCCTGGTTGTAGCCCTGAGTCAATCCATCGTGTCCTTGACCTTCCTCTTTTGCTTCCTCTCTACTTTCGCAGGCACAACGTCCTTCACGGACTGGTCTTTCCTGATCACATGTCCACAGTACTTGACAAAAGTCTCTCCATCTTTGGCTCTAAGGAGCATTCTGGTTGACTTCTCCAGAAAGGATTCCAAACTCAAGGTCATCAAATCTATGCTGACTCTTAGCAACCGTGTAGGACAGAGTAGAACTGCCTCCGTGGGTTTGGGAGACCATTTTCTGGGAGTCAAAAGCCCCATCTTTCTCCAGTGGATGGGCCAGTGTTTCAAACTGCAGTCCTTTTGGTTAGCAGCCCAGCTGGTAACGACTACATGCCAGGGTTCACTTCTAAGATAGATTTATTTGTTCCTTTGGAAATCCATGGGACTTTCAGTATTCTTCACCCAAAATAGAATTTCAATGACTCAATTTCCAGTCTATCTTTTTAATTGTCCACCTTTCATATGCATAAGAAGCAACATAAATAAAATCTTTATGTTCTTAACAATGTCACCACTGAAGTTATTAAAGGTTATAAATAGAATTGCACGTTATGTCGGCATAATCTTATAAATACCATATCTCTCTCTCTCACACACACAGAGTTGAGTGTCAAAATTAATAAAATTATAGGATGAGGTTAATCTGAAAATCATTTACTAAAGTAAATTAACTATTCTACTGAACAGTAATTAGGCATAAATGGCAAGCAATTCATGTAAATGAAATAATAAGCTTTTTTTCCCCACAGCAAATGTATCAAGGAATTCTTGCCTTCTCAAGTGCCAAGAAACAAAAAGGAGCTTTATTTTCAGTATGGAAGCAAACACGTCATGAGATTGCTTTCCTAGCCCTGCAACAATGTGCGTGCTTGTCCAGGGAGAGGGGGTGAGAGGAGGTGTGGATTGTTAAAACACAGAGTTTTATGAGCTAGGAAATAAGAGTGTGGCATTATGCGCCTGGGTGAGCAGGGAGAGAAAGTAGAGACAGGACCATTTGGCATGGCTGCCTTCCCCACCTTCCCAAGCAGCCAGGAAGTCATGATTTAGTTCTTTGAAGATCTTACCTCACACCTCTAGCCAGGCACAGTTAGCAAGTTGAAGGGCAGTCAATCAGCCTGGATTAGAGCAAACCCTGCCTGAAGGTTGGTAGAAGTGTTTCCGTGAATGCAGATTCTGAATTGTATTCAGAGAGAGTGCATCAAGAGCTAGAATCGCTGTGTCCATGAGAGAACTGACACGAGGAAACCGTCGATCAAACGAAAAGAACTAGTTGGAGGTCTGTCAGTATCTCCAAAAACCTCAAACTCACTGCCACCGAATTAATGCCAACTCTTAGCCACCCCGTAGGGCACCCTGTAGGGCAGGGTAGAACTGCCCCTGTGGGTTTCTGAAGCTGTAAGTCTTTATTGCAGTAGAGACCTTCACAGACACTGATATTTCATATGTGACGCAAGTGATTTAAAACTGTTACTAACCCAAAGGTTGGCAAATACAGTCCACCCAGGAACACCACAGACAAAAAGAGCGTGCAATCTACTGTGGGAAAAAGAAAATCAGCCCTTGGAAATGACAGTTTTCAGTTTATAAGATTATAGTTGGATTCTGAAACACCATGGGACACCATGAGTTGGAATAGACAGAAAAACACGTGGCTAAATAGTACAGGTGTGGCAAATACTTTTCAACCTGTAGGGCGCTAACTAATGTTTCAAAATGGCCCCACTTCTGCCACACAGGCACTCTCCTGTCCTCGGTGCCCCCTGGAGGACACTCTCCCCAGCAGGGAGCAGGCCAGAGTGGAGGCCTAGTGAGCACTCCCTCTTCTGCCCATCCAAACACAGCCTAACAATGAGGGTCAAATAGTTTCAGTAGCCCAGCTTACTCAAAGTCGGGTTACCTGTATAGAGTCCCCACCGCCACTCCCATCAGACCCTTCCCTAGCTAGCCTGTTACCACTGGCTTCAGGAGTAATCTACCAGGATAACTGCAAATAAATGGATCTCCTTGGTCAGTTTTTCAGTTGCCCTGACTACAAAGAGGGAGCTTCTCACTTTTGAAGGCTTGATCCCAAACCCAACCTAATATCATTCATTGTCAGTAAACCCTTACTATTTGGGATAGGCTGCTGAAAACACCGAATATTCAGAGAAAGCAACAGAATCCAACCCCACTGTCAAGTTGATTCTGACTCAGTGGCCTCATTGCTTACATAGGGCAGAAGAGCTGTGTGGAGTTTCTAAGGCTGTAACCTTTGTGGATGCAGACAGCGGCCATAAAGATGCATTGCACCTCCCCCTCATAGCTGAGGAATGGAGCTGAAAATGCATGGGCAAAATGGCTCTTTCAGATGTCTCAAATGTAGTTGCCTGATGGCTGCCTCTCTAAAGGAAGACACTTTTAGCTAATTCAGCATTGAATCTTTTTACCAAGATGAAAAGACAATTATTTCATTCTGGTCCCTATTGGTGTAATATATAAAGTTCACTGCATTTAGTTTCCAAGAGTTTTTTTTGTTTAGAAATGGATATTTAGAATAAGATTTCTTCTCCCCACCCCAGTAAAATGGAAACCATGTGAACATTTATATAATTTTGGAACAGGGAAGACCTTGCCCTGTAGGTTTCACTATATGAGGGGATACTGCCTCCCCCTGGTAAAAAAACAAAACAAAACAAGACACACAAAAAACTGAATTGTTTTTCAAAGCTATGTATTAAAATTTTTTTTCCCAAAACAACCTTATCACCTTCAACCTTATCACCTTCAAAGTACTCTCCTTTCCCTGCAGATTTCACTATACTAGGGGATACCGCCTCCCCACTCCCCCACCTGCACCCCCACCCCCGGGCCAAAAAAAAAGGTGGATTTTTTTTTTTCAAAGCTATGTATTAAAACTTTGTTTTTCAAAACAACCTTATCACCTTCAAAGTACTCTCCATTACACTTAATACATTTGTCAAATCTGTGATTCCATTGTTGGAAACATTTTTTAAAACTCATCTGTTTGGGTGGCTGACAGCACATCCATTTTCCCCCCCACTTCTTTTATGTGTCAAATTGCTGTCCTTTCATGTCCTTCTGCATTTGCGGAAACAAAAAGAAGCCACATGTAGAGAAGTGCATAGGCAAGTCAGGTGCATAGGGCAAGAGAGGTATGCTGTTTTGCTGTTGTTTTTTAAAAAAAACAAACAAAACTGGCACACTGAGATGGTAACAAAACCAGTCCCCCGTCGGCCACAAATCAGGCCTTTTTTGGTGTCCATCGATACACAATCTTTTCAGAACCTCTAAATAGAAAGCTTGATTAACAGTCTCACCTGGTGGAACAAACCCCAAATGAACTATCCCCCTCACATCAAAATTTTTTTAAATGAGCATCGTTGTTTGGTGAGGTACCTTTTTGCGTGTTGGCATAAACTGACTAATCTGTGAAGGAGGGTGATGAAAAATCTGAACACATACAAGCACGTGTAAACATGAGAGCTGATACAGAAAACAAATCATCACAAACAAAGGGAAAGGCACATATCTAAATGGAAATCAATTACAATACTAAAAATTATGAATAGACAAGTTATTTTTCAAAGATATTTTTGGGCATGATTACATCCAGGAGTTGGAATAAATCTGAGCTGCTCAAAAAAGGAGTTATAGTGTGCAACTAGAAGAAGGATGAAGAAATGTCAGACCATGGGGATCAAGTCTAGCCAATTCCATAGTGTGGTAGCTCGGATTTGTGTCAACTTGGCTGCGTCAAGCATCTCCGTGATGTGGCAGTTAAGGCCTAGTAATCACCTATGGTGTGTCGTAACTCTGTAAAAACTGCATAATGACATTTATAATGAGCAGTCAAGTGATTATAAGACATGGTGTACTGCAGCCCCCTTTTCTCAGGTTACGGTTTTGGTGCAATTGAAAGAAAGCTTCCTCAGGGGTGTGGCCTACTTCCTATATAAATGGAGTCTGTGGAAAACGTGCTTGCCTTTTGCTGGGCCTGGATCCTGTATGTGGCTCATGGAACTCATTGGACTTGAGCTATCACCTACTATCTGGCTTGCCAACATTGGATTCAGTCACGAGACTGACCAACTAACCCTGGATTCACTGGTCTTTGCGCTGTCAGCCTGTGGTTTTCCTGACAACTTTGGGTTTAGCAGTCTCTGAAGTTATGGGAGTTAGGAAAATATCCACTTTACCAACTAATCTACAGACTGGGAATCTGCCTGGACTTGGAAGCTACTTCTATAATCATGTGGACCATTTTCTTGATATAAATCTCTCTCTCTCTCTCTCTCTCTCTCTCTCTCAGTGTCACTGCTTTTGCTTCCCTAACTTACATAGCATGGTTGTTTGAGGGTGGCTCACTCAGAAACACCATCAGTAATCAAGGCATGTTCAATAAGTCACACAGAATCGTGGGCAGAAAAACCTTGAGTCAAAATAATTCCAAGATAGCTAAGATCAACTTTCTAGGACCACATGTCCACCCTTCTTGGATGTGAAATGATTCATGGCCCAGACCCACACGAAAGATGGCAAAGTCACAGAGGGGCGATGAAACACTATGATGGTGGTGTCTTTGTTCTTACCTATCTTGTCTGGGCTTCCAATTCTTCCTAAAAGAGCAGGAGAAATGGAACTGGCACAGTACCAATGGGATACATTGTTTTATTCAAATGAATGTTATGCTATCCTCCTATTGGCAGATAATACTTGCCTGTTAGTTACAGCAGCAAGGACATAGGCAACCTTTTATGGAGATGTGGCCAAAGAATGTAGTCACCTTCAATCTTTTCATTTAGTTCTGAGGGCTGGAACTACTTCTGAACTTGCATCCATTTTGCTAAACTGATTCCTGTGTTATTTAACAACATATTACAAATGCCTCCTGAATGCAGGTCCTTTGAGCCACTCACAGAGAGATTAAAAGCAGATATAGCACATATTATATGTGTACAGAGAAGCAGAAGAGAATCATGCCATAGCAAGAGCAAATAAACAAACTAGTAACACCTAAAACAATAAGCACTTGTGAATCTGTTCAACAAATATTCATTGTGGCGGAGAAGACTGGATACAGTAGCTGGAACAATGGGCTCAAACACAGGAACAATTCTGAGGGAGGCACAGGACCAGAAGGTGTTTAGCTCTGTTGTAGGTAAAGTCACTCTGAGTCAGAATGGACTCACAGCACCTAACAACAACAACAAGTAACATTATGGCTCAAACACTGTTTTGGCCACTGTGGATCCAGTATGTTCAAATCAGTTATCATCAATTCTGAGTATAGCCTATGCATTGAGATAGGTCAAACCCCAAACAGAAAGCATGCCAGCGATGAAGATTCCATCACTATCAAGGAAACTCATTTTCATTTCAGGCTTTATCAAGATAAGAGTTGAATAGTAGATCCACAAATAATTTCTATAGAAGGCTTGGAAGTTAAATAAGGAAAATGTGTTATTAAGGGCCACTAATGACGTGAGGCTCAAACACAGAAGACAGCATGTGATAGTGACGAGCATTTACAGCTAAAGACATCAACACATTAAATGAAATATTTCATGTATGCAGATTGCTAGTATTTGTGGGAAAGACAAAAATTTCCTGACCTCAAGGAAGATTTCAGCTAGTTGAAGAGAAGTATGCTGAAAGTTCCCTTGACCAGAAACAAAATCTTGGTTACCAATTCCACTGCTTTAATATATTTTATGCTGGCATGATTTAGTACTATAGAAATTAAATATGGTCATTTCCTGGTACTTTGTTCTTTTCTAAGGGTATGGAAATGGAATTTAAATCATTTATCCTAGCCGTTTCCCTGGTAAAGTGAACAGGACGATCATTCATAGTATCCTACTTCTCCAGAGTTGTCAACTTTTATTTTGGAGAATAGTGTGCCTGGAATTTCTGGGCCTCAGGAAAAAAAAGCTAAGTTTTATCAAGTATGTGACTCATTTTCTGGCAGAGGTGGGTGAAAACAGGAATATATCTGAAATAGTTGGCTTTCTCACATATGATGGTTAGCTGATAATCCCATCATAGTCTCACTTTCTATACATAATTCTGTAATCTTTGTCTTCCTGTGAACATTATACTGCATTCTCAAAATGGTAGGTTGTGTCTCTGAAGCAGTGGCTCTCAACCGTCGTAATGCCGCGATCCTAATACAGTTTCTCATGTTGTGATGACCCCTAACCATAAAATTATTTTCATTGCTACTTCATAACTGTAGTTTTGCTACTGTTATGAATTGGGTGACCCCTGTGAAAGGGTCATTTGATCCCCAAAAGGAGTCGTGACCCACAGGTTGAGAACTGATGCTCTAAAGTGATGCCATCCAGTTTCTTAAGAATAAAGAAATAAGTTAGCCAAGATTTAATTATATCTCACTTACAATATATGTATGTAAATTCACCCCAAGTTCATTTTGAGATGGTTTTTGTTGAAATGGCATGAAGAAATAAGCCTTGATTAGTCAAAATTTTTTCTTTACAAAAGCATCTTATACAATACTAATACTAGTAGGGTATAAATTAACATCATTGCATTCATATTATAATAGTGATTTTTTTGTTAAAAAATACATTGAATTTGCATTGTTAAAGTATACATATTCCAAGTAAACGGTCTTTTTTTTTTTAAGGTGCACCTGACCCAAGCCATGTTCTTTTATCCCTCCAGTTTTATTGGCACATAATCCACAATAAACAATTCAACCATTCAATTATGTCAAAAAGAATTGTACAATCATTGCCACAATCAATTTCAGAACATACACCCCCATGATTAAATCACCTTCAAAATGAGTTGTATAATCACTTTCAGTTATAGTCCTCCCTCCCCCATCTATCTTTATTGTTTGCTCCCCAAATCCCCCCCCCCTTCCCATCTTCCCCCTTGCCCATCCCTACAAATCCACGCATCAGTTATCCTCGCTATGCAGCCACTCTGTGCTTCGCAGACTGGTAAACCCCTCAGAAACAATAAAGACCAGAGATGAAATGAGGTGGTAGGGATAAAACAGTAGTAACATATAGATAAAAATGCTAACAATGAGCGATAAAGAAAAAGACCTCCATCAATATTTTAAAAGCAAGGGAAGGAATTTTTGTCATGGAACAAGCAAGAGATCCTTGCACCTAGAACAAATTCAGTTCGGGGGGAATTCATGGCCAAGTATCAAATTTGATCCGGCAAAATCAGGATGACAGTGACCCGGCATCATCAGGGTGACAGTGATTTATATTCTATAGTAAGGCTGTTCCAGACCTTTGCCTGTGGCTAGAAGGGATCTGTCAGCACTTAATCTGACTCGATGCTCTGCAGATGGGTTGTGGGCTCCCCTTATTCTGCACAGCCTCCCACATATTGGGTGTTCACAATTTTAGCTCTGACACTTTTCCCTTCATCATATTTGAATTTTGTTATGGCCAGCTTTGGGTCCCACAAGCTGGTGTGCTTCCTCCACATGGACTGAGTTGATTCCTCGCTTAGCTGGCTACTTGTTTTGTTGACTGTGCAACGATACGAGACTGTGTAGATCATAACAAACTATGGATAACTTCTGAAGCATGGGAGTTCCAGAACATTCCATTGCGTTCTTGTGGAACCTGTACATAGACCAGAGGCAGGCATTCTGAAAGGGCAAGGGGAGGCTGAGGGGTTTAAAACCAGGAAAAGAATCAGTGTTGCATCCTTTCACCACATTTACTCAATCTGTATGATGAGCCAATAATCTAGAGCCAATGAGAAGCTAGATTATTTGACGAAGATTCATTAGCAACCTGCAATATGCAGATTGCTTAAAGTGAAGAAAATTTGAAACACTTGCTGAGGAAGCTAAAAGTAATAATTAGATCTCAATGGAAAAACAGAAATTCTCACAACTGGACCAAGATGCAACATAATGATGATCAGAGAAAAATTAAGTTGTTAAGAATTTCCTTTTACTTGGATCCAGAGTGAACGCTATGGTTACTGTTGCTATGTCAAGTGCTGTCAGGTTGGTCAGGTGCTGACTCATAGTAACCATATGTGCAATGGAAGGAAACACTGCTCCGTACTTTGCTATCCTCAAAATTTTTGTTATGCTTAAGCCCATTGTTGCAGTAACTGTGTCAATCCATCTCACTGAGGACCCTCTTCCTGCTTATGGGAGCAGGAGCTCCCCCACCAAAACAAACAAACAAACCCTCCAAACAACAAGAAGAAGAACATCAAATGACTTGCATTGGGCACATCTTCTGCAAAAGATGCTAAAATCTTAAAAGGGTAAAGATGTCACTTAGAGAATTAAGGTGCCTTCTATCCTAGCTGCGACATTTTCCATTACTTCAAATGTGTGTGAAAACTGCACATGAATAAGGAATTCTAGAGAATTATTGATATATTTGGATTCTCATGTTGATGAAAACTATTGAAATTTCCACAGACTGTCAGAGAAACAAAACAATTCTTCTTAGAGTACAGCCAGAATGCTCCTTAGAAGTGAGAACGGTGCTATTTGGTCCCAAGTACTTTGGGCATGTCATCAAGAGCAGGACCTTATGAATGGTAATGTAGAAAGGTCAACCAGAAATAGGAAGGCTCATAACAAGACATAAGGACACGTGGCTGTACAATGGCCTCAAAGACAGAATCAAAAACTACACGCCACACATCAAAAACTCGCAGCCTATTATCTTAAGTATACTATATATGTATATATATGACAGAGTGATTGAGGCATAGTGGACAAAATATATCTAGAAAAACACCGAAAAGGGGAAAGACCGTGGACGAGCTAGATTGACACAGGTGTCGGCAACCACAGGCGCAAACAAAATAACAATGGTAAGGCTGGTGCAGGCAGAGGCAGGATGCTGTTCTGCTGTACATATGGGGTCGCTATGAATTGGATCCCATTTAACAATACCTACCAACAACAACACTGCATATTTTCATATTAGTATGTTAATATTATGTGTGAGACTAAGGCTGCCTCCCCCCTTGGCTAATATTCCTAATATCTTTCTTAGGCTCAAAGGAACACTTACATGTGGAATACCGCATGGATGTAGGGCCTACATCTTATTTCTGAAAACATGCCAATACCTATGGCTCTGGATCTGCCATTCCATCAGGCAGGGAACAGTTATTCACACTGACGTATGTGCAAAGCTCTGTCCATTAGCATTTGGGAGGATTTTTGAGACAAATCTCACGTGGTAAGATGCTCTGGAGACTAGAGAGTGCCATGCATTGGAAGCGATAATTATCGTGCAGTTAAATGTTTATTATATACATCAGAATGCATGTTGTGGAAGAAAGCATGGGTGTTTTCTTGCATAAAACATGGTTAAAAATCCTAGTTATTTTGTTTTCTAGCTGTGAATTCTTGGTCAATCATTAAACGTGTCTGAAGAGACCCAATTTTTAAAAACTTGTAACATCTGTCTCTGAGGCAGTTTAAAATATTTATTATTACTATTATTATGAAATGTGGTTTCTGGCCTAGAGATACAGCCTCTAATAAAAGTAAGAGAGTAAGATTGAGAGAGAGAGCGAGAAGGGCAACGTTTCTAAATAATTATACCTCATCATCTTTCTCATCAAAATATTTAATTAAGTGCACATAGGGTATTTTAATTACATCCACATGGGACATTTTATATGATGTATTTGTCTACATGATGGACATAATGAAAGGTGCCCATCTGGAGGCTCTTGACGTTCAGAGCATAAGATCAGTCCTTGACTGGGTGATGTGTTGGAGAGACACACGGGGAAAGGACGGGGACAACTGCAACCAAACTCATCGATGGCTCTCTGAGGGATACGGAGAAACTAAAGCACAGTAGAAGGAGATTCTCAACAGCAAACATACACAACCCTTTTAACTAGATCCTGATTCAATAATACTCTTGTTATATGAACTGAAAGCTGGTATCAAAATCCCATTAACCACCGGACAAGGAAGGTCTAAGGCAGTGGATCTCAATCTGTGGGTCACGACCCCTTTTGGAGTGGAGCAACCCTTTCACAGGGTCACCTAATACATCCTGCATATCAGATATTTACATTACTATTCATACCAGTAGCAAAATTACAGCTGTAAGAAGCAATGAAAATAATTTTATGGGTTGGGGGTTACCAAAACATGAGGAACTGTATTAAAGGGTTGCAGCACTAGGAAGGTTGAGAACCACTGGTCTAAGAGTTCAAATCTTGTGAGCAACTGCCAACAGCTGAGATTGTAGGCTACGCATTAGTAGCTGGTTTTGAAAATGCTACACTTTCTCTTGTCTCTCCCCTTCCCACGCCCATTATGTTTTATGCTTCATAATATGGAACACTGGTTATTCTTTCCAGGAAATTTGTTATAATTGGATTGGTAAGTATCAAATGTGAAAAACTTTAAAATATTCAGAAAAGTTTTATTAAGATTCTGCCTGTGAATAAGAATCATAGTTTTTTATTTTATTTGTTTTTGAATCATAGTTTTTTAAAGCCAGATTCTGCAGTCTAATATCATCAGTAACAGTGTCTTTATTTCACTTTCATACCAACACATGGATATTAAGCAGAGCTACTTTGAAGTTTTATCCATCAACCCATTACTTCTGCGGGGCATTGCTCTTAGGCGCTTTCTCCAAGCTCACATGTAGAAGTCCAATTAAAGTTAGTGGGAGCTAGATCCCCAGAGGAAAAGAGAGCGGGAATATATCCATTATCAGTGCGATTTACACATGGTAGCTTGGTCTCTAAAAGCATGCAAGTGGGGGAGAAAGCTTGGCTGGCAATCTTGTCTGCCTGGGCCGAGGGCATTTGGAGGGTAGGAGGCCGTGTGGAGCAGGCCATTCCACAAAGATCCTTTGGTTTCATTTTCTGCCTGCGTTCTGCTTGGGTTCAACATGAAAGACCTGCTGTGGGCTGCCAAGCTGACAGCCCTGGAAGGAACTAAAGCCGGATCTACACAGCGTCTCGGTAATTGGACCTTCTGGGTTAACTAAGCGGCTGGCTTAAACAAAAGGTCTGGGTCCCTCACGCAGCTTAAAATTTGATTCTACTGATAATTAGGTATCCTATGCTGGTGGCAGGAAATTCATTCGGCGACGACCTCTCTTTTCCTTGCTTCTGTTGGTAGTCCTCAAGGAGCAATGAATCTCATGAGTCATGGCTTGATTCCTGCACCCATCCCCCCAATAGGCGCTAGCAATCGTTCCCTCTATACCTGAGTTTGTAAGGCCATGTGGGTATGGGTTGTCTTTGTTAGGGGAATGACGATCATGGAAGATCTTGGAATACAAAAGAGGTTAAACCAGCGGGCAGAAAGGTGACGAGGGAGCAGAGGCACCACATCACATAAAGAGAGATGGCCTAGAAGCAGAAGCTAAGAAGGCACAGGGCCCTTCTCCTAGAGACAATAGAGAAAATGCTCCTCTGGCTCCGGTATCTCACATTTGGGCTTCTAGCGTCTCACACTTGGAGAAAATAGATTTCGGTTGGTTAAAACCATCTAGTTGTGGTCTTTCTGTTATAACAGTACTAGAGCAATCAGATAGCATGTAAGCAAAAAAATGCAAATCGTACAGCAACACGGTCCCAGCTAGATCTCCACAATGGCTGCCGAGTATCATTCAGAGAGGAACCAGCGGAAGGATTCCTACCGTGGACGGGTCACTCAGCGCCATCAAGTTGATCCCTAATCACAGGAACCCAGGAGGACAGGCAGAATTGCACCGGGGGTTTTCTGAGACTGGAACTCTTGGGGAGTACAAAGCCTCGTCTTTCTCCCCCAGGAACTATTAGCAGTAACCAAATCCACAAATAAACAAACTTGATTTTTTCCCCCTTCTCCAAGACATTTAAAGAGCACGTCCATTAGAACTTTAACTTGTTCTTTATGGAAACACACATTTACGTAAAGAGTAACCATTTCAATATAATGGGGTTGTGTGATAACATTGATACCCAGGATTTACAATAGTCCCTATCTTTCTGATGTGTTTTTGTGCAAAACAACTATTTAATGACAGGGTTCATGGAGTCTATTGACATTGACTTTTTTTTCATAGTATAGATTTATTAAGCCCGAATAAAACATTCACATTAACATCAAACACACGTACAATATGGAATTGCAGGAGAGGCATAATGACATACTTTAGTTCTTTGATGGCGGTGCCAACATTTCATTTGGAAATATTCATACGTGCCATCTGAAATGACAGCACCTATCAGGGAAGGCTTGATAGATTACAAGGCGTTCATCAGTACACTCCACAGGGTAGGCTCAAACCACAGGGGGAAGGAAGAAATACTGCTGAATTATCAAACTTAGAAACATTCCATGTTATTAAAAAAAGCTACATTTAAGCTCCCCGTAAGTCTGACAAATGGATGGGTTGGCAGGGGTAAGGCACATATGTGTGGGGTGTGAGAGTTGCATGTGGCATTTACCTTTCCTTACATTTACCAACATAAATAAAAGTAGATATAAGGAAGATAGAGTGGGAGACCAGTGAAGACATGGTTTTGACCCCCATGCCAGCCCTGCAAGGCCGATTATTCCCTTGTGTGGAATTCTTGTTAGCGTCTGGTCACGTGTAAACAGGCACACATCAAATCTCCAAACAAGCTACATACACAGCA
The DNA here is from genome assembly GCF_000313985.2 of Echinops telfairi. Classification (NCBI taxonomy): domain Eukaryota; kingdom Metazoa; phylum Chordata; class Mammalia; order Afrosoricida; family Tenrecidae; genus Echinops; species Echinops telfairi. Next base: position 24,900,000 of record NW_022103920.1, read on the forward strand.
AGCCAAAGTAAACAAAGTTAATATGAATGGGTTGGATTAGATACATTCATTCCTTTTCTCTACTACAAAAGATCAGTGTATCGTTTGTTTATATTTCTCCAACCTAACTAATTTTTATCAATATAAATATACTTCTAGGAGATATATGACAAAACATTTGGTATTTCATCATTTTTTGTGTGCACAATTCAGTGACAGTGTATTCATTATGTCATACAACTATCACCATGATCCAATTCCCCCAAATTCCATCACCCTTACTTCATAGAAACTGCGTGTCTCACAAACAATGTGTTCCTACACAACATATCCCTCCTACACAATGCCCCCCTCTTTCTTCTGTCCTTTCCTGGTCTCCACTAGTTCTTAGGATTGTACCCATTTGTCTATTCTAGATAGGTCACACAATCAGCAGCCTAAGTATGACCTGACTGTATGTGGCTGATATTTTGGGACAGGCATGTATTGACAAGGGTTTACAAAAAAACAAACCAACAGAAAACCCACTATGCCATTTTTATGGCAAGTGACCAATAACATAGTAAAACCTCCCAACCAAACTCACTGCCATCGAGTTGATCCTGACTCATAGCTATCCTACAGGAAGAGGGATATTTCTAACTGTCCCTGTGAGATCCTGAGTCTGAAACTCTCCGTGCAGTAGAAAGCCCTGCCTTGCTGCTGTGAGGCAGCTGGAAGTCACGAACTGCTGACCTTGTGGAGCACAGCCCACTGCAGAAGCCCTGGGTCACCAGGGCTCCAGGAGCAACAGAAAAAGTAGAGTGCAACCTCAAAGAGTTCATGAAAAAATTTCCATTATCTTTTAATATTCCTGTTACTTAAACTTTGTGAAGCTCTCTTGTATAATGTTCTCCCTAAGGAGTGGGGGTGACTGTTAAATGCTGAAGTTGGGAGCTGCAGAGTGGGCAGGGAGCTGAGCAGAGGCCCCTGACTGCAGACGGCGGAGTCTTCGAAGGGATCATTTTATTTACTGTAAGAGATACGTTTACTATTTCCTAAATGCTGCTCCCTGGTTCTCACCAGTGAACTGTATAGAAAGGAGAAGTGTTTTGTTTTGTTTTTAAAGATCTCACAGTACAAGAAGGCCTCTTGATTCAGTGTTCTTTCAGAATCATTCTTTTCAACTTTCATTTGCTCTATAAAGGAAGCCAGAAAACATATAGAATATTCCATCTCCCACTGTCAAAAAGGAGCCCTGTTCTCCACATCCGTGCCAGCAAAGCTGCTCCGGCGTGTCTTTTTCCCGGCTTTCTTCAGTCATTCCAACGTGTCTGGGATGCTTTCGCCTTTGAAATGCTTTCAGGTCTGTGTATACAGTCGGGTCCAAGAAGAGGTCTTTTGTAAATGTCATTCGGGGAAAGTGTACTTTAACACATTCTAACTAGAATACCACTAAGGAGGAACAAGGCTATGTGACCACCCGTGCTTTCGTATTTCACTTTTATAAATCTCTCTTTATACACTTGTATGATTCGTATGTGCACACCCTACCCCATCCCATCCCCTCCTCCAAATTCATTTCCCATCGATAGGTATGATGTTACATAATCTACAAACCCTTTACTGCTTCAACCATTGCATCCATTTCCATGAAATCCCTAAATAGGTATGTATGTACTTGCATATGTGTGGAATGCCTTTTGGGAGCAAGTATTCTTTTGATTTCCAGAGAGAGATTTCCATCTTGATATATTATTTTCAAAGGCCACTTCAGTACCTTTGTAAATACCATTTACACAAGGGACCTATCATTCTCAAAATCTTGGGCAGGAAATTGTTTGTCATCCAACTGAGAGTCATATGGATAACATCCCTACCTCCTGCTGAGATAAGCTAGTCTATCCAAAAGGGCTGTTGGGGGATACAGATGAAATATAATCCTTAAGAGAATAAGCTCTTTAAGTTGATAAAGCAAAAAATTATTAGCTAGGCAGAAAAATCTCTATCCCATCTTTAATAGCAGAGGAAAAACTTCTTGTTTGAGATTTAGTGTTCAACTAATTCTTTAGAACTCACCATATCCCTGAAAATGGACTTGGGGGTCATCTTCAATTTATGGTAACAAGCCCCATTCCTCAGCCAGCGGTGGTTCCCATGTTTTACAGATATCCCCGTCTGTGGAAGCCCAAGTGGGGTACCCCTCAGCCAGAGTCCACATTTGAGCGTGCTTGTAACCATTACTTTGTTTTGGACCATCTTAAAATGGCATAAAAACTCTTGAGCCGTTTAGAATGAGCCTTTCCCCTAGCACACACAGAAATTCTGACAAAGGATGCTAATTCTAAATTCCCTTGCCAAACATTTTGCTCTGACCTCGACTTTATTGCAGCCAATTTTCCCCCTCGTTACCATGTAAGCAAATATAATCTAAGATCTCACCTTTTGGCTCTGCTTCTACTGCTTCCTTTACCAGTTATGTTTGTGCCCTTTAAAAAAAATAGCTTTCCTCCAGTGTTTTTTAAAAATACTTTATTTTAGCTTTGAGGCAGGGATTCTGCTGGGTCTCAGTTTTCAAATGGTCAGCACTAACCACACAGGAGTTAATTTCTTAGGACTAGATCCTAGCATTCAGGGATGGCTATTAGAGTCTCTGGATTCCTGATAGGGCTAAAGATGCTTCCAGCTCTTAAAACACTTTAAGAAACTTGAATAACTTATTTCCCTACTCTGACTTAGCAATATTTCACCATATGTGGATTTATTTTTCAGGGTGACTAAAGCAAGCTAATTTAGCTGGCCACTAGGGTGGTTAAGGGTGTTGTGTCTTTATCTCAGAGAAGACAGAAACGAAATCCTTCCTGCCTACACCTCAGTGCTGACATTCAAGGAAAGCATGGCAGGAGAGTTGCTTATAACTCTGACATGGATCACAGTCTTGCAAAAGTTGAGAGAAATGTCAATTTGCTAAAGAAAACTGCTGAAGAAAATTTGCCAAAGAAAACTAATGAAAATAAGACTATCACCTTTGAAATCCATTCCATATTTTGGGTCGGGTTACGAAACCATGCCTTGATGGCAGAAGTTATGAACATTCACATATTTCAGGCTCAAGGAGGATTTTGATTTAACCAGCAAGCAAGCCACAGTTCCTCATTCTTAATGCCTGGGTTCTTTTCAATGCCTGGGTTCTTGATGTCTTATTTAATTCTGCTCTTTTAACAAGTCGGGGGTTGTGGGGTGGGGGGGATGTCCTACATGCCATGTTAAGGAGACACAATGTGAGCGGACCTGAGACGCCTCAACATTCAGCAATGATTAGTACGTGCTTTGAAATGTGATTGAACTATTAATCACATCGTTACCCACCCGGTCGAGAAGGCATGTTCCTTAAGGCAGACACCTATTCACTCATCCTAGTTCTGAGTGTAGCGCATGGTGCTGGACCATAGCAAGTGCACAGTGGATGTCTGTTGGATTAAATGATGCTGGAGGATCTTGAGCCTGGATGAATTGAGTTCTCAATCTGGTTTGTCTACATGACGGAGTTTGGAATGAGGAGTGCCAATTCCCCTGTGTGTAGCCCTTCAACTCTCTGAATGTAAAGTATGTGTATGTCAATTTGGCAAAGTTCACAGGCAGAGAGTAACAGGGTTGGAAAGCTATGGTACTACTTGTATGAGAGAGGAGTGAGCTGCCAATTTAAGTATCTCACTAAAATGTTTATTCTGCAATATTTTCTCCCACTTAAATCATGTTCTTAGTGATTTGATTTACAGATGTTCACAGACTGCTCTTTAGTGCCTACTTTTATGTCATTACTACATTTCCCCAAATTCATCTAGCTACATTATTATAGAAACAAAGGCATTAATATATGGAAGGGCATTTTTTTTCATGGTAGAAAAAGTACAGTTTCATTTCATAAGAAGGAAAATATTGGCAAACAAAGCAAAAAATTCCAGTTAATCACAAATTTTAACCACTATTTAGTTGACATGTGCCTGCTGTGTTAATTGTTTCATTACTTTAATTATGCAAAAAATAATAATATCCCTAACAAACATAGCCTACAAAGCATTATTAAAATACAAAGAAAGATGCTTTACACTTTTCAGTGCAAACATAAAGATCTCATAATGAGGAAGAGCACTTAGTATATGAAACTAATGAGAATTTTGCAGTTAGCCTGAGTTCTGCATTTTTGTAAACCTCCACGTAGCTCTTATGCACCCAACCATCTGTGTGTGGAACTAGTCAGGGGTCTCTCCCTGACACGCACCTCACAATGGAAGTTCTTTTAGGGCAATGCTCTATATTCCTTTTGAACTTATAACTTCAGATCACTAGAGGATCCCTGGCGGCACAGTGTTTAAGCTCTCAGTCATTGAAAGGCAGCAGTTTAATTCCAACAAGAACTCGTGGAAGAAAGTTGAGACAACATCTGCTTCCATGAAGATTCCAGCCTTGGAAACCCTCTGGGACAGCTCTTCTCCCTCTGTTCTGACAGAGGCCCTCTCTCAGAATGGACTTGATACCACCGTAATCTTCAATGAAGGTGGAAGCAAATGTATAAATGACTAAGACTATAACCACCACCACACCCCTTTTTTTTTCAGTCCGAGGAAACACTTTTCAGTTAGAGGCAAGACTCAAGAATCACTCCACTTGGAATCAAGATACATACTAGTTTGTAGAGCAAAAAGGACAAATTTGTGTCTTCACCTTAACCAAGACTGTCCATACCCCAGAATTGACTTAAAAAAAAAAAAGATACACAGCCCAGGGCAACAAAGGAGTGTTATCATTTGACTTTTCCTATTCTACTGCTTCAAAGAGGATGGTAAGTAAAATAATCTTGTTATAAAAACCATAGAAACCGTTCTTAAAATGATACTAAAATATGAAGTTAGGTTTTTCAAAGTATGAGAGTAAGTAAAAAATTGTTGTTTCTGTTCATACGTGGATGGGTTTATCCCAAATTCAGTACTTTTAAGTGTCTCTATAACACTTAAAGACTACAGACAAGTTCTCAGTGAATGTCTGCAGATAAATTCTCTAAGTAATGCACTTATCGTCACTTCTTAAGGGTGTCTTCAAAAACACAGAAAGTCCAACCAAAATATTGGCTTTTTGATGGATCCAAATTCTATCTTGCAAGTCTGGCTGGACCAGAGGATGTACACTGGTACAGATAGGAACTGGAAACACAGGGAATCCAGTGCAGATGATTCCTTCAGGACCAGTGGTGTGAGTGGTGATACTGGGAGGGTAGAGGGAGAGTGGTTTGGAAAGAGGGAACCGTTGACAAGGATCTACATTGACCTCCTTCCTGGGAGACAGACGACAGAGGGGTGGGTGAGGGGAGATGTTGAACAGGGCAAGATATGACAAAATAATAATTTATAAATTATCAAGGGCTCATGAGGAAGGGGGGATCAGGGAGGGAGGGGAAAAATGAGGACCTGATGCCAGGGGCTTAGGTGGAGAGCAGGTGTTTTGAGAATGATGAGGGCAATGAATGTACAAATGTGCTTTACACAATTGATGTATGTATGGGTCGTGATAAGGGTTGTATGAGCCTCTAATAAAACGATTTAAAAAAAAAAGAAAAAAAAGTTTCAACAAACTGGTGAAGCACCGGAAGCACTCACTTGTCTATGCAAGGACATTTGGAAGACAGCTACTTGGCCAACTGACTGGAAGAGATACATATTCATACCCATTCCAAAGAAAGTTGCCCCAACAGAATGCTCAAATTATAGAACAACATCATTGATATCATGTACAAGTAAATTTTCGCTGGATTTTCCAGCAATGGTTGCTAGAGCGCTGCCAGAGGTCTAGGTTGGATTCAGAAGAGGATGTGAAATGAGGGATATCATTGCTGATGTCAGATGGATCTTGGCTGAAAGCAAAGAATACCAGAAAGATGCTTACTTATGACTCATCGACTCTGAAAAGGCATTGGGTTGGGTGAATCATGACAAACTATGGATTGTCTGGAAAAAAAAAGGGAATTCCAGAACACTTCATTGTGTTCATGCAAAACCCCTACATGGATCAAGAGGCAGTGTTTGAATGGAAAAAGAGAATGATGGATGGTTTAAAACCAGGATAGGTGTGTGCCAGCGTTGTATCATCTCAATATACTTATTCAATCTGCATGATGAGCAAATAATCAGAGAAGTTGGCTTATATGAAGAAGAATGCAGTATCAAGATTGGAAGTAGGTTTATTGATAGCCTGAGATATGCAGATAGCAAAACCTTACATGGTGGAAGTGAGGAGGTTATAAAGCACTTGCTGATGAAGATCAAGGATTATAGCTTTGTTTTTTGTTGTACATTGTTGCTTGGTTTTGCTCTGTCCTGTTTTTGTGCATGTTATTATCTCTTCAGGTCCGTCTAAATAAGATAGGCTGGATAAACAGTCTGGAGGAGAAAACGGGACTGACAGTTCTGGGGGGACATGGGAGAGGAGAAAGTGGGGGGAAAGGAAGTGGTGTTAACAAACCCAGGCACAAGGGAACAACAAGTGATCAAAATTGATGTGAGGTGGTTGTGGAAGGCTTGGTAGGGCATAATCAAGGGTAATGTAACAAAGAGGAACTGCTGAAACCCTGGTGGGGACTGACCCTGATAGTGGGGCAGGAGGAAAGTCAAGGGAAATAGAGGAAAGAGCTGGGAGGCAAAGGGAATGTATAGAGGTCTAGATAAAGACATGTACATATGCAAATATATTTATATATGAGGATGGAGAAATAGATCCATGTGCATATATTTATAGGTTTAGTATTAAAGTAGCAGAAGGACATTGGGCCTCCACTCAAGTACTCCCTCAATGCAAGAATTCTTTCTTCTATTAAAGTGGCATTCTATGATGCTCACCTTCCCGACACAACCAATGAAGACAAAGCAGGTGAGTAAGCAAATGTGGTGAAGAAAGCTGATGGTGCCCGGCTATCAAAAGATAGACTCTGGGGCCTTAAAGGCTTGAAGCTAAACAAGTAGCCATCTAGCTCAGAAGCAACACAGCCCACATGGAAAAAGTGCACCAGCCTGTGTGATCACGAGGTGCCAAAGGGATCAGTTATCAGGCATCATCAGATCAAAAAATCTTACCATAGCGAATGAGGGGGGGAGTGCAGAGTGGAGATCCAAAGCCCATTTGTAGTCTACTGGAGATCCCCTTACAGAGGAGCCTCGAGGAGGAGACGAGCCAGACAGGGTTCAATGTTGCAACGATGAAGCATATAACTTTCCTCTAGTTCCTAAATGCTTTCTCCCCGCTCCCCCCACTATCATGATCCCAATTCTACCTTGCAAGTCTGGCTAGACCAGAGGATGTACACTGGTACAGATAGGAACTGGAAACACAGGGAATCCAGTGCAGATGATCCCTTCAGGGCCAGTGGTGTGAGTGGCGATACTGGGAGCATAGAAGGAGAGTGGGTTGGAAAGGGCGCAACCGATTACAAGAATCTATATATAACCTCCTCCCTGGGGAATGGACAACAGACAAGTCGGTGAAGGGAGACATCGGACAGGGCAAGATATGACAAAATAATAATTTATAAATTATCAAGGGCTCGTGAGGGAGGGGGGAGCAGCGAGGGAGGGGGAATAAATGAGGACCTGATGCCAGGGGCTTAAGTGGAGAGCAAATGTTTTGAGAATGATGAGGGCAATGAATGTACAAGTGTACCTTACACAATTGATGTATGTATGGAATGTGATAAGAGTTGTATGAGCCCCTAATAAAATGATTTAAAAAATAACTCAATGTAAATAAGACCAAAGTCAAAATCCTCACAACTGGGCCAATAGAGAACACCATGATAAGTGGAGAAAAGATTGAAGTTGTCAAGGATTTCATCTTGCTTGGATCTACAATCAATCCTCATGGAAATCAAGAAATCAATTTCAATCAAGGCATTGATAAGAAAATTGAAAGTATCATGAACTGCCAAAAGAACAAAGAGATCTGTCTTGGAAGAAATACAGCCACCAGAAGTACAGCCCGAGAGGCCCTAAAAGGCAAGAATGGCGAGACTTCCTCTCAAAGGCATTGGTCATGTTGTCACGAGAGACCACTCTCTGGAGAAGGACATACTGTTTGGTAGAGGGCATCGGAAGACAGGCAGGCCCTCAGTGAGATGGGTGGACATGGTAACCGAAATATTGCCCTTAAGCCTAAGAACAATCGTGCCGATGGTGCAGAACTGGCCACTGCTTTGTTCCGCGGTGCACAGGGTTTCTGTGGGTCAACACTGACTTCGGGATACCTAACAACAATTATAACCGAGAGAATTTGAGTCCTGATCAGTTCTGGGAATTTCCTCCTGTCACATCCGCACAGGGGTGTCAGCCTGTCTAATGCAGAGTCCTTCCAAGACTCATAGCTGTCAGAGTAGACACGAGCTTTTTGCCGCACATTCACATGGGAACTGCTAAATGACATCTTGTGATGTTATGAGAGTTTAATGGGTTAGCTTATATAGAGAACATGGCATGCAGAGGCTAGTAATTTAATCACAGCTGTTATTATTTAGTAAGGTCCAACTGATAAAATAAAACAAATGTGGTGTGAACATTTTGGCCATGTATGTATCTATTTTCCCCTCTTGTAATAGGAAGCAAAGATGGCCCGATGTCAACCATCAAAGACACATCCAGAATGTTCTTCTCACCCTTCCAATAACTCTGGAGAGAGTAATTTCTTATTTTGTGCCACACCCTGTGTACTTCACCTCTCTGAATAAAGTAGTAAGTGTAATTTACAGGCTATTGTCTCTGGCTTTAAAAATTCATTTCTTTTAACTACTTTCAATTTCTTCGATGCAAGGTGTATACAAATGAAACCAGAATTATTCATATCCTGGAAGTATGCCCTTGTTTGCCGCTCTTCAGAATGTGTGCATAGATACTGCTGAAGCGACATTCTAATGAGAGTAAATTACAGAATTATGAGTTTTTCTGTACCGTCCTTTTTTGTCGTTAGAAATAGAAAATTAGGAGACTAATAGCAGATGCTGCATTAGGAATACAATTTCCTGGAACTGCTCTTCTCTAGTCATATAGAAGCCATGTTATGTCCCGCAGGGGTTAGAAGAATATATGGAAACCCACTCATCCTCCAAAGAAAGTGAGGCCCCAGTTAGGGCCATGACAAGGACATGAGCTCGCGTTGGGAGCTGCGGCATCATGAATTGAGACAGTACCCCAATGACTTCATTTTGTGAAAGTCACATCATACTGGATGCATGTATAAAATGAGGGTATCTGCAATCTTAATCTGTTATTCTTTCAAATTTTTTTAAAAAGGGAGTTTGTACATTTGTATACTTAAAAGGACAAAATTTCTATTTCCAGGTCAAGTAAGGAGCACTGACCTATGTGTCCTTGATGCTCATTTATCGAATCGATTTTCTCTACTTCTATTTAGAGATACAATGGCAAGGCCTTCAACAGAAGATGCTATACCCATTGGTCATTCTTTCCCTCTCCTTCCAGAATCTACCTTCATAAAATCATGAAATGTACTGTGGCAGAAGGTGTTGCGACAAGTAGAAGGGGCAATTTTATTTTCTGCCAGAGGAAAACTCAGATGCTAATTTTTCTGTGTATTGTCTTTAAAAAGTAAAATAATGCTGATATACAAGCTTGCAGTTTTGAAATAGCCTTTCACATTTGCATTATTTTAAAGCTTTTGCAAAGCAATAGGTTCCGGTAACTTTAGACAGTATTTAATTTTTAAACGATTACTGGCTTCGGATTGAAATGCTGCAGCTATTTGACTGCTAGGGCACTTCATATACTATACAGAAATTCCAAAAGGCAAAATGAAGCACTGTTTTTAGTTCTAGAAAAACACAGTGTCATCTTAAAAAATGAGAGATAATAACCCAATAGGTACAGAGACTGTAAGAACACAATTTAAGCTTCCACGAACACTACTGTATGATATTTTGTGTTTGATTGAGGAGTCCTGGAAGCACAGCAACTGAGAGTGCTCAACTAGAAGAGAGACAGCTTGAACCCAGGCGCATCTCAGCAGGAGAGATGGCGCTGTCCACTCCTGGGAAGAGGTCCAGTTTGGGGGTCCTCGGGACAGGACTATGCAGTCCTACAAGGACACCATAAGTTGGAATCAACTTGTTGGCAGTGGGATTTTTGATATTTAGTTTAAAGCCGTCTAAATGAAAAATAAAAGCTCACATCTTACCTCGACAAAATTGCAGACATTTCTCAGGATAATAGGTGTTCATCTTCTTTTCTCTCACCAGCTTTGGTGGCAGTTGTTAGCAACACAGCTAATCTCTTTTAAACGGCAGCTCCCTAAGGCTGATGGGATCACTAAAGCAAAGATTTCCTAATTTACAAATTTACTTTGCAGATATTCAGCACTGTTCTCCTGACATTAACAGGCACATGTACACCTCATTTCAATTTCTTCCTTAAAGGATGATTGTAGTCTGCTTCTGGCAAGAATAATTTTCATATTAACACCACAACAAAGAGAAATGCAGAATTTCAGTTATTTATTTTAAACCTTATCAGATTTAACCTAGAAGACCATCTTGTTAAAAGTACATGACTCAAGAGCCATTAAGCAAGACACACTAATTCCCTTGTTCTTCCTAAATTTCGGGGGTTCTCTAATGACATAATCAGTAGCAAGAAGTGCTACACATATTACATGGATACTTTTACTCGTGTTTTCCTAACAGTCCTGTTATTATATATATATATATATATATATATATATATATATACA
>NW_022103920.1:24910836-24925768 GCF_000313985.2 Echinops telfairi
TATATATATATATATATATATATATATATATACACATATACATATACATATATTTAGTGAGTTATTAGAAAATAAAAGATCTGAGCTTTCTGGTCTAGCAGCTTCACTATCATGCATGTGGAAAGAAATGAACTTGACAGAATCATAGCTGGATATTTCAATAACTAGAGCAAAGGCAATTGACAGCTACATTTTTGGATAATTTGGGAAAAGGGGGAATATTTTGTATATGACAGAAATGCCATGGAAGCTTTTTAATTGTCTAAATCATTGTTTAGGCATGATCACATTTGTTTTTCCTCTTTAAGAGGCTATATAGTTACTTGGATTCTTCACAAATGTTAATGAATTTGTACAGGCCATAGAGTAACTGCTTCAGTGGATTGGGATTAGTATTGTTTGGGTCTGCCACATGGTCATGAAACTGACTTGCTAATTGCTTATCTATGCTCTGAAAACAGCACGGCAACTGCTGGCTATCTTTTGAGATTTTAGCCCTTAATGAAAGAAATGCCAAGATTGTGTGCTCATCTTCTTTATCGTCCCTGAATGTCAGTCTGGGGACTTCTTAGTTTCTGTGATGCATTCACTTCCAAGGCTTTAAGTATGATCTCTATATTGATGGCTCCCAAATTTGTAACTCCAGCCCCAACAATTCCCTTAACTCGACGCTCACATATTTAACTGCCTGCTTATGGTCTCTATTTAAACGTCTAATTGGCATCTCCATCTTCTATGTTCAAAATTAAGCTCTTATTTTCCCCTATCTGGTCTAGCCGGGGAGAAATACGGGGCTTTCTCAGAAACCAAATAGGGAGTTCTTCCCGGTCCTATAGGGTTGCTATGAGTCAGCAAGGACTTGATGGCAGTGAATTTGTTTTGTTTTTAGCTCCGACTTGAATCTTTCCACAATGGTACCCCTACAGTACAGGGCAAATCCACACTTCCAGGTGCTCAGACTAAAATCTTTAGAATCATCCCTTACTCCTCTCTCCTCCCCATACCAAAGCCAAACAAAGCCAGAATGGAATCAAACCTCCTGCATTTAACTCCAGTACAGTCACAGTGACACCACAAGACGGAGGAAAGTGGCCCCATGCCATCTCGAAGGCCGTGAATCATTTTAGAAGCAGAAGCGCACAACCGGGTAGATTCTCCAATAAGCAAGGCAAACCCGAGCTTACAAGTGCTTAATGACTGCCCTGTAGGACACAATGTCACATGCTTTTCAGTGGTGTAAACCAAGAAAAACTGCTCACTGAAAGCGAGTCAATAAGCACACGTGACCATGTGATTACCTTGCTTTCCTACTTGCTAGGTCCTTGTCCCCAAACTCCAAACTCACTGTCATCGAGGAGATTGTGGCTCCTATCCACCCTATACAACAGAGGAGACCTGCCTGCTGTGGGTTTCAGAGGCTCTCCGTTTTCACAAGAACGGAAAGCCTCTTCTTCCATGGAGCAGCTGGTAGATTACAACTGCTGACCTTGCCCTGAGCATCTCAACGCATAACCCACTATATCACCAGGGATGCTTTAAAAATACGTACCAAGTCATCAATCTGTCATCAATCTTGGTGCCCTCAAGTCAGTATCCACGCATAGTAACCCTGTGCCCACAGAACAAAACGCTGCCTGGTCCTGAGCCATCCTCCTAATGGTTCCAATCTTGAGCCCACCCCAACTATTGTACTAAAATCAGCCAACACAAGGTCCCTGTCTCTGATTGCAATCGCCCTCTAAAGCTGGCAACATCCACCTTCACCCACTGCAGTTCAGTTAGAAGGCTTTGCAGGGGCACCACCCAGCAGGCAGAACGATCCATTTAAAACACGATGAATTCCCTCACTCAATGTAAAATTACAATTTCTAACAAGGACTTCCATGATCTAAGCCATTTACTTTGTGCCCCACCTGCCAATTCATCCTGTTCCTGCCACTCACCCCAGGCCAGCCACCTGAGCTCTCTAGCTGAAATTCAAAGGGGCTGATCAATTTCTTGCTTGGGGCCTCTTGAACCTGCTTCCTCGGCCTTGACAACTCCCCCACCTAGGTTCACTGGTTCTCTGAGTTTCTTCAAGTAGATTCTGAAATGATGGAGCTTTTCCATGATTCTGTGATTCCATCGCTCCCTCCCTCTTTCTCTTCATAGAACTTATCATAGTAATCATTCATGGACTTCTTGTCTTATCTCTGGCCAGGCCATAAGTACCCACCCTGCTTCTAGGATCAGTGCCTTTGCTCTTTTTCTCCCCTGGTTTGGATCAGCACATAAGAATAGTTCTTGGAACACAGTAGGAATACAATAGACATGCATTGAATTAATTTGGAAAAGCTGCATGAAGTGTGGTGTGGTGAATGCGGTAAATGTGTATTTAATTGTAGATGTTTTTTAGGGTGCTTTCCCATGCGTGTGATGGCTGGGAACGGACAGTTGGATGTCTAGAAAGGAGCCCTGGTGGCAGAGTGGATTTTGCGCTGGGCTGTTGACATCAAAGTCAGACGTCATACCCACCAGTTGCTCCTGAGGAGAAAGATCAGGCTTTGTCCTTCCAGAAAGATCTGCAGCCTCAACACCCACAGGGCCAGTTGGACTCTGCCCTACAGGGCCACTGTGAGTTTAATATTCTCTAGAAAGGATTCCTGATGGCACATTGGTGGAAGTCCGCTTTGAAATGAAATGTCAATAGTTCAAACCCACCAGGCACTCTATAGTAGACAGACTGGGCAGGCAAATGTGGTGAAGAAAGCTGGTGGAGCCCGGTTATCAGAAGATATACATCTGGGCTCTTAAAGGTTGAAGATAAACAAGGGGTCATTTAGCTGAGAAGCAACAAAGCCCACATGGAAGAAGTACACCAGCCAGTGTGATCATGAAGTGTCGATGGGATCAGGTATCAGGCATCAAAGACACAGAGCAAAAAATCATAATCTGAATGGGGGGAGGGGTGGAGTATGAAGTGGAGGGCTAAAGCCAATCTGTAAGCAATTGGACATCTCCTTACAGAAGGGTCATGGGGAGAAGACGGCCTAGTCAGGGTGCAGTATAGCACCGATGGAACATACAGCTTTCCTTGGGTTCTTTAATGCTTCCCCCCACTATCATGACCGTAATTCTACCTTATAAATCTGGCTAGACCAGAGCATGTACATGGGTATAGGTAAGAACTGGAAACACAGGGAATCCAGGAGAGAAAAACTCCTTGGGACCAATATTGAGAGTAGCCATAACAGGAGGGGAAGGGGAAGGTGGGGGAGAAAGGGGGAACTGATCACATTGACTTACCTATAACCCCCTCCAGGGGGATGGACAACAGACAAGGGGGTAAAGGGAGACACTGGACAGTACAAGACATGAAAACATAATAATAATTTGTAAATTATCAAGGGTTCATGAGGGAGGGAGGGAGGGCGGTGAAAAACGAGGAGCTGATACCAACGGCTCAATAGAAAGAAAATGTTTTGAGAATGATGATGGCAACATATGTACAATTGTGCTTGACACAATGGATGCATGTATGGATTGTGATAAGAGTTGTATGAGCCCCCAATAAAATGATTAAAATAAAAAAAGAGATAGTCTTGGAACTTCTATGAGGCAGTTCTACTCTGTCCTGTAGAGTCTCCGTGAGTTAAGATTGACTTCACAGCAGTGGTTTGGTGTTTGGTTTTCTAGTCATTAGAATTCCTACGCACTGATGGGAAAGGATATCTCCATCCTGCCCTTCCGTCCCCCAAGCAATGAGGCTAATTCTCATTGCATTATGGTCATCTTATTACGAGAGGCACATGCTAAGGAAAATGTTTTTAGGGTTTTTGGCTACAAACCTGAAAGCACACCTTGTCATGAATACACACGTATCCTGGAAAATCCATCAGTAAAACTATTCGGTGGCTTTCTGTTGGACAGTTATAGCGGATTGGTAGCATCTTAGCTAACTTTGTATCCGTGTCTCTATGTCGTGTGACTGCACCACTCTGCCCGTGCTGAACAAGTGGGGTGCCTACACTTCTCACACTCGGGGTCCGTCCCAATGTGACCTGACTGCTCAGGAAAGAGCCTGGAGTTGGTTTTTGGGTTCACTTTGATTTTACACCTTTAATGTTATACTCATTGTCCTCAGCTTCCAAAAAGAAATGGAAGCAACCTCTGTCTTTACTATTTTGGGTCTTTGTTCATTTCTTTATAATACGATGTCTATACTCTTTTGTATTCTCTCTGGCCATCAGTTCTTTTGAGATTTAAGAAGAAATAGAAAAGAGAAAAAATGCTGCTCTATATTCTCAGAGCCTCAAATTTCAGGAACCAGTGTGTCTATTTTCTCTATATAGCTTTCTGGCTGAACAGAGTTGTTGGTGTTTTTTGTTTATTTTGTTTTGTAATCTTTTAAAGTGTTAATATTATAAATTAACTGAGGTCCTAGCTTTGGGTCTCTAAAGGTATTCTAAGCAGAGGAGAGGGCAACAATTTTTATAATGTGTCCACAAATAAACGTTTTCCTCACTTATTTATAACAAATCACTGTTGTTGTCGTTGTTTAGCGTCATTGAGTCAGTTCCAACCCACAGCGACCTTGTGCACCAACCACTGTGCCATCCTCACAATTGTTATGTTCGAGCCCACCAAATGCAGCCGCTGTGCCAATCCATCTCATTGGAGATCTTCCTTTTCACTTTAGCAAGCATGATGTCTTTCTCCAGGAACTGGTCTCTCCTGAGGACATGCCTAAAGCACGCGAGACGAAGCCCCACCATCCTTTCATCTAAGGAACATTCTGGCTGTGTTTCTTCCAAGAGAGGTTTGTTTGTTCTTTTAGCAGCACACAGTGCCTTCAATATCCTTTGCCAAAACCATAATTCAAATTAATCAATTAAAAAATAATAAACAAAAACTCAGAAGGAACCAATTCAGGAATGTAAAGTGGATACCTAATTATTTCCAATGGAAATTCTCACAAAAATGCCCTGTTTGATTTAGAGAATGAGCAGGAGAATTGTCAGGGGAGCAAGCCTCGCCGGTGAACCTTTCCGGGGATATTTTCTGCTAACATTTTGGCTAGCTTTCTCAAAACACTTTAAAAATACCTAGATATTATTATTTGGTCCTCCAGGACGTCAAGCAAATTTCCTGAGCGGCCTCAAAAAGGTTGCCATAAGCTCTATTCTTTACTGGTCTGCTTGTCTCCTATTGATCTGGGTACAACAGTTTTGGAAAATTTGTTCAACTTTAGTTTTTCAGTCAGAAGTATGTAAGCAAAACCAGTTGAGTTGTGTTGGCTATTGTTTCTGCTGCTCATCACTGGTTCTCTGCAATTAAGGAAAGGATAAGATTATTCGTAGGAAATGGATGTGGATGGTCTGCCATTGGAAGTTTCATTTTCACAATCCCCTTCTTAAGACAAGTTATCTATTTTTAAATTGATTTTTTTAAGGAATTAACTCTATAAACTTTCCATAAAGGAACAGTGATTTAACAGTTCTTCCACCCAAACTTTACCCTAAATTTGATGCCTATTCTTTTACCAATTTCAGCAAAATTCACAATGCTGTAGTAGGTCCTCTTTTCAAACAGATGTCTTATTTTTCTCATTACTTCAAAACAGGTCCTCCTAAGACATTTTATATCAACTTGCCATATAAAATAAAATAAAATCATTGCCTCAAGTTGATTCTGACTTATAGCGACCCTATAGAAGAGGGTAGAACTGTCCCTGCAGATTTCTGAGACTGTAACTATTTATGGAGGTGAAAGCCTCATCTTTCTCTCACAGAGAAGTTGGTGGTTTTGAACTGCTGATCTTGAGGTTAGCACTCCAACACATTAACCATTACACCACTAGGGATCCTTTATAATAACTTAGTCTAGGTTTTTACTGGTTCAATTTTTATTTGAAATCATTGTGTCTTTTTTTCATAAGAAGAATTTTCCATTAACTTTTTGAAGACCCTCTTACTTCTGAATATGCCTTATTCCAGTAGTTGTTCAAGTTTCTGCATGGTTTCCATCGAGTTTTCCATAGGTAAAATAAAATAAAAATTTCTCCTCATATATAGAATACATTAATGGTTCCTATGCTTTGAGACTTTTTAAAAAAATTAACCAAATTACTGTTTCTCAATTTACTGAGAGGACAGAAAATCAATCAAAATACTGATATTGTATATGGAACACTATAACATGACTATAAACCCTATAATAAAGATCTAAGATAGATTTCTGTTTTACATTTGAATTAAATGTAAGTATATCCTATTTTACATTTGAATTAAAGTTAAAACTTCATGATAGTAGATAATATATTTGTAAGGCTTTGAGATCAAGCCAGAGATGTGGAAATCGGAATGGAGTCCGCATGCAATGTCTTTAATGAGAGCATTACATTTTTCTGTTAATGGCATTTGCCTTGCTTTGCTATTTTACTATGTTTTATTTTTTTTCCTTCCAATTACTTCATTTGCTTCAATGGTTCTAAGTGATGCAGTACACTAAATCACTTGATCTTGGACATATCTTAGGAGGGCTACTCTTCAGTTAATTTTATAGTAGCTGTAGCTGTATACTATAGTTAGATGTTAATATTATACAATATGTGCCAAGTATCATTCTATTTCACCCCTAGAAATGAATCACATAATAGGCAAAATTGTAATTAGATAGTTTGAGCTATACATTAGTGAGTGATTGTCTTAGTTGTGGACTTGATAAATTTGTGATTAAAAACCTTGGGTGGATTCTTTCACAATAAAATCAGAACTATGTTCCAAAAACATGACTTTCTTTGCTCAGTCTATCACTAAATATATTATTAGACAATTCCATAGTCTATTTTTATACTTTAATTAATTATAGATAATATATAATTGGCTTACTTTTTAACCCCCGGGGATTGTTAGTGATTTTATGCAGCATTAACTTTCTAATAGCAATATTATTAGATATAAGAAAATAATGACACTATGCCCTAAATGTGAGCCTCTCAATGAGACACAATCTGTTATTTTGGTTGCTTTTCTTTCTTGAGGTAAAGGTGCTAGCTATCTCAAAAGTTGAAAGATGCCCCAATTCAGGAAAACAACAACATATTAATGTGTTCTGTGGGCAAGATGCCCCATGAGCAGATTAATCTTGAGAAAAGCACTCCTGCTTCTGTGTAATGATATTCAGACTTGACGAGGAAGCAAATTCAGAGAGCAAAAGGACTAGCATGAAAAGATCATTTCTTGTATTTGGTGTCAAATTTAAATTCTGGAAGTTTAATCAAATATTCAGCAAGCCCATTTCACGTATTTGGCCTCTACTACCTAGCCAGGACTGTGTGACAGACTTAACAGTGAGCAAGATGAATGTTGTCTCTGCTTTAAACATGTGCTCTGAACTCCACATGACCGTCTTTGGTGGATGACGTAACAGCCCTGGGTATGGGGTGGGTTCCCGCCCACAGCAACCCTCTTGCGGGAGGACAAGGATGCGGTCTGCTGCTGCGAAGACATACAGATTTGGAAGCCCTAGGGCACAGCTCTCCTCTTCCCCCGTGGATTGTTGCTATACATTTTAAATGAGTAAACATCTAGTGTCTGTTCAGAGAGCTTTAGTTTAAAGTTAGAATTTGGCCAGTTTTTCATAAAAGGGAATGAATGACAGCAATTAAATAGCCTGTGATACTCATTATTTGCTTTTCATAAAGAATAGACTTAGTTCTATTATTCTCAAGGACCTCATCACATGTGGAAATGTAAACAAATTTATTGTCTATTTGGACAGAGCTGTTTATTTTTAAGCCATTAGAGAGAAGGACACTCATATTTCCTAATTATGATCTTTATGAATAACGCAACTACTTGAATATATTTATTTGTAAAACATACCCTTTTAAACTTCTTTCCCCATGTACTCTTGCAAATAGGGCATACATGACTCTTGCTTTTGTATTTCTGTTTCACAAATCAATTTGTGGTCCAATTTGCCAAAGAGCTCAGCAAGGAAAGGATGGTAATGTGAGAGACAATGGTAGCTCCCTGCTGCTACACGCATGCTCTCTGAGAAACCCGATCATCCGACTGTATTCTGCTGGTTTGCTTTCTGTTACCATTGTTACAAATTCTATTTCATGCCAGCAAATTACATTTCCTAAGTTCGCATACACACAAATACTATTTATTTTATCAGTTGCCGGTTATCTGGTTTTTAAAATCCAGGCATGAACAGCTGGTGGCTGCATTTCAATTACTCGTATGGGGGATGTATGAATTTAGGAATCTTGAACACTGAAGCTTCAAGTCTGTAAAAAGTGATGACACTACTGGAGAAGAGTATTTTAGTCACATTTTCATTTTTAAAGGTAAGTTAATTATTTCAGCCATTCAGACATATTTAGGATAAGTCTACAAAGAAAATATAGAATTATGAAAACTTCCAAAATTCATATGGAAGAAAAGGGAAACAAATAAATATTTTGAACTTGTGGACTTCTTTGGGAAGTTTTTTTTGTAAAATCTTTTATGTGACAGCATAGAACATTAAGTAGAAATACTTTGTGTATGCATTTTTTAAAAGAACTGATGTATCCAACTTGAAATATAGCAAAATGTTGCTGACTGAAGTTAATTTACACTAAATTAAACTGTAATTTAAAAAGCCTCTGCCATTTCAGTGTAATCAATCACTAATGTGATAATTAGGAAAATTATCCCTGACGTGGAAGACAACTAAAGTTTGCCTTTTTTTCCTATTTTTTTGTTTTGTTTTTTTCTATGTGAAATAATGATAGTCTTTGAGAACAAATAAACATTTAAAGTCAACATGTTCATTGTTGGAAGAATTCTATAATAAACAGGGCATATTTTCAACTAGAAAACATAGGTAGTGCAGTTGAAATTCAGTTTAGAGAGTTGGTAAGAAACTACCATTCTAGAAAATACATTATTTTAAGAAGAAGACAATTAGATTACTGGTCATTGGGATAGACAATTTCGGTGAAGATCACATCATCTAAACTTATTTTAGATTTTCATGAACCTAATCTTTTGTGAGAGGCAAGGATGGTGAGACTTCTCTTGTACTAAGACCAGGTGGTCAGGAGAGACCAGTTGCTGGGGGACGACATCACACTTGGTAGAGTGGAGGGTCAGTGAACAAGAGAAGGCCCTTGACAAGCTGGACGGACGTAGTGGCTGCAACCTCGGATGCCAACACAGAAACAATTGTGAGGACGGCCCAGCACCAGCAGTGGGTTTGTTTTGCTGTACAGGGCTCGCTATGAGTCAGAACAGACTCGATGGCTCCTAACAACAACTATCGTTGGTATCCAGAAGGTAAACACAAAATAGTTTACATATGCGTATGAGATTGCATATATAATTACATAGGGGAGAGTTGCTTGGCTTATAATGAGATCTTGGGTTCTAATCAAGTAGGGCTATAAAATGGCTTATTGCAGTTTCATTGCAAAAACTAGGAATATACATTCATTACCATTTCACTAGAAAGCATCAGGTTGTATCAGAGCATGCCATAGAACCGCTGTTTTGGATGGTATCCAAATAATTTAATTATTGAAAGGACCTTGCTATTCTTGTGGCATGTACAACATGCTCCGGGTCATAGTCTGAGGACAGGACTGCAGGGCGCCTCTGGAATATGGCATTTATGTGGCACAGCTGGAGCGCTTATGCCTAGGTCTTGTCTTCTGAACATGACATTTACATTATGCTGCAATTTATATGCAGTGATTTGTATGATCCCTCAGGTTAGTTAGTCCTTATTTTGGGAACCATAATGCGTATGTTAAATTGTATGTACAAATGTGGCTTTTGTGCTTGGAGGTGTGATAAATCAAGTAAACATAATGGAAATATAAAAGGGAAAGGCTAAGAAGATGACTAGAATTCATGTTTGAAGTATTCTCAAGTGTTACTAATCCTGATGAATGCATGTAGATCATGTTATAACCTATGGCATGAACACATTTACACACACACATGTATATAATGGACACAAGGTTTTACAAAGTTTTAAAACTATATTGACCCTCATTAAATAAAATGCAAGGCACATTCTATTTTCTATTCCATTCCATTCCATTCCACTATTTAAAAGTTCATTAGTGGTTTCCAGAGATGAGATGGAGAAGGAAGAGGGAGTTAATATGATGAAAATCACATTCATTAAGAGTAGGGTTGCATAACTGCAAAACATTGAACTGGTAAAAGTTGTGTGATTTATATTTGCAACAAATCACACACACACACACACACACACACACACACACACACACACACTGAATAGCAGCTAAAACTGTTAAGGCAAAAATCAAATACCCCATGGAATTTGGTTCTTTGGTTCTGAAGCTTAAGTTCAAAGTTTCATGGGACATCCCATTAATTGGCTTAATGAAATATTTAGTGTTTTTGTTCTACCTCCTAGTTCATTGCATAGTTACTGGTATCGTAAAAGCTTAACCAGTAGAACCCTGGACCTCTCGAGCCTAATTTGTTCTAGAACGAGCATCAAGATGTGATGCAGTTGAGTTCCGAAATCAATTTTTCCCATTAAAAAAAACCTGAAAATGGATTAATCTGTTCTCCAAGTTTTTATCCTAACCTTGCCTTTTTATACAAAACATTACACAGAAATTTCAAAGTCAATACGTTCAGAGTTACATAATAGAATTTAAAGAAGACACACAAAATTAAAAATTTTTTTTAACATCTTCAGTATGGCCTTGACACTGATGAGGATCTGGATCTGTGGACGGACGTGGAGAGGAGGATGGAGAGAGTCGTTGTTGGGCAGGGGAATCCCCTTCCAGAAAATCAACTGGTCGCTGCTTTTCAGGAGATTTCCCCTTCTTTGCCTTTTTTTTTCACTAGGACCTTACTGGCTTTCTCTAAACAAAAAAATCTGTCTAATATAGTCTGCTGCTGGTGTTTTCTAACTGTTTTCTAAAAGGGTTTACTAAATTATCACCGACAATATTGATAACATGGTCAACTGGTTCCTCATCAAGATGATTCTTTTAAAAAAACCTCTGTCTTAGGACCCACGTTTTTGATCTACAAACAGTACAAAAAGCCACCAAAACTAAGAAAAGTATAACAAAACGCTTGGAGCACAGCTGGAAAAGGTTTAAATCACTCATGCCAACAACGCCAACTGAGGCCAACTGTCCGAAACACGAATTGCTTTTGTTTACAAAAATGACGTGCGTCGGGTCGGATTCTGATGTTTTGTTCGAGGTCTGACGCAAAATGTTCTCGACGTTTTCCATCGAAATCCAGTGATGTCGAGTCCTGATGCGGTCGAGCGCTGGGGCTCTACTGTACACAGTGATCCAAGCCAGTACCACTGGGCTCTCTTCACGTGAAGCATCAGCGGACAGGGCATTAGGGGTCCGAGGAGTGAGGGAATGTTACCTTCAGTATAGGTTGCAATTCAGTGTAAATCCTTCTAATTGGACCCAGAGGCGACGTTATGCTAAATATAGAAAATGCTGATGCTTCAATGGTTTAATTTTACTTGGATACACAATCAGTATGAATGGAAACAGAAATCAAGAGCTAACAAAATATTGCACTTGAAAATCTGCTGCAAAAGACACCTTTAAAGTAGTAAAAAGAGAGAGATCACTGTGAGGACTACAGGGTGTCTGGCCCAAGACATGATATTTTCCATCTCCTCACAAATAATAGATTAATATAGGCAGTTGGACTCCAGAATGCATGTTTTAAAAAGTTAGTGAGTCTGTCCTGATGCCTTCAGAGTTTGCTGTAAGATAAGTGAAGGAAGTCCAGGGCAAAAGGTATTAAAATATGATGAAAAGCAGAAACTTTCATAAATTGACCTGGAATGATAGCAACTCCTTCCTTGGCTTTTATAAACCTCGGGATGGAACCGGAAGCTTCAACATTTGTAATGTAGGGATGCACCCAACCTCGCACATCTTGGCATCATTGCTATAAGACGAGGACAGGGCATGTATCACAGGGCAGAGTTCACGCCATTGAAGACTCGCACATTAGCCCCATGGTTTCTGTCTGTAACAGGTTACATGTTGAATGATGCAGATTATAGAGAGATGTGAACAGTTTCTGGTGGCATCTTTGTGATGGACCGTGGACTCAGGTGGTGGAAGACCTCGGCATTGCTTACTATGAAAATCATTTTCACAAATATCAGACTCTCCAGATTTAGATGCAAATCAGGCAGTTCACAATGGGGTTGCTGACTTTTTCATGGCAGATGTATAGCGTAGTTTGTGAATTACAGCGAAGTAAGGAAGTCTTTACGCAGAGTAATTCCAGGCTAAATTGTTTTTGACTATAGACAACAGCACTCAATCTATTAGCTGGAAGGCATGTTTTCATTTATATTCCCATATACATTTAAATAGAGCTATCTTGACAATAGGTGGTGGCTAACAGTATAATTGTTTGGAATATGTAGAATATAGGCGTATAATCTCACAGTAATTGATGAGAATATGTGTTCTCTGCTACAATGTTTAGTGGAATTTTAAAGTAATAAAGTTTCACACGTCATCAAGATATGGAGGAAAATGTGTATGTGATCTTGGAAGGAAAAGTTGGGATTTCTTTTTGGCATTTATTTGTACTTCGAGAGAATCATTCGTGGGCCTCCTCATAGTATTAGTTCCCTACCTTTGACTAGAGGACATGGTATCCATAGGGATAGTTGATGTTTCCATATAAGACTTTTGGAGCCTCTCCAAATGGGATCTAAAACTATCTGCAAACCAACAGTCTGTTCATACATGGTGTAGGAGTCAAGTTTCAGTGGAGAACTGTCAATGGCAAGGCTATTTTCTAGCATGAACAATTGAGGTACACCTTTCACCATTTCCAATTTCAGAAGCACAAACACAGAGATGAAATAGCTCCATGACACATTATGCGGTAGTTGGAAGAACGGAAGTATGGGTCAAAGGGTTGAGCTCTCATTTTGTTATTGCAACTATCCATCTGTAAGCTCTTGATTTCTAAGAAGCCACCCAAGTCTTCAGGGACTCAGCTTCTTCACTTGAAAGTGATTTTGATTATCTTCATGCCTTAATTACTGAAGTTTACTGATTCTATGAAAACGGCATTTAAATTATTAAAGTCTGTTGCTTAAAAAGAAAAGCTTAAAGTATAATACATGAGATCTAATACTTTCTAAACTTTTCCACTAGGCTTTCCTCTGGGCAGTGGATTATCATATTGCTTCCTGAAATTTTCTTTGAAGTCTCTTGTTTTATCTTAAACATTATGCAAATGATTCACGTTCTTCCATAAGTTACCCTTGTTTTTTTAAATGCAAAATGATGTTTAAAATCATCAAACCCTAGAAAAATCCAAATACAAAGCATTTACTCCACACTTATCCTGTGAAGTTGAGTACCTCCTGGCACACAGTATGCTAATAAATTAAATTTAAATCCGAGGCTCACTGTGCTTTGAGGGTGACCCGGGAACATACCAATGAACGTAGAGATGTGTGCATGGGGTGTTGAAAGGCAGAATGTAGGTGAGAGCTGGCGAAGGATTCACGTGAAGCAGCAGAGCTGTACAACTACAAACAGAGCTGGGTGAGGCAAATATTTAGTTCTACAGACTTTACTATAGCTGGAGGGGAGTGCGGGTTATCTCAAGCAAACCTGAAGAAGATTCTCTGCTGGAGTTCTGTGTGTCAAGTGTTTAAGGCATTTAATTTTAAAAATATTCCAACAACTTTAAATACGCCCAATTGGAGAGTAACACTGGGGTATGGCAGGAGAGGTTGGGGGGCATGAAGAGCAAGTCATGATGAGGACAAGAGTGAAGGAAATGTCCTAAAACGGACTGTACTGATGACTGTACAGCTCTTCTGGTTGTGAATGAACATTGAATTGCATGGTGTGTGAATAATACACCAATACAAGTGCTGGCAAAAGCATTTCAATAAAAAACAACAAATGTAACATACATTCTATAGTGTACTCAAAACAATGTCTAAGGCTTTGGCAAAACAGGACAGCTAATTTATGAATGCACTAGAGTGCAATGTGGGATTCCACTTTGATTGGTGTCTAAGGGAAGCTGTTAGTCGTTGGGTGCTCTTGCGTTGGTCTCAAATCAGAGCAGCCCTATGCACAGGAGAAGGACCAGTGTCCTGTCCTGTGCCGTCCTCACACTTGTATGTTTGAGGCCTTTGTTGCAACCATGGTGCCAACCCATCTCCCTAACAGTCTTCCTTTTTTTTCTTCACCGGAGCACAAGGTCCTTTTCCAGAGACTGGTCTTTCTTGGTAACACGTTCAAACTACCATCGTCATTTCTAAGGAGCATTCTGGTTATTCTTCTTCCCTGACAGATTCACTTGTTCTTCTGCGAGCCCACAGTAGGTTCAATATTCTTTATCAACACCCAATTCTTCTCCAGTCATCCATATTTACTGTATACCTGTCACAGGTATATTCAGTCATGGTGATTGAAAACACCACAACTTGGGTCAGGAGCACCTGAGCCTACAAAGTAATGTGCTTGCTCTTCAATACTTTTAAGAGGCCTTGTGCAGCAGATTTCCAAATGCAAGATGGCATTTAATTTCTTGACTGCTGCTTCCATGAGCATTGACTGTAGTTCCAGTTAAAGGACACCTTTGAGAACCTTTTGATTCTCTGTTTATCACCACGCTGTCTATTGGTCCTTTTGTGAGAAGGCTGGTTGACTTTATATTGAGCTGTAATCCATACAGAAGGCTGTTGTTCTTGATCTTCACCAGCAAGTATTTCAAGTATGCCTGGCTTTAGGAATGATTTTAGGGGGAATTTCATTAATCAAGAACTTAAAGACATAAAAATATCCCTATTACTTGGCAACAAAAAGACAAACAAGTTAAATTATAAAATGAGCAAATGACTTGAGTATATGTTTCTCCTTAAAAGATATATGAGGAGG
>NW_022103920.1:24926258-24937057 GCF_000313985.2 Echinops telfairi
CAAATACAAACTGTAAAGATGACTAGCAGCAGACACAGGAAAATGAGAAGAGTTTGCAAGGCTATGGAGAAAATGGAACCATCAAATATCGCTGTTGAGATTTTAAAATGTTTTTGTTATTGTGGTAAACAGTTTGGTGATTCCTCAAAAGTTAAATATGACCTAGCAAATTTCATATAAGGTATATACCCCCCAAAATTGAAAGTAGGAACCCAAGCAAATTTTGGGGCACCAATATTTATTGCAACATTATTCACAATTCCCCAGAGTTGGAAACCCATAAAAAATGGACATATAATAGTCTATCAATAGATGTGTGAATAAACACAATATGGTATACGCATACAGTGGAACATTAGTCATAAAGATAAACTGAGTTCTAATTTATGTACAATATGGATGAAACTTGCACACAGTATGCAAAGTGAAGTCAGAAAAGACAACTATTGAATCCTGCTGAGATGAAACATCTAGTACAGACAAATGCACAGTGATGAAATGTCCGTTACTAATTACTAGGGCCTGGGGAAAAAGGAGGTTAGGGTAGTATTCCTTAATAGATAGAGATTCTTTCTGTTAGAGTGATAAAAACGATTTGGAAATAAATAGTGGTAATGGTTTCACAGGAGAGAGAGAGAGAGAGAGAGAGAGAGAGAGACTTGAAATTGTTTTGCTGAAAAGGGCCAAGGATGTCCTAAGGAAAAAGTAAGTCTTGGGATTTCCCCAAGTTATTAGAAATAAGCTACAAATCAGTGTAACATAAAGGAGAAGCCAAGGATTTGGGATTTTCTCAAGGTGAAGAAAAAAGGAAGAAATGCTGAATTATTAATCGTCTTTGTGTAAACGTCCACCTTCTCTCTGAGGCTTTAGTGACCCAGCTGCTGCAGGCAGGGCGTTAGGCTAATTGACCTTTTGCGTTTCTGGAGTGTGCTCTTTTTCTGGATCACTCTGTAATAGCTGGCTAACTTCCCCTAATCTCTGATCATTGCAGCAAAAGGAAATTGATAATGAAGCCAAAAATCCAGTTTGCTACTAGATAAAATATTGGATAGCTTTTGCCTCACCATGTTGTGCCTTTTCTGGTCCCGTATGCACACTATTCTATAACATGTGGTTCGTTAGGAATATTTTCAGTTTACAATGTATTTCTGTGAAAAATGATGAGGAAATAAACCCAGCCTTGTGATCCCATTAATCAGTAGAAATTTAATTTTTCTAACACCTTTCTGTAAATGCCTAACAAGGCAATTGGATGGATAAGACACATGTCATTTTTGAACTCATGAGTTTATAGTTGATTGAAAATTTACCAGGCCTAATATCCAGAAATCCATGAGTATGCACTAATAAATATCTCAGTCTCTTAGAAACTAACTTCCACAACTGAGATGCACATGTCTGGAGACTTACGGTTGACCAGTGAATTATGATTGCCTGGAGTCTTAGTAAAGGCCTGCAGTAAATAGTTCGAGTTGTCGATAGTACATGGGAAAGTTAGTATTGGAGGAGAGAATGGAAAGAGCTTTATTAAACAAATCTGTGGGGCTCGCGTGACGTACAGTAAAGCAGATACAGATGCTCCAGCGTTCACCTTATTTCTTCATAATTTATTTGGTACCTTAGCAAGACACCTTCTTTACGACTTCTTTCGCTGCTGAATGATTCTTAATTACTTTGTTTAATGGGAAGCACTATTTTACACAGAGTTTAAATGTTGTGAAGACACAGAGCTGTGGAATCAATGTGCAGCACCCCCTCTTTATTTCATGAACTCCAAGTTTAAGGGTTGGGACTTAGGGATTTGAAAGTCAGGTTATGGTCTTTTTCCAGATCTAGCTGCCTGTTCAGATTCAGCCAAGTTGTTTACTAGCCCTGCATATACAAATGCAGGGACAAATTAGTAGTGGTGCAATAGCTCTCTGTCTGCTCATTAGTCATAAGCAATTCACAAAAGCCATATTTTGAAGTAGAGAAAGCTATTGGCTCAATGTTTTATCTGGTGGATTGGGAAGGCTGAGAGAATAAAATTCTCACAGTCGGGTTTGGATCATGCGCATTTCAGAGCTGGGGGAAAAAAGTATACTTTTTCCAGTAACAGAGAATTCAACGTCAATGCTATTGCTGAGTTCCACCCATACAGTCTCCACATTCTGGGCCAAAGATTTATTCCTCTGAAAAGTCCTTTTCTCGTCTAACTGCTGTTAATGGTTTTCTCAGAGAAGCACAGGCAACAGCCCGGTCATGATTCCAGTGTTGTGTAACCTTTAGTGATATTTTTAAGAATCATTAAGAGGATGCCTTCAAAGGTCATTTTATCAGGAGACACTCTGGAACAAAGTTGGCTTTTCCCTTTAATATGGAGAACAGAAAGTAAAATGATGTTTTACATCGGCATGTCTCAGGGTCTTTGTCTGCCTTTCCTTATCCGGGTGTTCCTCCTGATCTCATCAATACAATCAGGATTTGCTTTGCATAGATTAGAGTGTTAAGGACAATTCTCTCCCCACTCCTTTTTGCATGCCTCGGGCCAATTCTGACCCAATAAAAATGGAAATTCTACCATTTTTTCAGCAGATCCTCCTTTCTGTGCCTCAAGGGGACACGATAGGACAGTGTAGAACTGTTCCATTGGGTTTCCTAGGCTTTCCTCTGTTGGGTAAGCATCGGGCAGCTAACCACCAGGTCTTTGGTTCAAATCCACCCGCTCTTCCTTAGAAGAAAGTTGAGGCGGCCTATTCCCTTCAAGATCCATAGATATGGAATTCCTGTATAGGGTTTCTCTGAGTCAGAATCAACTCAACGGCCGGAGGCTTTTCACTTTGGGGAGTAAGGAATCTTTATAGGAGCAGATGGCCAGCCTTTTCTCCTGCAAAGCCCCTCCCAAGTCTAACTGCAGGACTTTTGATTAGCAGTAGAGCCCTTAACCATTGCCTCCCACCCCCAGGGGCAGTACAGTCACCTATATACCCTGAAATTATAGGGTACTAAATCCAACTCTTCTATGGACAGGCAAAGAAGTCTACTATTGTAAACTACCTTGAAAGGTCATGTTCAATGACCTGAGTTCTCTGAATGATTCCATCTCTTACTGTTGATTTTCCACTGCTGTGGCTTCACACTTTAGCACAAACATTATCCAACTGACAAATAAGATGGATAATGCTGAAACCATATCTTCAAACCATTTGGATTTTTATTAAGTAACAGTATAGATGAACCTAATTATCAGCCATCAAGGTAGTCTTGTCTTTTACTTAAGGGCAGGGCACTTTAGTCCAAGAGGGATGCTGGAGGCTCTATGGCATTGCAGTCAGTAGGCCACTGTCCTCCCCTAGCAGGAGGGAGCAGTCCCTGTAGAACAATACTTTGTTATGAATAAGAGGAAGTCAAAAGGACAGATGGACACAGTGGCGTCAACAATGGACTCAAGCATCAGCGATTGTGGGGGTAAGTCAGGATCAGGAAGCGTGTCCTATTGTTCATAGGGTCAGGATGAGTTGGAAGAGACTTGACAGCAGTGAACAATTGCAATACAAGTGAAACTTAGATGACCTGTGATTTCTTCAGACTAGGAGCATGAGCATTTGCTGGCATGACGTGAGAAGTGGCTTGTGGCAGATATGAGGTCGGTGTTATTGGAAGAGGTCAGTTCATCAGTGGGTGCATTTATAATCTAGAAAGCACACATTTGTCTACATAACCAAGCAATAAAAATAAGGTGATCAGAGAAGCAGCGTCCCGTTAATGTTCTGCTTCAGTATGACGATGTGTGTATATGGGTGTGCATGTGTATCCAATATTGCTTCTTTAAAATATAGCAGTGTAATGTCTAGACAAAGCTCTGGAAGTAATTGTTTCCTCATGAATAGTGATTATATAGTATATCCATTCTAGGTTTATTTCAGTGAAGGTGATTGATTTGTGTCCTCTGTGGCCTTGATTCTCACACACAGTTTAAGGACAGGCAGCAGAGGTTTCTCATGAAATTTTGTTGGCAATTAAGAATTCAGACCCCACCCCAGGCAGAAACCAGAATCTGCATTTTACTAATATCCCCATGAGAGGCAAAATAAATAAATAAATAAATAAATAAATAAATAAATAAATGGAAGATAAAATTGGAAGATTCACTCTTCCCAATTTTGAAACTGCAAATTTATAGCAATTAATTCAATGTTGAACTACCAGAACAATAAATATGTATAGATAAAATGGAATAAAACTGAGAGACTAGAGATAATCTCTTACACTAATGATCAATAATTTGACAAGGGTGCCATGACAATTCAATAAAGAATGATCATCTCTTCAATAAGATATACAGGGACAGCTGAATATCTACATGAAGTCTGTTTCTATAAAAATTATGTCCTTTGAAATACCGTGGGCCAATTCTACTCAGTCCTAAAGCGTTACTATGAGTTAGAACCAGCTTGAATGCAATGAGCTTATTTATGGTGATGATTTTAGATCATGGTGGTGGTTTGCCACTTTGAGAACATAATAAAACCCACTGATTTACATAATTCAAAAGGACAAACTGTACCCGTACATGAATTATATGTCCATTAAAAAAACTACATGATAAAAGGCACAACGGAGTGGAAAACCTAAGCAAGAAGCAGCTGAGGAAAAATGAGAACATATGTCCATTCAGCAACTTGTACAGGGATATTTATAGCAGCATCATTTAGCATTGGAAAAAAAGGTGGGTACAACCCACAGACCTACCAATTGACCGATGGGTAAACCCAGTGCAGCATATCCATAGAGAAGTGCATGAAGCATTGATACACAGTACGAAGAATAAATATTTGAAACATAATGCCAATGAAATAAGCCAGTAACAAAAGACCACATAAAAAATACCAATGATCATAAAATATATGAAAACCTGTGAGATTTTTCTAATTGAACTAGGCAAATTTTTAAAATGATGAGAATATAAGGACATAGATAGTCTCATACTTAATTGCTGGAAGCAATTTGACACAGCACTTCAGCAAGGCAAGTTGGCATCAATGCTTAAAAGACACCTCTTTGTCCAACCATACCACTCCTCATGGGGGGTGGGGAGGATTCAAAAAGTTTGTGGACTTCAACCCTGTGTGCCAAGACGTGAACGCAACATACCAGCATGAAGCAGGGAATCAATAGAGAGGTCTGCAGGGCCGGGCCCAATCCCAACTACGTAGAGCCCACTGCACTCCCCATGCCCAAAGAATACACTTCAGAGGACAGCACTGAAGCTACAGCACAGGGAGAAGGGCACATCTGATCAGAGCACACAGACCAAAGTGAAGAGGGAAGGAGAGAGAATGGAGCACATCCAGGCCCACCAAGCCCCAAGGATGATATTTCTGCTTAGTGCAGCCAATGCACACAGAGGACCATAGGACTGGCCACACCACGAGACATGATGTCCCTCACTGAACCATAGCACTATGGGGGACAACACTGGAGACACAGTGCAGGAATTACAGCCGATCGTGGCTAAATGCTAAGGGCGTGCAACCGAGCAGCAAGGGGAGCAATGCTATGAAGTCCCTGGGGAATACCAAAAATAGACTTTGGGACCAGGGCAAGGTATTCCATCAGACTCAACTGGAAAACACTCCTAAACGTCAACAAACAGACCTGGAACTATTTATAGGCTTTTCTTTTTTTGTTGTTTTGTTGTTGTTGTTGCTTGTTTTCTTTTGTTGCTTTGTTTTAATCTGTCTTGTTTTTGTGTTTATTATGTCCTCTGCATGTCTATCTAGATAAGCGAGGTGTGATAAACAATCCAGAGCAGTAAGCAACAGGACTGACAATTCCAGGGGGACATGAGAGAGGGGGAGGTAGGGGAAAGAAAGAGGAGTGTCAACCAACCCAGGGACAAGGGAACAACAAGTAATCTAAAATCGGTGGTGAGGAGGGTATAAGATGCTTGGTGGGTCTTGATCAAGGGCAATGCAGCCAAGAGGAATTACTGAAACCCGAATGAAGGCTGAACATAATAGTGGGACAAGAGAAAAGTAAAAGAAATACAAGAAAGAACTGGGAGGCAAAGGATATTTATAGAGGTTTAAATATAGGCATGTCCATATGTAAATATATTTACATATAATGATAGGGAAATACATCTATGTACATATATTTACATGTTAAGTATCAAGGTAGCAGACAGACATTAGGCCTCTACTAAAGTACTCCCTCAATGCAAGAACACTTTGTTCTAATAACCTGGCATTCTGTGATCCTCACCTTTCAGACACCATCACTGAAGACAAAATGGGTGCAAAAGCAAATGTGGTGAAGAAAGGTGATGGTGCCTGGCTATCAAAAGATATTGCATCTGGGGTCTAAAAGTATAAACAAGCGGCCATCTAGCTGAGAAGCAACAAAGTCCACATGAAAGAAGCACACCCGTGTGATCATGAGGTGTCAATGGGATCAGTTATCGGGCATCAAAGACCCAGAATGAAAAAATCATATCAATGCGAATGAGGGGGAGTACAAAGTGAAGATCCAAAGCCCATCTGTAGACAATTGGACATCCCCTTACAGAAGGGTCACAAGGAAGAGACAAGCCAGTAAGGGTGCAGTATAGCACCAATGAAATATATAATTTTTCTCTAGTTTTTTTAAAGTTTGCTACCCCCAACTATCATGGCCCCAATTCTACCTTACAAATCCCATTAGACCAGAGCATGTGCACAGGTACAAATAAGAGCTGGAAACACACAGAATCCAGGATAGATAAACCCCTCAGGACCAATAATGAGAGTAGCGATACCAGGGGGGAAGGGGCAGGTGGGGAAGAGAAAGGGGGAGCTGACCACAATGATCTGCATATAACCCCCTCCCAGGGGGACAGACAACAGAAAGTGGGTGAAGGGAGACAGCAGACGATGTATGACATGAAAAATATCTATAGATATGCATGGAATTACCTTTTAATTCCATGTTTCCACAAACGTTTTGAAAACCTTGATTACTAGAAAGTTTAACTGTCTACCCACAAGAAAATAAACTGTGACTACCTACAGGGCACAATGGAATACATGGTACTGATGTAATCCCAATGTGTAGTCTCTGTCCTGATGTTTTGGGATGGATATTTGTCATTTGGGGGAACCAGGGGCATTGTGGGATATTGAACAGGGTCCTAGTCTCTGTTTACTAGATTGCATTACCAAGTGCAACCTCCCAAACAAATGTGTCTGCACACTTTGCTAAATGTTGCCTTGAAGTTGTGGTGATGGTGGTGGTGGTGGGGGAGGGGACGAAGTACAATGACCCTTCATTAAGAACTCCTGGTGTAGACTTAGAAGTATTGATGTGGAAAGATTTTGTGGTGACCATTAGTCAGGAATGACTTGAGGGGTTCTTGTTTTGTTTGACTTTTCAGGAATTAATTTGAAGCTGCATTGTCAAATAATAATAATAAATATGCAGAACCATAGACTTGTGTGATTGACACATCAACATTGCTTGCAGATTAGGAAATGAGCACATTGCAAATGTACAGGGCAGGGATCATCTGCAAGCTAATTTTCTTAGATGATTTCTCTTACTAGCATATTATAGGTATGTTAGGATGATTAAGAGGTCACATTTATGGATGTTTTTCCTTTTATAATTCTTAGATGAAAGATGATGCACCATAAAAAAGATATTTTTCTTGTTACAGTCTGTACTTAATAGAGCACTGAAAAATACTCAGCCTGTTTTCCACAATGATTAAGGCATAATGATATAAATAAAAATAAATCAAACTTCTGCATATTCAAGGCCAGAGAATGCAAGGTGCACCTGTTTCCACTGCAATTGCTCGTGAGAACATCGGATCTAAATTCAATTCTCCAGAAGAGCTACCATGTTAATTAAAAAATAGCAAGTCAAAAAGACGGTAAAAATAAGGCTCTCTTACGAAAGCATGACTTATGACTTATGGCATACTAGCCATCACTAACATTTCAGAGTATATAAAGTGGGTCAGGACTTGTATGTGCTTTAAACAACATTTGATTTCTAGTGATCCAATTAAGTAAGGATCATGGGATCACTTACAATTTATAGCGAAGACAACTGAGGTTTAAAAGCATTCAGGATTCTTACCTGATAAGTCTAGGCCTTGAATTTAGGTCCATGTAATGATAAAACCCATATTCTATCCTAACATTATAGTATCCCTAAGTGACACAGATGGTTATGTATTCAGCTGCTAAACAAAGCGTTGGCACGGTGAGTCTACAGAGAGAGGCGAGTAAGAAGAAAACTCTGACATCAACTTTAGGAAAGGCAGTGCACACAAAATCTATGGAGCCCATTTCTACGTGGACACACGGGCCGCTAGGAGCTGGAACAGACTCGGTGACAGCTGGTTGGTTGGCTATGCTAACTGCACGCACTGTCATTCAGTCGATTTCGACTCTTAGTGACTGTGTAGGACATAATAGAACTGCTTTTGTGGGTTTCCCGGATTTTAACTCTATCGGAGAGGAAGCCTCAGCTTTCTTGTGTGGGGCAACCGGTGGCTTAGATTGGTGAGCTCGTGCAGCCTGCACGTAACCCATGATACCATCAGGACTCCAGCTTAGACTAATCTACTAACGCACAGTCCGTAAAGCCAGTGTGGAACAAAGAGTCTGACTGAGATTGCATTCCTAATACCACAATGCAATTATCAATGCCATTTTTGTCAACAGAACAGACAGGAGTAGGATGAGAATCTTATAAAAATGGCTTCACCTGACAGGAACGTGTAAGTGCTATCAGTACTGGCATAGTGAAGGTTGGGATGTATGTAAGGTCTGGATCTACAGGGTTTGGGCAGGGGGAGGGTAAAGTCAGAGATGTTTAACAAATGTGGAGCCAGCATTTGAAGCCAAATCTATCTTCCTGTTTACGCCTGCCTTTTTCTAGAGCACCATGCTGCTTCTTAGAACGCCGTCAAACGTAGATAATCAATATTCAATGCAGAGCTTGGCACCAGTGCCAGATTTTGACTGTGTACATGAGGTAGGAATATAGAATATAGAGCCGTATCTACCCATTCTTTAGAAAATACAAAAACTTGGATCCTGGAAATGATTTGTTCTGTGGCTTCCATACACAGGCAGCCCACTTGAGCTACAAGAGAATGCGTTCTTTCCTGAGATGAGCACCAATGATAGAGTCCTTCCAGATTGAGAAGCTGGTAGAAGTTCTTCCACATTTGCAATTGTATTTGAACTTCACAGCAACTTCTGAAATATGAGGCCAGGTTCCATTATGTTTTGGCTTGATACATGAAGTGATGGAGACTCAGAGAATTGCATTAATTTCTACAGTTCACATGTCGATGAGCTGGAAAACATAGGGCTTTACTCCCACGTTTAGCATTCTTTCTATTAACTATAATCCATATATAGATGAAATTGTTATTTCCCATAAAATGTAGCATTCTAGTAAAATATATTTGTCTTAGTTAATAATTCCGTTGTTCAGACAATTGCTGAATTCTGCCTCATCTTTGTCTCGAGAGCTGAGAGACATATTTCACTACATTTCAGAGAGCAATATTTACTCTCATTGACAGCTTTGGCGCTTGAGTCTTCATTCTTATGCTCTCTGCTTTATGGAAACACTTCCTTTAAACGGTTTCCATAGAAACAACTGGCGAAGGGAACGATGCGCTATGTAACATTCTCCATAGATGTCTTTCTGGATTCTGGACATGCATTCGTCAAGAGAGCGGATGAGGAAGCACTCGTGTCTTAAGGGGATTCTCTCCCCATTTACCTTTCATGTTTCCGGTTATAATCTCTTATTCTAATACGAGCCTTTAAAAACTGCCAGTACCGTGACCCGTCTTAGCTGTGTTTCTGTAGCTGAAAGGGGGTATTGCTGCTACTTGCGTTCATTCTTCTCTCCCTCTGTTTGCCGGTCTCACCACTTTCTAGTGTTGAGGTGGGGTCGTGGAGACATAGGGGCCGCAGAACTCTGGCTTGGTAGACAGATGGTTGGAGAAGTCCAGGCCATTGGAGTGGGACACGACAGAGAGCAGAAAAAAAGAATGCACACTGAAGCTCAGCGGTGTATTTGTGGAGAAAAATAATAAGAGGTTATAGAAGACTGATCCCTGACCTGGGAATTTTTCCACGCTGAAATGGTCATGGGAGCCCAACATTTTTCCAGAGAATATTTTTAACACCCATGAATTCTCTAAAACGACAAAAACATGAATGTCGAGAATTCCCCTTATTACTATTCATCTGAGTTTATGATTTACCTCTGTACCACCAAAGGCTTGAAGTGGAAGCAATCATTCTGCCAGTAGATATGGAGCACTCCGGCGTTGCTTCAGGGTATGGGGAAGAGGAGTAACTGATGCTGCCCCGGCCGCAGGCCCTGGATTAGATGGCCTTCTCTCCACTGGAGAGTTTTACATTTGAAGATTACCCTTAGCCACCTCTTCAGGTTAATCCAAGTGCAAAAATCACGGAACAGAATTCCACATCGACCTCACACCTGAGCAGGTGGACCTACAAATATGTTTTCCTAGTGATATGATGGTTGACTATGGGCGAGGCCTACTGATACTTTCAGTAGATGTCCAATGTGGGGGAGTGTCGTGGGGAGAAGACAGAAGGAACTGGAAAGGATGACATTTCAATACTAAAGAATGGTTGCCATGAAGAACTCTTGAACCACGTGTTGTTTGAGCAAACGTTGTGTGCTATTACATTTAAAAACAAATGGGATTTTCCATGAACATTTTGAAGTGCTTGCATAAACTGAACATGGCGGAAGCCTTCTATGTACCAGCCACC
>NW_022103920.1:24937222-24939291 GCF_000313985.2 Echinops telfairi
CCTTCTATGTACCAGCCACCTGCTTCTCTGTAGAAGGAGATCTATGCAGGAAGGGGAGCGCTCAATTCAGATTAGGTCCAGGTGACGAGAATGTCCCTGGGAGTCAGAAGTGATTCCATGGCGGTGAGTTTGGTTTGAGTTTGAACAACTATCTGTTTCTGCAATCGTGTTTCACACAGTAGAGGCCAGCGCTGTGTTTGCAACCTCTTTACCTGGTACAGAGCCACCATGGCTCAGGCCATTCTACTGCGAATATATATATATATAAATATAAATATATATGCAGGCCCATTGTTGACACTTGCATGTGCCTGATGTTAGTGATATTGTTTGATCTTTTCCACAGTCTATTGGGTCACATTTTAAAAAATTATCTTTTAAATTATTTTTAAATAGCCAGAAATAGGACTCTTTTCTGATTGGTTGGCCAAGCAGCTGCCTTCCAAATGTCTTGGCATAGATAAGTGCTGAATCTATTTTTTTAAAAACATTTTAATTGATATTATGTCAATTCCTGAAGCTTTCTTTTTTTCCCAATGCCTTCAGAACAACTTGAATTCATCGTTCAATACCACTAGCTCTTGATTATATACTACCTTGTGAAATGGCTGAACACCAACGGACTGTGTTCAGTACAGTGCTCTGTGTACTCCTTTAGTGCACTCCTCTTCATGATTCTTATATCCCTCAATATTCTACTTTTATATCCCTAGACTCTTCCAATATTAAAACGAGGTTTGAATTTTTTTTTCAGTTCGTTCAGTTTGAGAAATGCTGAACGTGTTTTTCCCTTTTTTTTATATAACTCTCAAATTTTGCACATTTCATTATAATACTTTATTTTGATTTATTAAACTACTCTGAACATTTCCTCCCAGCTCTCTTACTTCATCATTTCTAGCAGTAACTTTAGCTTCTCTGCATTCAAGAGCAGGTTTCAGAATCTTTTATGACATCGGTTTGTTCCTAGTTTTTCAATGAGCCTTTGCTTTCTGCGTCTACGATGTTTTGGGGTCATCTCACAGCTCCTTTGGTATTTTGCCATTCATGCTTATTTAGTCAAAATTGTTCAATTGGGAGTCTCTAAATTCTGTTAGACCCATTATTATTAGCCTCTGTAATTGGAAAATTATACTTACATTTAATTTCATAACCTGCTGCCTTTCATTTGATGAACACTTTGTAATTTTTCAGAAATGAAAAGACAATGAAGTTTGAGGTCCAATTGAAATAATTGGCATTCTTAAATATCTTATAATCTGTCCACACAGGTTGGAATTCATTGTAATTAGATGTATTTGAATACTTTATACATCCTAAAACTATAAGTGAGAAGATCATTTAATTTTAAGTAATGTAAATTTTGGAAATGAAGGTGTAGGATAGGATTATTTTTAAAATACTGATATTTGGACACACTTATTCAGGATTGATGGAAACTCACAAGGCTTTTCTTCTCTGTTCTGTATATAAAGTTCATAGATTGGCACAGGATGGGTGAAGTTTACTTATATAACAAGAACACACAATGTGATAATCTCTATAAAGAGCATTCGCCTTCTAGTATGAAATTATTGATCAGTTTCCTCATGATGACCCATCCTTGCATCACAAGTAACTGGGTTGAGTGCTGAGTGTGCATAGTTGTTGGATGTTGGGGTGCAAGTACTTTCTCTGCTGCATTTAAAGTTGCCAGCTTGGTGGTGGGAAAGCACACTGCTGAGCACCTGGTGGGCAGAATCAAAAAGGCAAGAAACTCAAGTCTGAGATGGTATAGGAATGTGCACTGTAGCTCACTGGGTTTGTGACACATGTAATGGACAGAGCATGTGCAAGTCTAGGTCACGAGTTCATCAGTGTGGTGATGGGTGCTGTGGATTTCAAGGTGGGGACAGAGAGGCTCGCCACTGCTCACCAGGAGGGTAGGCAGGTGAAAAGGGGGGGTGCTCCCTCAGTCTCTTGCGTGAGTGCTGAGGTATACCCTACGAAGTGCAGGTGGTGATAAGAAACTAGCCTCAATGAAGGGGCTGTCCAAAATTCAGTTGGATAGCGACTCTCCAGCCGCCATG
>NW_022103920.1:24940375-24942525 GCF_000313985.2 Echinops telfairi
CAGGTTTCTTAGGCTAAAATAAATGCTATTAAACTTTAAAACACAGTGGGAGGTAACTTTTAACTCATAAGACAACTTAAGTTAGAGAGTTACTAAAGGAGAAATAAAAAATGTATATATAAACTATCACCTGAGAACTGGAGTTGCCAATGTAGTGGTTTGGGAATGGATGGACCCCCGGGGGACACACCATGCTCAGGGGAGGCTAAGTGCTCTTGTGGAGGCAATTCTGAGCATCTGGGAACCAATCTCCCACTCTGACTCCAGATGGTCCACCTGTCTTAAAGCAGTGCCCCTAGAGACAGACGGCTAATGATTCCTTACCTAAATCACAACTTCTAACATTTTAGCACAGCCTTCCTCTAAAAGAACAAGTTAGCTCCAGAAAACAAGACTGACCAGGTGCTGAGCTTGCTGAAACGTAAATGTGTTTACATTTCCCAAAGATCCTTCTGTAGCATGCTTGGGAACAGGTTCCCAGGGCCTTCGGGATATAAACAAAGTAGGTCATTGCACATTCTCAGCCATGGTTCTCAGGGTTCCGGTCCGTCACGGGGTAGAATGTCACTGGGTGGCACCATTGAGTTGGCTTCGACTTGTGGCAGCCCCACGTGCCATCATGTTTGAGTTTCACAATAATTGTTGTATTTGAGCCCATTGCTGCAGACACTGTGCTGATCCATTTTATTAAGGGTCTTCATCATTTTCACTGCCCCTCTACTGTATCACGCAGAATGTCCTATCCAAGGGACTGGTCTCTCCTGAGACTATGTTCACAATACATGAGAAAAAGTCTCACCATCCTTGCTTCCAAGAAGTGTTCTGACAGGGCATCATATAGCCAATGTTCTTTAACAGCACCATAATTCAAAGGCATTGGTTCTTCCTGTGTATTCCATATTCATTGTCCAGCCTTGGTATGCATACAAGGGACATCAAAATTTTGGTGGGAAACGTAATGAAAAGTCATGAGGTTCACCACACGGAGTGAAATGCTAAGGGAGTGCACAGAGCAGCAAGGGGACCAAAGCAATGAAGTCCCTGGGGAATACCAACAATAGACTTTGGGACCAGGGTGTGGCACCCCATCGGATTTGACCAGGAAACACTCCTAAAGGGTCAACATACAGACCTGAAACTATTTATAGAGATTTCTCTTTTTTTTTGTCGTTTTGTTGTTGTTTTGCTTTGCTCTGTCTTGCTTTTGTGCTTATTATTCTCTTTGCATGTCTATCTATATAAGATAGGCGAATAAACAATCTGGAGGAGAAACCAAGGTACTGATGGTTTTGGGGGGTGGGCAGGGAAGGAGAGGGGGAGGTAGGAGAAAGGAAGTGGGTGCTAACAAACTAAGGGAAAAGGGAAAAACAAGTGTTCTAAAATAATTGGTGAGGAGGGCATAGGATGCCTGGTAGGGCTTGATCAAGGGCAATGTAACTAAGAGAAATTACTGAAACCTGAATAAAGGCCGAACATGATAGTGGCACAAGAGGAACGTAAAAGTAAATAGAGGAAAGAACTAGGAGACAAATGACATTTATAGAAGTTCAAATACAGACATGTACATATGTAAATATATTTATATGTAACAATAGGGAAGTAGATCTATGTACATATATTTATATGTTAAGTATTAAGGTAGCAGATGGACATTGGGCCTCTAATCATGTACTCCC
Organism: Echinops telfairi; assembly: GCF_000313985.2. Classification (NCBI taxonomy): domain Eukaryota; kingdom Metazoa; phylum Chordata; class Mammalia; order Afrosoricida; family Tenrecidae; genus Echinops; species Echinops telfairi. The sequence continues at coordinate 24,942,052 of NW_022103920.1, forward strand.
TCAACGCAAGAAAACTTTTGTTCTAATAACCTAGCATTTCATGATGCTCACCTTCCCAACACGATCATTGAAGACAAAAATGGGTGCATAAGCAAATGTGGTGAAGAAAGCTAATGGTGCCCAGCTATCAGAAGATATAGCATCTGGGGTCATAAAGGATAAACAAGCGGCCATCTAGCTGAGAAGCAACAAAGTTCACATGGAAGAAGTACACCAGCCTGTGTGATCATGAGGTGTTGATGGGATCAGGTATCGGGCATCAAAGACCCAGAACAAAAAAATCATATCAATGCGAATGAGGGGGAGTACAGAGTGGAGACCCAAAGCCCATCTGTAGACAATTGAACATCCCCTTACAGAAGGGTCACAAGGAAGAGACAAGCCAGTCAGGGTGCAGTATAGCACCAATGAAACATACAACTTTCTTCTAGTTCTTTAATGCTTCCTCCAACCCACTATCATGACCCCAATTCT
>NW_022103920.1:24943097-24954473 GCF_000313985.2 Echinops telfairi
TAAATAAATAAAGTCATGGGGTTCTACACGAATTTTTGTAGCCTATCCCTCATATAAGGTGATTGAAATACCAAAAACTTGGGTCAAACACACTTTGGTCCTCAAAGTAGCATCTTTAATTTAGACGTTTAGAATTCTAATTGTAAAACCCATTAAAATCCAGCAAGTTCTGCATATACGAAGGTTGTAAGATCCTCAATGGTGATCAGGACATGGAGATAAAAGACTTCAGGAACCAGTCTTCTTAAATATTTCAATTCCAATAATGCACTTAATTATTGGTGTAGAACTTCTTACTAAACTAAAAAAACATATGAGTTCTTTCCTACATAATAGATGCTATTTTATCACTTATGATAAATAGTATTTAACCAGTTAATGCCTACTCCCACTCCCCACAAGTGTCTTGAACCCTCTCATTTCCTGATTCTTTTTTTTTGCATCCGTGATATCTGACTTTTTTCATTTGAACTAAACATGTTGAAAATGGAACCAATTTATCTTCCTCAGAAGCTTCTCTTGATTCTGTACTTTCTATTTTTGTTAATGATATATTATCCTCATCTTTATTTGGGTTAGGACACTTAATGTTGGACTCCTCAAAATCTCTTATCAATACTCCTCTTTGCCTCTCCCACATCCAAGCACACATCAAGTGCTCTCATTTCTTCCTTTCAAGTATCTCTTGTCTAGTTCATTTCCAATTCCACGGGTTTGCGTTCTAGTTCAGGCCCTTGTTGTTTTCCTTTAGGTTATTGCAGTAACCTAACTAGTTCCCTTCTGCCAGTTCTCTCCGTTTTCTAAGCTGGGAAGAAATACAGAAAAGTAGTTAGGTGTAAGAGTGCCAGAAATAGACTATTTAGGGCTTTAAATTAGTCATGGATGACTTAGTTAGCCCAAGTCTGTTTTCTGAGTTTGCAAGGTTGCTATATCATCCTGTGTGTAGTGTCTGGCATATAGAAAGGATAAACATATGCTAGCTAGGGTTAGTTATCTCTAGCTGTAAACACAGCGTGATGTGATCACACATGCACTTGTTTGATCCTTCCATGCAGATCATGGACTTGGCTAGTGCAGAAACTGGATGCCATTAGATTGTAAGTATTTAGGAACTCTGTAGAAGTTGGCCTAGCTTGGTAAGAGGAGTATGATGCAGTAATGATTGCACAGTTTTGCTGATTTCACGTGCTAGCTGGCTGAGGAATAGTGAAAGGACTAGAGTTTTGTTGGCCAAAAGGACAAACAAGTGGATCTTGGAAGAAGTACAGCCAGAAGATTCCTTAGAGATAAGGATGGCAAGGCTTTGCCTTTCACACTTTGGACGTGTTATTGGAGAGATCTGGAAAAGGACATCATGCTTGGTAATGTAGAGGGCAACAAGCAGAGGAAGTGCCTTAAGAAGAATGACACAGCGGCTGCAACATGGGTCCCAGCAGAGGAACGATGGGATGGCGAGGCTCGTGCAGGATCAGGCAGTCTCATTCCGTTGTACATAGGATGGGGTCAGTATGGGTCGGAACCAACTCCTTGGCACCTGAGTTAGTTGATTGGGTCAACCTGGCCAATAAACACAGGTGGGGTTAATTGAAGGACAGAGAGATAAATGGCTTGGTGAGCCTTGCCTTTTGAGTTCTTGGGTCTCTTGCTTTGTGATGGTCGGACCAGGGTGCCTTAGCAGTTTCCTGCTTCAGCTTGCAAGGCTGACTTCCTGAAAGGCATCCCCGAGGATAAACCACATGGATGTACCCGACGCAGTCCTGGGTGCTGGACCAGCTGTGTGGAGACCCCTGCCAGCACTGAGATGCTTACACGTTTACTGATTCAGTTTTCCTCCTGCAGCTGGCATCATAGTGTGTGTTTTGTGAGATGGAGGAGGACTTTGTGGATTGGTGTTGGACATATGGGTTAATGTTGGACTTGTGGGCTTGGGCAGCACTTGGTTGGGATGTTTTCTTGATGCACACTTAACCTTTATATAAAACTCTCTCTTATACATGAGTTTCTGTGAATTTGTTTCTCTAAAGTACCCAGACTAATACAGCACCTACCAACAACAACAGCAGTGATCTGAGAATACTCTTCCCACTCACAGCTCAGACCCTAACTAAGATCGATCTGGAAATAGTAGAAGCTCTGAAATGCAGCAAAATATGTGGCTTTGATTTTGACAAGTGGGTGCTACTTTATGCAGATTCAGAACATTTATGTGCCTCTTTGTTTTAATTACAGAATGGCGTAATAAAATCAGTGTGACAGATTTTTCTAATTCTTGCTAACATAAAATGTTTGTTTTTGCCTTAACAGGTAGCTCCCTGTGAAAAATATATACTGATTCTTCTTTTCCTGGAACAAATGCATGCCTTTTTAATTGCTTTATCAGCACACATTGGGCATTATCATATCTTAGTGCATAAATATAAAATTAGCTATAGTTTGGCTGACATTTGATTAATAATAAATCTCAAAACTTAACTATAGAGCATTTCTTCAGGGAGAATTGAAAAAAATTCTGCCTTATATTCTTGAGAAACAGTACATTTAAATAACTCAGAATCACTGAACTCCTTGCCCTCAAATCGACACCAACTTATAGCAACTCCATAGAACGAGGTGGACCGGCCCCTATGGGTTTCTGAGACTGTAACTCTTCCCAGGAGTAGTAAGCAAAGTCTTTCTCCCTTGGATGCTGCTGGCCTGTGGTTAGCTGCCCAAGGCATAACCGCTTTGCCATGAGGGTTCCCTTTGGCATCAATAAAGGAGGGACAAGTTGCACTTCTGAAGGAGGAAGCACTCTGCTCAGAGTCACTTAAGAGCTAGATGACCGACAGGGTGAGAACGTTTAGGGTCTGGTCCTACAGAGATTAGAAAGAAGGCAGAAATAAACTCTACACTAACAAATCAGCCATTCATTGGTTTTTGTTTAGATTCACAATTCTTCCCTTCCCTTCTTTCACAATCATCCGAATGACTTTGTGATCCAGTGCGATCCTTGGAGCGTCAATGGGCCTGAACCCTAGATACACAAAGAGCTCACATTTTGAGTAGCTCACTGTGTAATTTTCTGGGGAGTTTAGTTCTTTTAAAGTTCAGTTCTTTTAAAACCGTGACCTCTCAGAAGTGGGATTAAAAACAGCACGGAGATCATTTGGATTAGCTATCAGGCGATTCTGGGGATTCTCTGAGATAGCAATGACAGCATGACTCCTTTCGGAGAGATTTTTATCATCCCGAATTTCCAGATGCGTGTGTGTGTGTGTGTGTGTGTGTGTGTGTGTGTGTGTGTGTGTGTGTGTGTGTGTGTGTGTGTGTGTGTGTAGGGACTGAAGTCAGAGTGGTAGCCTCAGGGACTTAGGCAGCATCTCCATCAGAGGTCCACTGTGCGTTTCTGACACACAAACCTGCAGTCTATCATCGAATGGTTAAGGATTTTTTTCAAGTGCCACAGTATGCTTGAGGCAAAGCCAGGACACAAAGGCTTAGGGTGTAAACTGGGGCTTTCAAATGCCAGTCGGTGTCCCGGCAGCGTGTTCTCTGCCTACAAATTAATACACGTATTTTCTGCCCTCTTATTTTGTGCTGTTATAGTGGAGGACATGCCCAAAATACAGCTCTCTGAATCCATGCTTGTTCCTAGAGCTCCACACTGGAGCGCTTGGAGGAATTCTGAGATCAAATTTTAAAAGACTTCCTAGATGACCCACATAGGTGGTCAAGTTTGGAAATCCCCAGGGACAAACTCCTATGTATTAGTATGCCAATTACCTGTTTGTGCATTTGGTTGCCAGGAGTGGGTGGTCCTAGGAGTTACAGAGAAGAGCACCAGGGCTAGCCATTGGTGGAGGTTGGCACTGGTGAGGTCTGGAGACAGCAGGCGCATCCAAACATGGAGGCAGCACTGCTTTCATGATAGATGCCAATATGGCCGACTCTTCCCTCCAACCATACAGACTACTAGAGAAATAATTGGGTAGGGAGGCAGATTGCACCAGATTGTAGAGAAACATCTAGAGTTTCTTCTAATGAAGGGGGCAAGGAATCAGAAAACCATCATTTGGTCTCTGTGGTGCCACATTTACACCGTAGGTCTGTGTGGGTCTGGTTATGCCTCTGGCTTATTTATGTTAGTCACTGATACATATCCCACTGTCCCCCCTTGTTGTCATTCTCTTAATCTATTGCCATAGAACATTAGTAAGGTCTCTGGTAGAAGATCTTATGTTGCCAAAACTGGATGGCTTTTTCCTGCCTGATTATTGTCAGGGATGTGGAGGACAGGGGGACACTATCCTAGGGTCATGACCTTCATTTGGTAGGGAAATTTACTTAGTTCTTTGCTTGTGAATGTTGACATCAATTTTGGGGGGTCACTCAGTCAGATGCTTATAGTATTAGAAATTAGGGATTCTCTACAAACAACAAAGGGATAAATTAGGAAGTGGTTGGATCAGCTGTCACATTGTGCATCTTATTTGGGGCCCCATGCCAGCTCTGAGAAAGTATGCTTGAAAGAGTTTGGCTTGCACCCACCCCCCACCTTCATGTCTGACTATTGTTCAGCTGAATTTAAAAGGAATTTTGTAGAATCGATTCAAGACAATTTCATACTCAAACTATATGTCAAAAATTGTAACACCTTCTATATATCAACCTTTTATACAACATTTATATTTTATCTAGTCAAACTTTTCTCTTTCGCTGGTATTTGAGTTGGCCATTTTCTGTGAGCCTGTGAACAAATCGGTGTTTGCTTACAATGTTTGAGAGCTCTCGTAGAGGGCTGAGAGCAGACATCACTCTCCTCCTCTGCAAATAGCAACATCAAGACTGTTGACTAGACTCATCTTTTGACCTCCCCAGACATTTTAGTTTCCTTGAACAATTCTTAAGCATTTCTATAAAATACCTTTATAAAAGACAATCGTGGTGCGGGCAGGAGGTGTGGCTCTGTGAGTCTCTAGGGATTATGTGTTGTGATATTCTTCACGTCAGCATGAATTCATTTGTACTAAACCAATGCCACCTTTAAACAAACAAACAAACAAACAAACAAGCAGAGAGAAACAAAACAAGAGAACAAAGCAAAACCCACTTGTCGCTGAGTTGATTGTGACTCAGAGTGGCCCTACATATAAGATTTCTGAGGCTGTTAAGCTTTACAGGTGCAGGCAGGGCCACCGGTCTCCTATATGGTGGCTGGGGAGTTTTGAACAGGCGATCTGGCAGTGATCACCCCACAGAGCCACCAGGGCTCCTGACTAGACTATCTACACAAATTCTTACTAGACTGTACAGTTTGTGTAAAACTTCTGAAATCAGACAAAACCCTTCATGAAGAGCTTTAGATATAGGTCAGAGGCCACGGGAGAAAGACCTGGCACCTGTTTTGCTAATGAAAACCCGAGGACACAGTTCTCCTCTGTCCACGATGAGTGGGGATTCATTCGAGGGAAGCCAACCGCAACTGTGTGCACCGACCGGAACATGCTGTCTTCTCGTCTGCACAAGAAACGTGTTTCCGGTGTTCCACAGTTGCGTCTTAAACCACAGCTGCTCATTGACTTCCGTCGCCTCCGTCAAGAACAATGTTGGTTGTGAAAACAGAGCGTTATGTTTAGTAAAAGAGAGGTGGCTGGGAAAAAGGAAACGAGGAGCTGAATTGCCACAGCAGCCACAAGAGTGGACTCAAAATATACCAGCGACAAAGTGGTGGAGGAACAGAGAAGAACCGGGGTGAGGACCATCTCTGACTTTGCCGAGCTGCCTGGAGGAGGAGCATCCAACAGCATCCCAGTCCAATGCCGACAGCCACCGGCTAGAGGACACACACGCCTCCTCTGACCTCCATCCTTTCTTACCCCGTTCTGACCCCGAATAGCCCTCCCATGGCGCGCTACTTCTCTTCTGGGCTCGATAATTCCTTGCAAGGGCTACACCGGTCCCCTATCACACAATTGTGGGGTTTATTAGGGAAGCTAAAGGATCACAAAATGCAAAGGAGGCAGATATGTGCAATGCCTCCTCTCTGGGACTCTGCCTCTCAGGTACAGGGTTCCTTCGTCTCATCCTGTTGCCTCATTGTCTTGGTGCTGCCCCCCTGCTCTGTCTCCGGGGATTCTTCCTCTGCTTCTGAGAAGGCTCTCTGACACCCAGAGAAAAGGCAAAACTCACCAATCCCCTCTGTAAGTACTCCACACCCCTTATATTCATGGTCTTGCCAATTGCTTGGTGGGAGTTACAAAGACAGGCAGGAGAGGAGGCACAGATACGCCAGCTCGCTTCACCAGCAACAGGCAATGCGTTGATCTGTTTCATGGAGGCTGGCCATTCAATGGCACTTTTTTTATTACATTTTAATCAGCATCTACAATCCCATTAATTATTATTTATAAAATCTTGTCAGCCACCAGTTTCTATTATATGAAGCCACTTACCCTTCGTGTATGTATTTCAGTTTAAGAAATGGGCTTTCATTTTGTAATGCCTATGAACTTTAAGGACAAGGCAAAGCAATTCCACATTGATAATAATAGCTAAGATTGATTGAACTCTGAACATAGTGGCGAGTATTATACTTAGGAATTTACTGGCATATCACAATTATTCTGCTCAATCACGCTGTGAGGAGTCTGAGGGACCAGCAGGCTCAAGGTCCTATAACTAACAGTTATTGAAGGGAAATTGAATAAATACTAAATACATTTATATTACTTGAGAGCTCTTTATAGAATACATGTATACAATAGAGCCTAGTTATGATCCCGTATTAAGCAAGGCATCTGATTATGCAAGGCAATTGTTATAACCCAAATTATGCCTCATTTCAATACCATATATTTCTGTAGCACTTATTGAGCTTCTCAGAGCACTTTTTACGGTATTATTTTAGTGTCGTTCTCCTCTACTCGTAGTGAGTTTAAGCGTCTACTGAGGTTGCAGAGCTTAGACTAGACTCTCTTCCAATTCTGGAAGCAGGTCACTTTTGATTGAATCACAATGTCTCCCTCTGTCGGACAATACATTATTTTGCTAACTGTGATACTTAGTGAATGATTATTTAGAACATAGGTTCTCAAACTTATACGGCATACCGTCCCCTTTTGAGAAAAAAAAAATCTCAGCACTCCCCGGGTAATTTAAAATTTTGTACTCTAGCCCATAATTCTGGATAAAGTATACATGTGTGCTTTTGCAAGCCCCCAGGATCATCCCAGTGTCACCCTGGGTGGTGGTAATGCCCACTGTGGTCAACACTGATTTAGAACAATGAACACTGATTTAGAACAATGCAAGCTCCCAAAGAGTACACATTCATGTTGATACTTGTTATTTTAACCCCCCAATTAGCTCACAAGCATTCACCAGTTTTTCAAGTTACAACCTGGATAGACAGTCATGACATAAGCTTACTCAAAAACATCGAGCTTAGGTGATGGTCTATGTTGGGGAGCAGACTTCTTGCTTTAGAATTTTGCAAAGAAAATGTGTTGGGAATTCAGATGTAATGGTAGACAAAGAATCAATGCAGACTAAATTTAATATGGAGAAAACCAAATACAAAAGGAAAGTACAGGTTTCCTAGCAGCATACACACACACACACACACACACACTCACTTTTGCAGGACAAAACAAGACACATTTTCAGAACTTGTCCCAGACACTAAGTTAAATATATCTTAATAAATCCACATAATGAGATTACCTTAAAGGTTATCCCAGACAACGATGCAGATAATAAGGACAATTGTAGCTAGGCAATAATGGGATAATATCAATGTAATTCAGTAAAAAAATTCTAAGAAAGACCAAGTTATTCTAATCTAAATACTGTATATAATTTCTGATGGCTTGGATTCATCCAAAGCAAAATTAGAATATACACAATATTCAACCAAAAATTTTGGCTCTGGGGCTATATATCTCCTTGAAAATAAGTTGGAATCTGAAATCCTCTATTGAAAAAATAGAGAGAAACTTGAAATTAGAATACATTTAATAATAATAATAATAATAATAAGTTTACACACATTACAGAACATCTAGTGGCATTCCTTATTCCCAGAAAGCCAACCCTCCCATTGCGCATCCCTGTTATAATGGATGGACATAACAAGGTTTCAGGTAAGAATTCAACCAAGGGCTTGGAAGCTGTGATCTCAGACAAGAGTTTGCATGGTTTTGTACCCAACAGAGTAGGGACCTCTTAGCGCTGGCAATACACTACGAGGAGACTGGAGCTCTGAGAATTAAGGATCTCCACTAAGCTAATGTTAGACATTTCCCTGCAATGACAATGGTACGATAATGAAAGCATGTGGCTGCTAAACAAAAGTCTCTGGTTCAAACCCACCATTCTCCCCGTGGGAGTAGGCTTCCATGAAGATTATAGCCTTGGACACTGTTGTTGTTGTTGGGTGCCTACTCATAGAGGCCCTAATGCACAACGGCATGGAACACTGCCTGGCCCGGAAACATCCTTCACAACTGTTGCTATCTTTGAGCCCACCCCTGAAGCCATCATATTAATCTGTCTCCTTTATGTTCTTCCTCTTTTTCTCCGATCTACTTTATTAATGCACCGAGGTCCTTCTCCAGTGACTATTCTCTTAATACCATGTCCAAGATATGTGAAGTGAAGTCTCACCTGCCTCTCCTCCAAGGAGCATTCTTGTACCTTCTCTAAGACACACTGTTCGGACCACCCACAGTACCTTCAGCACCCTTCAACAATACCACCATTCCAACCCATCAGTCCTTCTTCCATTTTCCTTATTCACTCTCCAGCTTTCATACGCCTGTCAGGCAATAGCAGTACCATGGCTCGGTCAGGAGCACCCAGGGACACCCTTGCTCATCAACACTTGAAACAGGTCTTGTGCAGCAGATTTTCCCAGTGCAATATGTCCTTTGCTTTCTCGACTCTGCTTCCACTAGCACTGATTGTGGTTGCAAGCCAAATGAAATTCTTACCAACTTAGATCTTTTCTCTATGTATCACGATTTGTCTATTGAGCCAGTTTTGACGATGTTGGTTTACTTCCCATTGAGTGGTGATCCATCCTGTAGCCTGCGGTCCTTGATCTGCATCAGCCCGAGCTTCAGGTCCTCCTTGGGCTAAGAAACTCTGTGTTGTTGTCAAGTGTGGAGTTGTTCACGTCCCTGCCCCTCCCTCACTGAAGTCCTCGGATGCTCGAGCCGATTGTGGCAGCCACTGTGTCCATACAGCTTGTGGAGGGTCTTCTTTCTCATGATCCCTTCTCTTCGCCAAGCACGGTGTCCTTCTCTGAAGACTGACCTCTCCTGCTAACAAGTCTGAAGTACGTGAAACAAAGCCTTTGCCTCCAAAGAGCATTCTGACTGTACTTCTTCCAAGACAGATCTGTTTGTTTTTAGGAAGTCTGTGTTACTTTTGTTTATTTGTTTATATTCACTTTATCAGTGATAGCTCTGATAACAATCCACACACCTATTGTGTCAAGCACATGGGTACATAGGTTGTCATCATCCTTTTAAAGACATTTTCTTTCTACTTGAGTCCTTGGTATCAGCTCCTCATTTTATGTCCTTGCCCTCCTCCCTCCCACGCTCATGAATCCTTGATAAATTATATATTATTATTATGTTCATGTCTTACACCGTCTGCTGTCTCCCTTCACCCATGTTTCGGTTGTTCATCACACTGGGTGGGGGTGGGGGTGTTATATGTGATCATAGCAATCGGTTTTCCCCTTTCTTCCCCCACCCTCATAGTCTTGCTACTCTCATTATTATTTCCGAGGGGTTTATTTAAAATTCTTCACCAATACCATAATTCAAATGCATTTATCTTTCTTTGCTCTTCCTTATTCAATGTCCAAATTCCACATACATATGATATTGAAAACACATATATATCAAAACTCTTATAGATACTTTATACTCTGTCCAATATATACTGATTCAGAATCAACAAGAACAATGTGCAAGAATCAAATAAGCTAGCAGTTGTGCATATTTATAGTTCCACTTAGCGTCCGACTCCATTTTGTGAGGTTAGTGCTAACATTATCCCGACAGTAGAGATGGATTAACTAAGGCATAGTAAGATTTTTTATCTAAGTTTGTTTATGCTTATTTACTCCAGACATGACACCATATTTAGTTCAGAAAGACAATTTAAGTTCTCTACTTAAATACACACACACACACACACACACACACATGCACATATATACATACATTATATGGCATTTATTTTCCTAGAAAATACAGTAAAAATAAATAGAACAGGTAAAAGTCGACTGTTTTTATTTAAAATAATGAAAAATCTAGAATGTATATTTTACCATGTGAAATCTAGTCCTCAGATTCAAGGATTTTAGGCCCAATGAGCTGGAAAACACTTCAATCGTGAGCCCGAATGTCCTCTTGCCAGTGCTCAGACTTGGAGGAAATGGTTGTCAAACAGTCTTGATCCCAAGGTTAATAAAAATCTGCAGCCTTGCTTCACTAAACAGTCTGCCAAGTTCTCCACTAAATTTATCTTAAATATACACTATGAAGAGATTCGATTTTCATCCCTAAATTCCTATTCATCCGTATCCTATCAGACTTATCATTCCCCTCTGGTATTTATTTCACAGGATGAATATTTCTCATTCTGTACACACCTGTACTGCTACTATTGATTGCTTACATTCCCTGCCATACTCGCCTTAGAAAGAAGATTCCTTCCTGTTGACTGGCCGAGTTCTGCTCTGTAGCAATAAAACGGATGGCAGATGCTCACTAGCGCCTCATTTCAGACTAACAAATATTTGCAAGTTTTGACCTCTCTCCGAAGGGGAATGTGTCTGGATCAGATTCTGAGAAGGTTTATTTTTACTCCTGGTTTATTGCCTTGCTTCATGATAACTCACTTTTCCAAGCTAGAGAACGTGTTTGGTTTTCCAAACTTGGCACAAGGGCGAATGCGCATAAACGCTAAGGCATTGCTACAGGAAGCACTATTGAATAAAAACTATCAGTCAGGCAGGTGGATAATTATGTCCCGGACCTAAAGAAATTCAGATCAGGCGATTCTGAAACTATGCATTAGGCAATGGTATGAAATTAATGCTGTTCTCTTCCTGTTCCTGTCTATTTTGCCTTTCCTTCCTCCTCCCCCTATTGAAGTTTGCGCTGTAATTGGTGAGTGAATGCAGTCTTCTTCACAAGCCTGGGTTCCTCTAGGCCACAGATGTCAGGAGGAGGTGGGAGTCAGATGCAGCTGGGAAATGAAACGGAATCAAGTTCAACCCTCCTCAATAAACAGTGGGGTGAAGCGCAAGCGTGAGTGCTCAGCTCTGTGTTTCCTAACAGCTCCCTATTCGATTCTGTTGCAAGATCCTGAGTGGGA
>NW_022103920.1:24955157-24964640 GCF_000313985.2 Echinops telfairi
CTCCCCACTATCATGATCCCAATTCTACCTTACACACCTGGCTGGACTGGGGGATGTACACTGGTGCTGATAGGAACTGGAAATACAGGGAATCCAGGACAGATGAACCTCTCAGAACCAGTGGTGAGAGTGGTGAAATCAGGTGGGTGGAGGGAGGGTGAGGGAGAAAGGGGGAACAGATGACAAGGTCTACATATAACCTCCTCCCTGGGTGAGGGAGACGTCAGATGGTGTAAGATATGATAAAATAATAATAATTTATAAATTATCAAGGGTTCAGGCTTCAGGGGGAGCGGGGAGGGAGTAGGAAAATGAGGAGCTGATAGCAAGGGCTCAAGTAGAAAGAAGGTGTTTTGAGAATGTTGATGGCAACATATGTACGAATGTGCTAGACACAAATGATGTATGTACGGATTGTGAAAAGAGTTGTATGAGCCCCTAATAAAATGATTAAAAAATAATAAAATAAAAAGAAAAGTAAAGTTAAAAAAAAATGACACTTGCAGTCAGAGTTCTCTCTAATATAGGTGGCTGGGCAGCTGGCCAATGTGGAAATCACAAGTTTACGTGCGTTACTCTGTTTTAGGGTCCATCTGCGCAACAGCGTATTCAAAGCACCCGTAGGGTTGTCCATTCTGTTCATAGGTATACGAAAATGAGATGGAACTAGGCTTGTAATATTTATTTATTCATTTCATTAAACTCATTAATTCTACCATGAAATTCTACATTTGAATTCCCTTGCATTTGTTACTTCGGTAAACAAACATCTAACTCAAAGAGAAAAAGTGTCAAGCAACCAGAGGGTCGGCATGCTGCCGTTTGCTTCAGCTTTGTGTCCCGTTTCAATTCCCGCAAGATATGATGGGTGAAATATGCAATTCATAAAAGTGTTCAAAGAGCTAAAATATTGTCAGAACTATTTCTGTAAGCTCAGCACACAAGGAAAAGAGATTTTTTTCAAAGATGAGCATCCCATCTTCAGAGAAGAGAAGCTGACCATGTCTAATCTATCAGCCATAATGACTATTATTTAATCGGCTTCCTTCTTAAGGGATGGGATGCTAGTCCTACAGTGAAAAGATGGTAAAGGACATCTCACACAGCCAATGATGCTTGAATAAAAGTTCAGAATTTTGCAAATGAAGATGCCTATCAAGAAGCAATGTGGAAATATCTTTAATAAGTTTTATCTATTTTTGTCAGGTATTACTTAATATTTTTCATTAATCTTTTAAAAGTTTCTTATCACAGAATCTAGTTCGGTGTACCTCTTTTATTGTTCATATTTAAGTTTCATTTCTGTGAAATAATAAGCTAGCTTTTGGGATATATCTATTTAAAGCATTCTTTAGGGCACTGAACCCAATGTTAAATCCCACAACTGCTCCAGAGTCAACAACAACATTCCTCACTGGAGCTGGTACCTGCATTTGACTGCTAGCCTCAGAAACTGTGTGAAAATAAACTTTGGTTTGCTAAGTCACCCACTTGTGATCATTCTGTTCCAACATCACAAGATAACTAAGACCACATATCTTCGGGGTCAGCTCCTTGAGGCATTTTAGAATGACCTCCAGAAGATGTCTCTCTTCTGGTGGGATCTACTCTTTTTCCACATTTGATTTCGACCACATGATTTCAATTATAACTTAGTTTCTGGCGACAAGGAATCATGTTTGCTTCATAGTTTGCCTAGTTGTCTCCATCCATGACTCTCCCTAACTGCAATACAAACTTTCCTTACTGTATAAGACTTACATACAGAGGACGAACAATACTGTCTGTGCACAGCATTCTAATGCCACTATTCAGGACCACGATAAAATCAGGTAGTTTTGTTACTGGGTGCAATGGGATCCTTTTGTCTAAGGACATTTTAGGTTTCATGAACCGACGTGAACATAAGTACCTTTTTAAGTATATGCAAAATACACCTGACTTCTTAACATAGGTCCCAGCCTTTAAAGAGATTTAGTGTCTACCCCCAAATCTACAGGTGTCTATAGACCCGCTGTACTATAGTGAGTTGTTATGCAGTTGATTCTGACTTACGGAGACACCATGTATGCAGAGGAGAACTGCTTCACAGCTGTGGTCTATTGCAAACAGGTCACCAGGTCTGTCTTCTGAGGTACCTCTGGATGGGTCGGAACTATCAATCTTTGGGTTAGTCACCCAATGCTTAAACATTTGCACCACCAGACACTCCATATCTGTGGATTAGGGTTTCTAAATTCTGCACAGTTTTTCTTTTCCTAGTATCTGGAATACTAATTGAATAGATGAGAATAACGACAACACCAAACAGCAGATGTGTACCGTCAATCATGTGAATTATTATAAAAGCAGAGGAAGGCTGTTAGAAACAGGCCGTTGAAGACAGGAGAATTTATAAAATTGCTTGCTTTGATCACTATACGAGGGGAGCAAAATGACTGATGTTACAAAGGAAATGTTGAAAGAGAAAGGTCATTTCCTCCCCGATTCACTCAATTTTGCACCTGCTGAAGACTTATCTGTTAGGAAATCTATTCACCTGGGAAAAAAATCCTATAAGTCATTAGGACCTGCATTCCCTTGCCACTTATGACCACATGAATGAACCATTCTTAGCGATCATGAAACAGATCAAGAAGAATAATCTATAGCTGCCTTGAGGCTAAAATTGTGAAAAATTATGATACCTTTCAAGAACTTAGTGTTCTTGGGGACTACTTGGCTAGCCCATCCATTTTCCCTTTCTGAACTTCAGACTCAGTATGCTTCTCTGCTGGAAAGATGCTTGAATTAGAAATCGTGAAGGTTTTATAAAAAACCAAAATTCCAAACCACTAGCCTAGTAGAACATGTTTGTTTAACACTGCAAAACAACATGTCAGTACAAATGAACAGCCTGCCAGACTTTGTGGAGTATTTTCTCAGCACAAGCATCAAAATAGCTTGATTTTCATAACCAAAGTCGTGAATTAAAGTTTGCAGATATACATTTGTGGAGTGTCCTTTTCCCTTCACAAGAAAAAACTTGCAACAAAAATCGGTATTTTGATTTGAAGCAGACATTTAAAGTTAATTTACTACTGTGGTGTATCAGCTCCATCCACAATCAAAGAAACCGTCGAGATTTAGCACTTTGGGGTTTTTTGAGAAAGTCTTGCTTTATCCTTTAATGAAAACAAAGTGTTATTTCACCGTGATAACGATCTTGAAGTGACTTGGAAAGTAAGGCTGGTTCTAGTCTAAATGAATCCATTCAAGCAGGGCTATGAATGTGCCTTTGGCAGAGATTTAGAAGAGCTACTTAAAATGCTACCCTGGTAGGAAATGAGAAGAAGACGAAGAAAAATCCTCCGGAAACCAGGAAACATTGAGAAAGTGGTGAAAACCTTTACAATAAAACCTTGCAAATCGCCACTACTATATGTGTGGCTAGTTGACAATCTGGTTGCATAGCAGCCTACGCGCAGTCAATGTACTGAGAAAGTGTAGCAAAGGGAGAGTTTCTTTTTAACTGAATGGAAATCAAGTGATCTGTAACTTTTACCCATATTACAATATAAAGTTGGATTTTTTTATTTTAAAAGTTGGGTACTTGTGGTTGGGGGGGTGATAGAATGCTTTTTGTGTCGTTGCAAGTTCCTGTTATAGGCTTACGTTAAAATTTCATTTAAAGTAATTTTCAATTTAACACCCTGCCTTAAATATGAAGAAAGGTTTGAATGCATCCTAAATGCAGCTTGGGAGGAAGACGGGTCTCTCGACTACTGTGCAGCACGACAGTCCTGGAAACCCACCAGGGCAGGTCTCCGTGTCGTGCAGGGTCTCGGTGTGTCTGCAGTGACTCAATGGACGTGAGGCTTCTTGAGTCGAAGAGCAGCTATCTATCTTTTTGAATTTTGGCAGAACAAAGACAAAAACAAAACACAAACAATAAAAGTGGGCATTTCAGTATGAAAATGGACTAAAAAGAATGGAAGAGATCTCACTACAAGCATCAACGAAGGTAAGATTTTTCCTAGGTTAACTTTAGGACTTACAGGTGAGATGTTCAATGAAAAAAAAAAGGTGCACTGTCATTTGTTGTAACCACTTGGCTTTTACAAGGGCACATATGTATAATTATAGTTAGTGCATGTTTGATATTAAGATATGTCAGATCTTAGAAAATTCATCACATAATTTATCTATAGGCAAAAAAAATGCTCATATAGACACTGAGAACAAGTAGCCTTAGGCGGGTTTCTTGAGGAAATATTGTGAAAGTGAGCTCAGACTTTAGAGCTTGAGCTGATTGAACCAAGTGACAGGTATGTGACCTATCTTGGAGCGGTCGATTGTCCCCAGGGGAAGCTGGGGAATTTTATCACAGATGTGACTAAATGAACAGGCAGCAGCAGTTTGCAGACAACAAGAAAGATCATCGAATTGACTAGAAATGAATGTCGAAGGGAGTAAAAACCATTATCATTGCCAACAAAAATAACTCGATCGGTGAGTACAGGGGTGCTTCACTCATTTGAGCAGGCATTGTCTTTACTACACTAGCCCAGGTGCCCAGGTGCTGTTACTTGTAACTCCCGTATTACCCATCGTGCTCATGACTCCCTCCCCTGTGTGCTTCTAACGGTGCTTTCTCCCCAGTGTAGGACTTTGGACCTCCAGTGCATAGTACACACCAGTCTTCCTCCTGTCAATCTGTCTTTCCGACCCTGGCTTCCTCTACAAAGTCCTGGCAGAATACTTCCCTCTGCTTCCTTTCTTTCTATTTATTTTGTCTGTCCAAGTCGCACTGACCAAGCGAGCAAACAGATACATTCCTCCTTTGCGTTTTGTTTACAGAATTTAACTGGATCACGTCAACCCCTTCACCAAAGAAGATGTTTTTCCTTCCTTCCAATATCACTGGGTTCCTCCTCTCTGCCCAGGGGCACCCATCGATGTGTCTGAGTCACCAAAGGGGCCACCGGTGACTCGCTGAAATGAGTTCATATAGTCTTCTACACCGACAACGCCCCCCTTCACTGGCATCAGAGAGAGGGATTTGTCCTTTCACTCTCCATGGTTCCTGAGGCAGGGTGGGTGAGGGGCACATCTGGCTCGCACAGGTCCTTCTGATTGCTCCTTGGTGACATCCGAAAGAAAGTGTGCTCACCTGGTGAAAATAATCATTAATCGATATGCAAATACACTCAACCCCCACCCCCCGTGTGGTTTTTTTCCTGTATTTGTTTATTTTTCTGCTTTTGCATGTATTTTCTCATTTCAAGACTGATCATGAGGATTATTAAGGCATTCTTTCCTAAAACCCCAATACATTTGCTAATTTTCAACGATTATTCACCAATACATCATCTGCCATACAAAATATAGTGTGCGTATGTGTGTGTGTGTGTGTGAGTGAGTGAGTGAGAGACATATGTATGTGCATGCACAATCTGCATAATGTCAAATCCAAATATGTGGAAGTGAGTTTATCTCAGGGCTGGTGAGAGTCACATTATGTTTCTGGACGAATATGGGGAAAATCACAAGAGACTGACATGAGTATGTGCGGCAGGCAGCGAATCTCTAAGCAGACCTCTTTCTATCACTCCCAAAGCACTTGCTTCAAGCACTCACACATTGGCTTGTTTTCCCTGATGGTGTAGCATGGCGCTGAACATCAAATCCAGCCGAGCTGAATGGGTGCTTTTCCTCTTCCCCGCAAGACAGTAAGTTTGGACATTAAAATATGAAACCTCTAATAAGCAACAGCCGAGACCCCAGCCAGAGCATGCCCTGAGAGGCCACCCAGGGGTGAGCCTGACAAACAGCAGTTCAAGCCACAACCAAACCCAATCAGTAAATGACTCACTGTCTTGGGGCAGTTTGGAGAACTGGATCTGCATGGATTGCTCCAAGGTTGATTTAGAAGGGCAGCCAAAGGTAATTTGAAATGTAACTTATGCACCCAGAGAGGAGAGAAGGCTTATTTACATTATTAAAGAGTGTCCTCCATCGGTCCCTGTCAGTTGTGCATTCCAGATGTTTACCTCTGTTCCATGAACATTTCTCAAGGGAGTAAAGACCGATATGATTAACAGGCTGGGCAATCCCACTGGATCTGTTAATTATTTCCTTTCCTGCACTGTGTGTTGAATCCCATGACCTCCTGATGGTCTACAGTTGATACCTTCTCAGCTAAATTCTTTTGATCTGGTTTGAGAGATGGAGTACATTTTTTAGTAGGTTTTGGTTTTTCCCTGATTCGTAGCTTAATATCTTCTCTTCCCATAATTTCCCGTTCTTATTTTCCTTCCACAAAAGGATTATTACATGAGCATTTTTCAGATCAGTTGTAATGTGTTCATTTCCCCAATAACCCTCATAATTGTGAGTAACTGTTTGTGAGTTCTGTGTTGTCATTTCAGAAACTTATCGGATCCAGTCACAGAAGCAGAGTGCTGAGGGAGGCGTGGTTGGTGTCAGAACAGGGTGAAGCAGGGTGGACGGTGAAGGCCCCTCTGACCCTTGTCTTGTGCCAATCAGCCTCGGGGCCCGGAAGGAGTCAGATGTGGCCCCACCCCATTTCCCCCAATTGTAAACACTGACAAAAGGATAAAGAGATATTGCCAAGAGAAAATGGTTTTAATCATTTATTTATTTTTGATATATCTATTGGTATTCTGATTTGTTTTAAAAGATGTGCTGGCTAAAGGAAAGGAAATAAAGCAGGAGAAAGATCAGTATTTTGAGGAAAAGCCAACTTTTAGGTTTTGTGAATGGTGGAGAAATACAGGCAAAGAAGCCGAGACAAAGCAGAGTAACTGGAATGTCAAGAAGAGACTCAAGATGTGAGTAACAGCCGTCAAAGAAGAAGGAGGGAGTGGCCCACAATATACCCAGAATAATAAATGTCAGTCAAAAACTTCAATAGCGAATAATAAGAATGAGGTGGGAATAATCAAATTGTGAAAACAATGGAGTTTAAATATATTTATACAGAAGCCCATAAAAGAAAGGTCAAATTATTTAAAAATATTATCAAGATAATATCATCTAGCTACGGAAGAAGACATCACAGCAGAACTGTAACTAGGGGAGGGCATGAGACTGGGTTCTGAAAATTCCCATAAGGAATGTGGGGAGAAATTGCACTGCATTTTTGTGTGAAGTGTGATATATATTATCCGTAAATATAAAGAGAATTATGAGCTTTGTTGTTTTCTTTTTCTGGTTGATGCATTGCTAAAATATGCCTGTTTGGGATTCCAGGCAGAGAGCTTACTTAGATTTATCTTGCGTAATACTTATTTGACGATTAAGAAGAGTCAAGCTGCAAATCAGATTTATTTTCCCCTTGAGGACAACAATGTAGGTGGAGGATTGCTTCTTTCGAAATAGATGGAACTCAATAGTTGTGATTTCTGTTCATTAATGTTATATTTTATTTTTCCCTTATGATTTAATCCAGTCGGCATTATTTATTTTTCATTCTTCATTAGAAGAGAAAAGATCGAAAGACAAGATTGAATCAGGAGTGGAGATGGTGAGAATTTCATGTGCACATCTATACATAGGCCTGGGTCTGACCAAGGTAATTGGGATATCTGAGGCTGGATTCTCAGCTATATACTTCTCCGTATCAAAAATGGAGGCAAAGTCTTTAGTTTCTAAAGTCACCCCCAGATCCTGATGGACTTCAATACCCAGTTCCTTTTGTGTCATTCTCTTAGTTATTAGCTGCCTAATTATAATTATCAGAGAGAGGCATTGACACATTTTATACTACATTTTCATAGTTTATTTCTGATTTAGTTTGGTTACAGTAATTACGTTTATTTAACTTGATGTCAAAGTAGAAATGCAGGGATTCTATTAGTCTTTGGTGAGTGCTTTTATTAAAGTGATTATTCTTGGAGTAGATCTTTGGGGGGATTTTTTTCTTTATAAGGAGATGTTATAAATTTCTTTCTTAGTAAAAGTCAAGATTTTATAAATTCCACTCCTAGTGCATCTTGCCATTCACCTTGCAAAGCGAAAAATACTTAAAAAGCAATTATTGGCTAATAGTGGGCACATGGGGCAATCCTAAGTGATAATGATTTAATGTGCAAGATCAGTTTCTTTCTCAGCAATAGAAATGAGTTGAATTTTAAGTTTGCGTTTCATCGCTTTGCAGGATGGTAATTTTTGAGTGGGTGAAAGGTTAAGTAAAAAAGATTTTTCTTAAAAACCTTCCAAAGTGTTCATCCCCCAACCCCACACTCCCACCCCACAGAGTCCAGAAAGGTCTAATCAGGCTAGTGCCTTAACGCAAGCTAAAATGTTAGGCAAGTCAATCTTCATTGGTATCCCTGTGGCCAGTTCAAAGACCTGGAGAAATGAGGTGGTCATCATATATTTATCCAATTTTGCTATCATGAATGTCATTAAGAAAGCTGGGACGGACTATGCCGAAATGGAGGAGGCGACTGTGTGGCTAACTTTTCTGGATTACATTTTCTATTTTCCAAAATCTGTATGAGACTTCCAGAATCATGCTATAGATCATGATCTGAATTTGTGAAATAATTTGCATACACATATTTGCATAGAGTTTTTATGGCAGACAAAAATTACATAGACATACATACCTGTAAAAGAAATTCACTAAGATACAAAAAAATAATGTGTTCGATCTGAGTATTGGAAAGAACTTTAAATGCTACTTTGTCACAATCATTGAGACTTGAGGAAGGTGAGTTTCAGAAATGGCAAAATATTATTCCAAGGGCATATGAGTTAGAAGTGCATTTAACCACATTGATGCCACCTTGCTTCTGATCCAATCAGCACAGCTGGCATCCCAGCCAGGGCAAGAGCATATATTTTTGATTCACTATGAACCCACAGAAAAGGAATCAGTTATGTCAACAAATGTTTTTGAGTATTGCTATTCATTGATTTGCATCCCCCTAAGAAATGTGTTTGAATTCAGACCCCCATACTTGTGAATGAGTTCCTATTGGAAGTAGGGTTTTCTGAATGAAGCCATGACAGTGTAAGTGTGCCCTACACCTATTTCCTCCTAAGTTATAAAAGAATGAAGGAAACACAGACAGGGAGGGTCACATACTGGGGAGGACAGATTGCCAAGAGCCAAGGAAAGTCCAGGGCTACTGCCATGAGAGAACAGGGTGGTGAGGCTGCGGCTTGGACTTTTGGCCTTCAGAACGGTGAGAAAGATATTCTGTTCACTGAAGCCCTCACTTTGGTGTTTGTGTTGCAGCAGCACCAGGGGATTGACGACAAGTATCAAACAGTGGAGTACAGATGTTGAATAGCCTTGATCATTTTGCAAAGAAACTGTGAGGACTGATTGATTCATCACTGTAAAGTAAAGATGGGAATCCCGTTCACTGTTTTGAAATCCTGAAGGCTTGGCTTTATGCATCCGGAAGGAAATTCAAAGAAAGCCAGTAAAGGGAAAAAGCTACCCAAACTGTCTTATAGAGTTGCTTC
>NW_022103920.1:24965722-24967639 GCF_000313985.2 Echinops telfairi
AAAAAAAAAGGCATGCTTTTTCATTTTTCTGACAGATATTTATACTTGCAGACTTCTTGGACCGGAGTGCTCATACCTGAGAGGTTATATCCTGGCTGCTCACCACAAGGTCAGAAATCTGAGCCCACCAGCTGCCCCACTGGAGAAAGACTTGGCTCTCCATTGCCATAAAGAGTTAAAGTCTCAAAAACACACAGGTCTACTCCACCCAATAGGGTCACCATGAGTCAGAACTGATGGCAATGAGTTTGATTTTTGAAGCTTCTTGTATTTTCCACACTCTCAAATTGGCAGCATGGAATCCTTCTTGCTAATGAATTCATGTTTCCCTCCACACACCAGCTCTCCCGGCCCGTCTTCTTTACCAGGTGCTCTGGGACTACTGGTACCAGCAGTACAGAGGTTTGCTGGTAAATCAACACAGTGGCCTCACTATTGCTTGGGCTAAGAGGTGCCATCTCAGTTTGCTGTCCTATGGGGAACTTTAGGAAGGAAATAGTTGGAATGTTTTTCTTCCTGCATTTCTAGTAGGGATTATAAACGTTTTAGTCCAACCTCAGGGGAAATATTAGTTTTTAGTTTCTCATGTGCATTGTGCAGTTGCATCTGACGCTTGACTAATGATACATACTATAAAATGAAAGATGAAAAAAAGAAAAGTAATGCAAAATAAGAGACTTGGGGCTGCGGTGGATGGTTAGGTACTGTGGAAGATTTTTTTTAAATCCCATTTTGAGGCTATATCAGTGTTATTACAGCTAAAATTCAAAAAGCTATAATAGAGACAAAATAATAAATAATAGCTATATTATCTTCTTATTGTGAAGGTATTAGAATCTAGAAAGGGAGCAGTGGTGGTTGAAGGCTAAAATCAACACCTTCCCAGAGGGAACTTTGATTCAACTCCAGCCAATTCACCCCAAGGGGAGCCACGGCTCCTCGGTAGTAGAGCTTCTTCCAGATGAAGAAGGATGAGGGGAAAAAGGCCGGGTTAACTAACCTATCGTGGTGGAGTCAAGTCCAATCACATGACCCTGTATCTCACGTCTAGGTTAGTTCCACAGGGTTTTCTTGGTTTTGACTTTACAGTGACCTCCTGGTCACCAGGTCTCTCTGCCACAGCACCACTGGGTGGACTCCAACTGCCAGCCTTTGGGTTGGTAACCCATTGCAAATGGCTCACACCACCCAGGGTTCTGCCTGTCTTCCTACTTCTGAAAAAATCCACCAACAAAGCTCCTGTGGATCACAGTACCCGGCGCCTACTGTGCATGGGTTAGCCATAGATTGGAGATGGAGTCCAGGGGAGTTACCATTTGCATAATCTACATAATATTCTCATCCTATAAAAAAATGCATCTTACCAAAACCAGTGGGCACCTCTTGTTCATATTTGTTCATATCTAAATGTTTCATGAATCAAAAGGGAAATATTATTTTTTGAAAGGAAAATATTATCTTTGAGCATTCATGTATGTATGTGTGCAAGGTGTATGCTTACTATGTCTCAGTTCCCATTTCAAACTTTTTTATGATCCTGTTGTATAGATTGTATACACATTTGCCAAAAAGTGACCAACTGTAACACATCATTATATTATGTCATGCTTAGGAAGGCAATGGACTGCTTGGCCCATGCATAAAGAATTTGTATTGGGAATAAACCATGTAAACAAAATAGGCATAAAGGTAGTAACCATACACTTCTACACCGTGGGAACAGTGGAGAATGAACTATCTTTGAATTCTTCTCTCCAGCCCTGTACTGCAAACCATTTAACCTATACCTCTATTACTGTCACGTGAATAAAGGCAATGTTTTCAGAGCATATGGTCTTTGACAATTGTTTAAGGGATCCATGGACTGCATTTTATTTTACTTGGGGTAAGAAAGGAGCCATCGTCCTGATGGAAAAT
>NW_022103920.1:24968093-24972544 GCF_000313985.2 Echinops telfairi
ACGTAGCCAGATGTGTAGGTGATATATATTGTGGGAAATGGTTCATTGAGAGAGAGTGATGTAGCTTTTAAAGAGAAGGCAGATGTTGAACATGCCAAGGGTCCCTGAGGAGTCGTTTCTTGCCATGATGTTTTATGTAAAATACAAAACCTCAATTGTTTCCTGCTCATGTTTTTCTAGGATGGGGTGAAAGAGGCATGAAAAGCTAGGCTGTCCTCAGTCCGTAATCTGATTCCACAAAGAGCCATGAATGGCTCTGGTACCTTCTGCCTAATTCTTTCTCCCCTTCCGCTCCTTTCATTAACTCATAACGAATAGCTGTGACGTGTAAGGCAGAGAGCTTCCAGAGCAGAGCTGTGGCCAAGTGTCGAAGGGACAATTTCCAGCCCCCTGATTTCTTTATATCACACCGACAGTCTGAAATTAGGTTCTATCAACCATCCATTATTTACCAAACTCGAAGAGGTAGGAGGAACATCAATTAAAACACAAAGAAGACTGACACTTCTCCAAGTACAGTAGTCTTGATGTGTCACCTAACCGAGACAGTGCTTGCCGTGTTTCATCTATCTTTTTTCCCCAACCATCATTAGCATTTGTATCAAGATGCATCCCCATCTGAACAGTTCCCTGTCTCCATTACAACTCAGTCAACCTGTCACTCCTGTAGCCCTGAGCACGCTGCGACGCGATTACTAGTCAACCTCAGCTGCCCTCTGTTTTAGAATCTCAATTCATAAGCAGAGCTCAAAAAATCAGCTTAGAGAGATATTATACTTTTCACAAAAAGCCTGGCGAGACAATTTATGCAAAAATTACGTAGTGGGGTTTTTGCATATAATGTGCCTCAGTCCACAATGTGAAATACACACAGGGGTGTATCCTGCACAGAGCACATCGGAAACTAACTTGATGGGGCACTATGCAATTTACAAAACACACTTATAATGGCACATGCGAATTGGGCAAAGGTCCAGGACTTCGTTTTTGATCCTCCAAACCAGTTCTTTCTAAAAGTAACATCTGCTGGATAGATAGTTGGCAGACACAGGTCACTTACTTCTTATGGCACCATGTTTTAAATTTTCTTGTAACCCAGGGTAATTTTCCTTTGTAAGCTGGGGCTTTATTTCCCCAGTTGAGGCTGCACGAGAGGAGCATGGTACGGGGAGCAGGGAAGGAGCAGACAGACTTGGGAACAGGTGGAAGGTTACAGGCTTCTGGACTTCTCTTTGGATGTCTAATTTTGGCTCGGACAATAAAATGCTCCCTAGGGGGAGAGAAATCGTTTGGAGATGATGTTTTCTTTATAAATTAAAGGAGACACTGAAGGAAAAATTAGGTCAGTAGTGTTTTAGACATCAGGCAAGTCTGCTGCTGGAACACTCATTATGAAGGTTCTTTCGTCAAACTATGGTTAAGGAAGGTATCAATTCAAACATGCACTGGGTTCAATTCAGAAATACCTTCTTTTAGCAGGAGAAGGGCACAACATGGGTATATTCCAAAAGTGGACTTATTTCAAGCTTCCTCCTGGGTCCACGTGAATTCAGAGCTGTTTCTCAAAGTTCCGTTTTATTATCCTCTCTTGCCCTGCTTGCTTAACCTTTCCATATATGTCAGTTCTGTTTGAGAAGAAGGATGGCTGGAAGTGAAGGCTTCATCTGATATTCAGTAAAAGTTAGGGGAAATCACCCAGTCCTGCAATTCCCAGGGGAGACACCATGGAAAAGGACAGACCTGTCCCTGCATAAATGAAGTTCACAATCTAGTGGTGATTGAGGAAGAGGTCAAAGGCTCAAGTCAGATTTATAATCACTTCCAAATGACCAAATAATTGCTTCTTCTCAACATTAGCAGAACAACAGTTATATTAAAATAAACCAGTCCCATGGAGTCAATGTTGACTCATAGAAAGAAAGCCCGTAGGAAAAAGTAGATGGAAGCAGACTTTATAGAGGAAGAGTGCCATAGTTTTCTTCCAAGGAGCAGCTGGTGAGTTTGAACCACTGAAATGTTGACTTTCTGTTCACAAGTGAATGCATAATCACGGCATCACCAAGGCTCCTAAACAATTAAATAGCATGTATTAAATGATTAAACAATATGTATTAAGTTAATGTAGTCCTATCCTTATAACAGACCTATGGGGTAGGAACTCTTAATGATTTCATTTTATCAGTAAAGGGGCTGAGACATAGGAAGAGGGCAGCATCCGGCCCCAGGACCTCGGGTCGTAATAAAGCACTTTTCAGCACTCATTGCATATCTTATGTCACTTTTTTGGAAGTCATAGGATTTGATGTTATTAAAATATTTTCCCTCAAAGAAGATGCACATGTAACTTGACAGGGAATTTAATTTTTCAAGCCTTTACAGTTACTCAAATTATTTAAAGTTCAACAAACCTTTTGTTCTTGATGTTTTGTTTTGTTTTTTTAACCACAATGCTGGGACTTTACACTTTTGGTTACATATAAATAGGAATCACTGGAACATGGTCATCTCCAGAGAAAGCCAGTAGTTCTAGAGCCAAAATACTCAGGGCTCTAGGCCTGGGGGTCCTAGTTTAAGACACAGCAATCTGTAGGAAGCTGCACTGAATACACTACGGTACTAATTAGCAAAGGCTTCATTTGCTATCTGCTTCATTCTGGAAAGCTATGTAGGAACTTAAGAGCAGAGGTCTGGGGCAAACTGCCTAAGTGCTCTTCTGCTAAGCAAAAGATTGGCACTCGGACGCACCAGCCCGTCAAATGTGGCAGCTGTTTCTCTAAAGATCACGGCCTTGGACAGCCCATGGGCAGGTTTATTGAATCGAGTAGGGCTGCTATGGGTCAGAATCTACTCAATGACAGTGGGCTTGCTTTAGGTTTGAGCCCATTGACGTTGAGAAAAGGCTTATGTAAGTGGTTCTATTCCTGTAATGCTCAAACTTTGGAATCTGGTTTATGTCAACCATCCATTTTGCTCGTAGACCTATGACTAAGAACGTGCATCCAAATAGGAAAAAAACCCAAACAAACAAACAAACCCACCAACTGCACTGCCTTCGAATCCATGCCAACTCCTAGCAACCCTACAGGATGGGATAGAACTGGCCTGTGGGTTTCGGAGACTGTCTCTTTAGGACAGAAGAAAGCCTTGTCTTTCTCCCACAGAGTGGCTGGTGGTTTCAAATGACTGACCTTGTGGTTAGCAGTTCAACGTGTAACCACTACGCTACCAGAGGTAAATCCATCCTTTGTGTAGATACTGGTTACATTCAAAAACATTACATGCATCATTGATGCAAAGTCTACCTAACTGGAGAAGAAGTTGAAAAGATTGAATGGTTAACAAGACTGGGGTCGTATCTACAAATATTACATTTTATCCCCTAACCCTTGGTTTTCTTTACTGCTACGCTGGCATTTATAATGTTGATTTATAAGGTTTAAAGTCTGCATCCAGCTTTGCAGGCAGAGATATACGTCTTAATGAAAATGTTATATTGCCCAATTATCATATCACGAAGTAATTATAAGCAGTGTTTCATAGTGGGAGGAGAAAAGGATTTGCTCATTTTTAAAAACTTGCCATCTGAAAAAGAATTCTCTGAAGATATTCCCATACAGAGGCAAGGATGGCAGAGATTTGGGGAGATAACCTTAGCTCGGTAGCGAAAGTTCTGAAAGGGCTCTACTCTAGCGTGCTTTGAAATAGAGATCTGCACCTTGACTCCTGTAAGTCTACCTTGAAAGAGAATTAACTTCTGAGTTCTGAATTGGAACACATTTGCTTTTCTCTCAGATCCTGGGCTATTTTTCTGAGAACATGGATTTCAAAACAATAAATGCACCGGAGGCAGTCATTTGTAGCTAGTGGAGGGAGATGATGTAATGAATATAAACTCAATACCATTTCTGTTGAGTTTGGGATTAGAGGGAAATTATATTAAGTATATACAATTACATGTGTCTGTTCACAGACTGGTCACAGGAGCAGTGCATGATAATATTTATTTTGGGGGTTTTATAAAGGTGATCATTCGTCTTCCCTTACAAGAACATAGCAATCATTTCACTTGCTGACGAGATAATAAAAGGGTTGCTGTAAATGATCTTAGAACAGAGATGAGCACAATAGGTGCAAGAGAATCCTTTTACAAAATGTTTTCCTTTAGAGAAATGTCTTATAATAAGTGTTCTAATGAAAAATCATATCCTATTTTCTAAAAATACACAGTAGGGTCCTATGTAACAAATTGCTTGGCATTTTTCAATAGGCTCATTAGTAGAGCATGATCATAAACTTCACAAATGGGTGAGCAGCCGAGTCCAGTGCCATTGGAAATGGCATGGAAGTGTAGCCAAAAGAATTTCTATAAAACTCTGTAAGAATCCAGGGAATTCAGGGCGGATGATCCCTTCAGGACCAGTGGTGTGAGTGGCGATACTGGGAGGGTAGAG
>NW_022103920.1:24973784-24977667 GCF_000313985.2 Echinops telfairi
TCAGAAGGGTATAGATCTAAAGGAAGGATATATTAAGAAACCATAGCTTCACATTTGATATTTTGCTTAATAAATGTTTCTGTGATTTTGTAGCAAGACATTTGACTTACCCTTATATATTTTATGTACATACACATATATATGCTCATTATTGCACAGATGTATATATGCACATATAAGCATATGTCAATATGTCCTTGTATAGGTATTTCTATGAATTTACAGATGTCAAGTAGGGGGGTTTGAATTGGAGTTGACACAATGGCATCTAATATTAATACTATCAATACCTAGTTATGTTGTCTGGCTAATTAATTTTATTTCTCTAAGTATTGGTAATTCTTGTTAAAGAGGGGATGACTGTTAGTATATAGACTATTTTGCCTCAAGTAATTCAGAATAATGAGAAAAGAATGTCCCTTTACCCAATTACTTCCTTGTAGTCCTTGCTTTCAATGCATAGTTCTGTTTTATAAAGGAGAAAAACTAATGGCAAATCAATACCCTATTAATCAATAGATGCATGTAAGTAATATAAAAGCAATTATGAGCCCCTATGCAAGATTATCTTTTTCCTGCCCAGAAGTTATGTGGCTCACCTCCCTTCCTGTCCAGGATCCCCATCAACTACTGACAGAAAACAGGTGGGCTCTGTGAGTCCCCATTATTACTTTCAAGGTATTTGGGAAGAATTATGTAACTCTGGTGTTAGATGATGGGGAAATTGGCTAAATCATTCTCACCTTTTCAGACCTTCTGAAAACAACACTATTGTTAACAACGTCAGGCTTTGTTTTGTGATAGGTTTTAGTTAAATTTCGGTGGGCCAGGTTTCCCCCAAGATGCAGTCAACACAGTGTGGTCCACCTCATGACAGGCTCTTCTGTAGAACAGCGAAGCAGTTGTGAGGTAAACAGACCTCCGTAATCTGGGCTCCCCTGTATGACAGTTTGTCGTACGGTGGTGGCTCGTGTGCTGCTCGAGGCTGGAACCTAACTCACTGGTACTTCAAACACCAGCAGGGTTGCCCACAGGTTTCATCAGCACTTCAAGGCTGTCCACTTTGGAGGAAGTAGCTGCTGAAAACCTCATGGATAGCAGCAGAACATTGTCAGACACAGAAGGCCTAATGAATAGAGGAAGAACATTGTCCGAGGTAGTGCAAAAGATGAGGCCCTGAGCCCTGCTCCCACTACCATGACTCGAATTCTATCTTGCAAGACTGGCTAGACCAGAGGATGTACACTGGTACAGATAGGAACTGAAAATACAGGGAATCCAGGACGGATGAGCCCTATAGGACCAGTGGTGTGAGTGGCAAAACAGGGAGGGTAAAGGGAGAATGGGTAGGAAAGAGGGAACCGATTACATGGAACTGTGTGTGACCTCCTCCCTGGGGGACAGACAACTGAAAAGTGGATGAAGGGAGAGACGTCAGACAGGGCAAGATATGACAAAATACCCATTTATAAACTATCAAGGGCACATGCGGGAGGGGGGAGCGGGGAGGGAGGGGAAAAATGAGGAACTAATGTCGGGGGTTTAAATGGAGAGAAAATGTTTTGAGAAACGATGTACAAATGCGCTTTACACAATTGATGTGTGTATGGATTGGGATAACAGTTGTATGAGCCCCTAATAAAATGTTAAAAAAAAAAAAAAAAGATGAGGCCCTGAGATTGGAAGGCACTCAATGTACGACTGAGGATGACCTGCCTTCTCAATGTAGAGTCGACCCCGTAAGGTGAATGGAATAGAAAGTGTGGAAGTAAAGCCTTGGATACCGTCATTTGCTGAGGGGGCAGGACTCAAAATGAGATGGAACAGCTGCAGACATTTATAAATAATGGGAACTTGGGCTGTATGAAATATGAATCTAGGCAAAGTGGAAATCATCAAAAATGAAATTGAACTCATAAAGATTAATATCCTATGGCCTAGTGAGCTGAAATGGACCGTTTTGGCCACTGAATCGGAAAGTCAGATGGTTTACTATGTGGGGAATGATACAATCAAAAGGAATGGTGTTATATTCACTGTCCGATAGGACATTTAGAGATCTATCTGGAAGTATAATGCTGTTTGTGATAGGATAATATCTAGCCACCTTCAAGGAAATCCAATTAATACAACCATTACTCAAATATATGTACCAACCATAAAATCTAGTGATGAAGAAATTGAAGAATTCTACCAAAGTCTTTCGTCTGAACTTGATCAAGCATGACATCAACTGGTAACTGGAGTGCAAAGGTTGGAAATGAATAGGAAGGAACAGTAATTGGAAAATATGGTCTTGTTGATAGAAATGAAGCTTGAGATTGTGTGATAGCATTTTATAAGAGCCAAGATTGGCTCATAGCAAATACCTTTTTTCAACAACACAAATGGGTCTATAAACATGGACTTCACCAGATAGATTATACAGAAATAAAACTGACTACATCTTTGGAAGGACACAATGGAGAAGCACAACACTAGCAGCTACAACTAGGCTAGGGACTGATTAGAACAGACCACCTATTACTCATATGTAAGTTCAGGTGGAAGCTGAAGAAAATGGCAAAAGTCCACAAGAGCTGAAATACAACCTTGAGTCTAGCCCACCTGGATTTTGAGAGCATCTGAAGAACAGATTGGATGCTCTGAACAGTATGAAAGAAGACCTGAGGAGTCGTGGGTGGGAGGACGTCAAGAACATCATCCATGTTGAAAGCAAAAGATCACTCAGAAGAAGGTAAAGAAAGAGAAGACCAAAGTAGCTATCAGAAGAAACGATCATGTGCTATTATTTGTAAAGCCGATGGTTTGGGATCTTATGTCTACCTGCTTGTGGACTTTGTTTTACTGCCTGCTCACCCCAGGGGTTTGCCAACCTTGAATTCTTTCAGCTCAGCATCCAACAGCCTGTGGACTTTCTGCTTCCCTTTCTGCTTCCTCTTTGTCGGCCACTGCGGCGAGAGGAGTCAAAGAAGCTTTCAGACTTGGCTCTGACGGGACTTTCCCCTTCTATGAATGTGTTGCATCCTCTCTCGATATAAACCGCTTTCTATATAATACATAGACAGGCGTCGATGGTTTTGCTCCTTGAGAGAACCCATAATAACACAACCGCCTCCAACAGAAGCAGACTCCTGGAAATCGTCCCAGGCATTCTGCAATAGAGATGTGGTGACGCAGTGCATTAAGCACTAGGCAGTGAAATAAAAAGCCAGTTGTTCTAAGCCATTAGCACTCTAAGGGAGAAGAATGTGGCAATCTTTGTCCATAGGCTTTACAGCTTCATAAACCCCACAGGGCTGTTCTTCTCTGCTTCTACAGCATTGCTATGAGTTAGAATCAAGTCAAAGGTGGTGGCGTTTTTTTGTTCTGAAAGAATCTCTCTGTTTTTTAATCATTGAAATAAGGGGCACTACAGGGAAAGAATTCCCAAGGTTCTATTATCCTGATTGAATTAGACATATGTACTTTTCATTTTAGATGATAGAATCTCAACTCATTCTGGTAGAGAAAATGGCCCATGACTTCAGAGCTATGCATAACGACAACATTCCATACAGAATCCCCCAAACTACCATCTGGTTGAACATACTGGGTCCTCATCAGGCTTTTCACAAGAAACCCGCCAACTAGATTAATAGCAGATGATCTTATCTACTATTAGATGAATACTAGATACGCCTTTTCTTGGCGTGTAGTCAGAGGGTCTGCTACCACCCCAGAATGATGAGTGTTTGCTTGTTTTTTCTAACAGTCTTGTTTCCTCTTTGGCTCATGAATGAACCATAAGTATTACATAAGTTCTGCGATGCAAAGGTGTTCTTGAAAATTTACCACACCCTTGTGGTTAGTATTTTGTTTTTCAGTGCCCTCAAGTCCGTGC
>NW_022103920.1:24978337-24986533 GCF_000313985.2 Echinops telfairi
CCCAGCACGAAGCCCTTCTCCAGGGACCAGTCGCTCTTGGTCACAGACCCAAAGTGGGTGTGTGAGACAAAGTCTTGCCACCCTGCATCGAAGGAACATTCTGCTTGTACTTCTTCCAGCTTACTTCCAAATTAGAAAACACAAACTCGTGTGAAAAACAGGTTCCCGGACGTTAAAATGAGTTAAGATTTATGGGAATTCCAAGTCATTTTGAAGAGGACTTAGGACAATATCCTTACATGGATCTGGACCCTGAGATCCACAGTCATGAGATGCCCTATCCTTGGGCATTGCAATATGGGCAGAACAGGGCTCTAGAAGTCTCTCCAGCTATCTCCACTCCATGTAATAATCTGCAATACCAGTCATGAGAAACCGTCACATTGCACCAGTTATCAGCGCTTGTCACTCTGCGATGACATAGGCCTCCTTAGCATGAAAGAGAAAATATAAGTATGACATCATCTATAATTTTGAAACTTAAATTGAATATGAGTAAGTGCAATTTTGGAAAATAAGAACTCCTCCATGACAAGTATCTACAAATGTTATTCTTCGTGAACAGACATGTTCAGCATGACATTAAATTTAATGGAAAAAATGGTGTCTTTGGTAAGTACATAAGAACCTACTAGGGATATATTTTGCAGAGAGGTTTTAAAGGCTGAACTGATGAAAACCTCTATCAGAATCATTTGAGGTTCTCATTAAAAAGGCAAATTCCTCAAGCCTGGACTAGAGTAATGATTCAGAACTTCTGGTAGTGAGAACACGACTTGTAGATTTTAAAAATAAAACCTAGGTGATTATCAGGCACCGAAAAATCACGCACCAGATGTTTAAGGCTTATGTTGCTATGTAAGGACTATCAGTCAACTGTTAATTTTTCTCATGCTTTATAGAAACCACATTTGTTCCCTTGGTATTTGAATAGTCTTCATAGCATGTATATAAAGCATTCTAAGCTATCATTTTAAAGCACAAGTAACTGCACGTGGAAACCCCTAGAGCTAAATTACTTTTGATATATTTGAAATAAGTCTAATTCTATTATATTCTATCTACTAAGAATTCTATTACAGAAGGGTATACATTTATATCCCTGCTAAGTAACATCTTTATTAAGAAAACATCTCTAATCTATTGGAGCAAACGCTTAGTAACCAGTCATTAATTCATGGGCTACTTTTGTGGTTTTCTCCAGGGACTCCTCTGATTGATGGATGCTGTCACAATGTGGACGGGAAGCCCAGAACTGCAATATGGAATTCTGCAATAGGAAAATGTTGCTTCTCAAGCTGCTCGTAAACCCCCTGTATCCGTCACATCAATTTGACAAGGAAGCACTGTCAATAACAAAAACTGCTAGGTAAGACCCAAATCAAAGCAGACTCACGCCACTGAGTCAGTCCAATGTTTAGAGACCCTACATAGGACAGAGTGGAACCGTTCCTTACGGTTACAGAGGCTCGCTCTTTATGGGAACAGGGAGTCTCATCTTTTCTCGATAGAGAAGCTGGTCCATTTGAATTGCCAACCTTGTTGGGTAAGAATCCAGTACTTAGACTACGGCACTCCCAGGCCTCCTTATAACAGGATCGCATACATATCAGCTTGATTGTTATCAATACTCTTTAGCGTAATGATCTCTTTTGAGCTTTTCCGTAATTCTATACATTTACAACAATAAAGATGGAGCTTGCCAAAAGGAAGTTATTTGCTCAACTGTATTGGCACATACGTCTGAATAACTAATTAAAAAAATAGAAGTAAGGGTGTTTCTTGTCTTTTTTTCCTGCTAGTACTGCCGTGAGTCAGTTTTAACTTGACAGGAAGAAACAACAATAAAATAAACCCCAAATGGAACTGTTGATGGTCTTCCTGAGTCCAGAGGAACCAAGAGTGATGAAAAGCGAAAGCCATTTGTCACTGGACCACGGCTCTCAAGACCTCAGCTCCCAGGACCCTCAGAGGAAGAGCACTGTATGGTGTCCAGCTAACAGAGCGGCTGAAAATGTGAGACAAATCAACATTACAAGAGAGCAGGCTAACTTCTCTGAGAGAGACCAAGGGAATGTAAGACTGCGTCTCCAAGTCACTCTTCAGGTCTAGAAGGGAACTCACACCCTGGCTCAATTTTCAGCTAAAACGTAGGGTTATCAGGGAAAGGATAACACTAATGAAGCACAAGCCCCTTAGAATGATCAACCACGTACCATCATAAGGGTATCATTTTCCAGACAAAAAGAAGTTCAGAAGGGTTAAGAAGGAAGGAACGGGAACAGGAATCGCAGGATAAAGTAGGATACGTGATGATACATTAAGTGGATTGCCACAAATGTAATGAAACAACATGTGTATGAATTGTTGAATGTATAACCGATGTTGTGTTCTGTAAATCCTCATTCAATCCACAATAAAAAGTTTCAAAAACTGTAAAGAGGTATTGTCTTCCATAGCCTTCTGGTAGACGTACTTATTACATCAGTGCATAGAAATTCACTCCATAGGGCTTTCCTGGCTGTAGTCTGTCTGGAAGTGATTAGCCCTTTCTTCTGTGTCACTGCTGGGGAGATTCAAACTTCCAACCTTTCAGTTAGTAGCTGTGTGCCAACTCTTTGCCTCACCCAGGGATTGCAGAGTAACGAAGAGATGCTCTTTATTCTTAAGGTTCTTTTTTTTAAGTTTAATTAATTTATTTTTAATCATTTTATTAGGTTCTTTAAGCAGAAACAGAGATGTGTCAACAGGCCATTTTGAAGCAGATTTAAAAATTTTCTGATGGAATCAGTACAGAATCTATGTACAAACAAGACAGGGATATTGAACTCATTCTGAGGATATTGTGTATTGAGTATTCCAGGAGGGGAGTTTCCTAGGTGAATAAATGAAGGAGGACTAGGATTATCCAGGTCCTGAAGTTAGGAAGATAGGGACAGGAAATTCCAGGCAGAGGGAATATATGGTCTCCATAGATGGGATGTGTGGAAATGTGCTTGGAGTCTTTGAAACACCTCAGGTAGGTACATGTAGCCTGAATGTTGAGGTACAGATGAGTCAGATTAAAAAGGATGTATACAGTATATAAAGGAATTTCAACTTCAACCTGAGGGTGATTGCCAGACATAGAATATATTAATATTTGTATATTATAATGATCCCTAAGCTTTGTAGAATAGATTTTAAAAAGGAGGGAATTGAAGGCAGTGTGACTAGCTTGGAAAATACTGGCAGCACAACCTAGTTGGGGCTCCTTCAGGTCTCTTTGTAAAGAAAGATCTCCTTCAGCGCGTTCCTTCACCTCAATGACTTTTGCTGGTTTCTCTTCTCTCTCTCCTAACTGTTGGCATTCATTCTCCAAGGGTGTTTTCTGTTCACTTAACATATGTATTTTCTCAAAGGAAACCTGGCCATGTGCGTAAATTCCAACCATGTTCTTGCCGATAACGCCCAAGACTGCATCCTCAACTGGTGTATGAAAGTGCTCGACTTCCTTATAAGGAATCTTGAGCCTGTCCAAATACAGAAACCCACTCTCTTTCTCCTTCCTAGTCCACGGTAGAAACACTGCCATTTTAGGGTAGGCCCTCACCCCCCAAATCCGAGCATTGTCAGAGTGAGGGTGATAACTGATATGGGTCTCTGTTTCCTCATTTGTAAAAATAAGGAGGATAATTGCTTCATCTCCTACCACTGGTTGGAGGATTAGTTTGTGTAAATGTTAGACCAGTTCTTGGCACTGGGTGGTTAAATTATTACCCTTCCCTGTCTCTGTCTCCTCTCATACTTATTGAATCCAGTCAATTGGATTTTATTAAGATTGTATCTCCTACTCATCTCTCTTTTTATGCACCTTCACTCTACTACTGTCTTTGAAACAATGGCATCGTTTCTTTCACCGCTTATTTGCAATGCCCATGCAGAAGAACATTGAGTCTTTCATGAACGTCAAGAACAAACAAGTCTGTCTTGGGAAAAGCACAGCCAGGTTGCTCTTTAAAAACTAGAAGGGCGAGAGTTTGACTCCCATGTTTGAGCATGCTACCAGGAGGGAACAGTTCCCAGAGAAGGACATGATGCTTGGTAGAGTGTTTGTGAAGAAATAAAAAGGAGCAAGACTGTCAATGAGACAGACTGGCTTAGTGGCTCAAACATGGTAATGACTGTGAGCAGGGAGGCAGTGTTTCTTTGATCCATATAGTAAGAAGGGATAAGACAGCACCCCAAGCAACATTGCAGTGCTAGGCCCACAATCATTTAGTAATAAACTAATGTATCAGTGTCATAAAATTTGGCTCTGAAAAGGTGACTGTAAAACTCTTTTTGGCAATCTCGGGTATGCCTGTATAGCCTCTTAAGCTAATTGTCTCAAAAGACAGGTCATTTGAACAAGGGCACACTGCATATTTGTGAATCAACCTTACTGCTTGTCAACCTGCTGTGGCATGACCATGTAACAATTTTGACACTTACCAGCTTGGGAGAAGGATGTGGCAGTCATTTTCCATGAAGATTACAGCCTTGACAACACTATTGGGCAGGTCTACTCTGTCCGATAGATAGCTTTCAGTTAATATCAGCTTGCTGACAATGGGTTTTTATTTATTATTTTTGTAGTATCGAGCAAATTACTGAGTCTCTATACTTCATTTCATCTGTAAAATTAGCAATCTGGATTAGAATGATCTAAATTATCCATTAATGTGTATGATTCTAATAGAGTTGATTAACTATTCAATATTAAAATATGACACACTGAGAGGTACTCATGTTGAAATTTTCAGGCAGGGAGATTTTAAACAAACAACCCCCAACTTCCCTGCCTGTTTCTTAGTTTAATAGACAGGATGGCAGGAATTTGCACAAGACAACTTCTAAAATGTAATTCTGCAAGAATGTCCCTGTCTTAGCATTCATTTACATCCATTTCCAACACTAAGCCCTTCTCTCCAAAAACTGTAAAAGATTCTAGTGTATGCTGGTTACCACATTCAAATCTTGACCTCGTGCCGAGAAAGGTCTCCACAGAAAGGGCATCCCTATCATTTAGGATGAAATTGGCTTTTAAAAACGACTAGTTCCAACACTTTATTGTTACTTTCCCCATGATTATTTGATTGGACGTTTTTAAAAAGGCAAACTATTTTAAATCAAATTTGATTCATCGTTCCACTTCAAGTAGCAAGTCTTTTTAAGTGCAGCCTTTAAAAGAGACTGACTACCTAAAGTTCCCTCGGCTCGTTAATCTATGGAAAGCTTTGGTGCAGTAAGAACTGGACTGCAGGAAGGATTTCTGGAGCCTGGAAAAATGACTTTGCTGTGGATATGAGAAGTGTTTATGTCGATGATGAATTATTTATGAGTCAGCCAGATTAATGGCCAATTTTAACTAAGAATGTCCCAACACTTTTGGCCCACATGCACTGTTTGCTTGAAATTATTATTTTATGAAAGACAGTAGCATGGTGATTGAGTAGGAAAATATGAAATTCATGCTGGTTATATCATGGCCGATGGAAAGATGTTTTGAGCATTCCATGATTTATTTTATGTCAGAATTGTCCTTCATTTGCTAATTTTCTGCTCCCAAATGACTGTGACTATTTCATCTTTAGGAGATTAGGATTGCTATTTGTTAAGAGGATCTTCATTAACTTTATAATGGATATCATTAAGAAATGTACGAATTCATATTTTTTGCTGGAGAAGGTTAACCTAATAAGCATTTACATAAAGCCAAACACGAGCTGATGGCAGCTCACTCTATTAGCACAGACCCCAAGGCAGGAGAAAAGGCGCACCTATAACACTGAACTGATCATCTAAGAGTTGCAGTTTTGACTATACTTCCCATTTTCTCCTTCATATAGTTTTTGTACCTATCAGATTATATGCCTGAAACCATTCTTCAGAAAGTGATCCCGTGTCTAGTTAAAATGAGAAAAGCATAGACCTCAAATAAGTCTCGTCTTTGTGGGCAGTGACGGTTGAGTCCCAGAGTGCCACACCCTTCCAGATCCTATCTCTTTGATCGAGAGGAGGCTCTCTCACCTGCTAAACCTCTGTGTTCTCATCTGTAGAACCGAGAGATCTGACTGGTATTCAACAACAGCATCGAGAGGAGGCTCTCTCACCTGCTTAACCCTCTGTGGTCTCATCTGTAGAACAGAGGGATCTGACTGGTATTCAACAACAGCAGTGACCCTATGCACCACTGTGTGCCTGCCGCATAAAGAGCCGCGGGGTGCTTCTAGTTATCGAGACCAAGTCAAGTCATAGAGTGAAACGTGCAAAGGCCTGGGTTAGAAAACCACAAGGCATAGTTTGGGGTCATTGAGCCTAAGGGTTGGATGAGGCCTGTGGAGTCATTAGGATCAACTAACATCACACACCTTAACCACGAAAAGCAGTCTCATCCATCTCACTGAGGGTGAGCTAAGAAATGCTTGATCGGTTTGACCCATAAAATGATGTCATAAATATCCAAATGGCCTTTGTCAGAAAAAAAAAAGGTTCCCCATCCCTGCCACAAGGTATTTGGAATTTTTCAAACTGAAAGAACTGAAAAAAAATCAAGCCTCAAATTACAATATTGAAGGTTCTGTAGGCAAAATACCGATACCGGAAGTATCAAAAAGATGGAAGGAATATACTGAGGCAGATCCCAACAATTGAGCAATGCTCAACCATAGAGAGTAAAGAAAGGCTGGTGCAGAAAGAAGCCCTGGTTGCACTGCACGGATGACAAACAAGGCTGGAGGCCTGGAAAGAAGACACATTGAGACGCTTCCATGAACGGATGTGATGCTGGAAGTGCTCATCCATCAATGCCAAGAAATATGGGACCTACTGACACAAATCCATATTTGTGACTTTCCAAAGAAAGACGATCCAACAGAATGCAGAAATGATCCCACAATAGCATTAATCTTACACACGAGCAAAATTTTTCTGACGATAACAAAAATTGGTTGCCACAGCACAGATATCTATGCCAGATTCAGGAGGGGCACAGAACAAAGGGTATCAAGGCTGCTCTCAGATGGATCTTGGTTGAAAGGAAAGACCAGAAAGATTTATATGTGTGTCTTATGGATTATGCAAAGAGACTCAACTGCAGGGTCCCAACAAATTATTGTTAGCTTTGTGATGACTGGGGATTCCACGACAATTGGTGGGCTTCTGAGAACCAATATATTGATGAAGAATCAAGCATTTGAACAGGATAAGGGTGGGTATGGTGGGGGGGGGGTACTTGGTGCTTTCAAATCAGGAAAGGTGGTATCAAAGAGTTTTATATCCTTTCACCATATAGCCTTATTGTGTATGGTCAGCAAATTATCTGAGATGGTAGATGCTCTAAATAAGAACACTGCATCAGAAATGGAGGGCCACGCATGAATAACCTGTAATACACAGATGCTTGATAAAGCGAAATGGGACTTGAAGCACCTACCGAAGGAATCAAAACCCACAGACTTTAATATGGACTATAACTTAATGTCAAGAAAACAAAAATCCTCAGAACTGAAGCCACAAGCAACATCATGATAAGTAGAGAAAATATTGAAATTGTCAAAGGTTTCATTTTGATTGGATTCACAATCAATACTGATGGAAGCAGTAGTCCAGGAATCGTTAGTCATAGTGCATTGTGCAAATGTGCTGCAAAAGACTGCTTTAAAGTGTCTCCTATTTTCTAAAACAGATGCTGCTGCTTTGGGAACCAAGGTGCCCCTAACCCAATATACGGCATTCCCAATCCCCTAATGTCGTTGTGCAGGTGTGCCGGTGCTGTAGTGAGTGATGTGTTGCCTTACTAACCACAAGATCAGAAGGTTCTACCTCTCTGATCCTTTAGAAATCGTTCTATGGGTCAGAAATAAACTCAAGGGTAATGAGCTAATAGAATTGTGTAAGCTGGACAATGAGTTAAGAAGCCCAAAGCAGAATTGATGTACTGAAATTGGCGCAGAAATAATACTGAATATACTGTGAACTTCCAGGAGAAAAGGAACACCTCTGTCTTAGAAGAAGTACAGTCATCCCAACAACTACCAGGACCCCAATTCTGCCTTGCAGATCTGGCTAGACCAGATTATGCACAGTGGTACAGATGGGAATTGGAAACTCAGGGAATCTAGGACAGATGAACCTCTCAGGACCAGGGGTGACAGTGGCGATACCAGGAGGGAA
>NW_022103920.1:24986765-24987421 GCF_000313985.2 Echinops telfairi
TACACAATTTATCTATGTATTGTGATGAATTGTACGAGCCCCAATAAATTGATTTAAAAAAAATAGAAAAGAGGGGATGGTGGTGAAGTCATGTCACATCATTTGGACAAGTAATCAGAAGGGACCAGTCACTGTAGTAAGGAATCATACAAGGTGAAATTGAGGATCAGAGACAAAGAGGACGCCCTCAATGAGATGGGTTGGCATAACAGCTACAGCAATGAACTCAAATGTAGCACAGATTGTGGAGATGGTGTAGGACAGGGAGAGGTTCTGTTCTGTGGAACAAAGGTTTGCTGTGAGTCAGAACTGGCTAGCTGGCACCTAACAATGGCAGTAACTCATTATTATCAATAGTCGAAGGAGTGTTACAGTTATCATGACATTGAATTAAACGTGATTTTGCTTACAGTAGTTCCACAATGATCATTTCATTACGGCGCCATGTTGTGCATCTAGAGGTAACTGTACTCTCCCAAACAAGGTGATGCAGATCCCGAGTGAGAGTCTCCCTTTCCACTCCTTCACCTACACTTCATCCTTACACAGCAGTGATGTAACATATATTTACTGCCTGCACTATCCTTACACAGCAGTGATGTAACATATTTACTGCCTGCACTATCCTTACACAGCAGTGATGTAACATATTTACT
>NW_022103920.1:24987521-25038416 GCF_000313985.2 Echinops telfairi
CCTGCACTATCCTTACACAGCAGTGATGTAACATATTTACTGCCTGCACTCTGGCTGTATCACTTCTCACAGACCTCCTTAGATCATCCATGTGTCCTTTGACTTGGCGTTGACGTGATGGTTTGGATGACCCCCTCTTTTTATGCTCGTGTAGCCTGTTGGAGAGAAGGAGTTCTTAGATATTTCGGGTTTGCTTCTTCCTTGTACTTGAGCTTGGCTGAGTCCATGTAGGGAGAGGGGAGAGATATTTCCAGGGGACCGACAAGTGTAAAAATAAGAATTTAGACCCAAGTTACCCCGTGTGTGAAGCACAGATGGATGCATCAGCTCATTCCTTGCAAAACTCAGGGCACAGCTACCTCAACCTGCTTCACCATGGGACACAGGCCATTCTTTCCAGTGGGAGACTCATTCCAGTGAAGACCTTATGAGAAAAAGTGCGGCTAATTAGTTATTCACACAGATCCTACAGCCCCCATTGAACTCTTCTTCGAATCCTGAGTTATGGATTAAATTAATTTAATTCTGAGCTGAAAATAAGGTGGGGAAGGCGTCCCCACCACTGCTGGGGGTGCGCTCGCAGGGCGAGGATGTGCCTGTGTAGGAGGAAGAGGCCTTCCGCACTGCTTCTGTCACCAAGCACGCTATAATTTAAGGGTGTGATGGCTGCCCCTCTCAGACTCTCATTCCAGTACCTATGATTGCCACGCCTCTCCATTTGTGATTCACCAGGCCATTTATATTCTTCCACTTACTTAGGACATTATGTAAGCTTGGAATGAAGTCTTCCCTCCTGAAACACAGATTATAATTTGCTGAGGTGGACCCTTTCGTTAGTGTGTGCCACACAATATATGCAAATGCAGCTGAATGTGCTACGGAAGTTTGTATGACAATGTTTTAAAGACCTCTTAGTAAACTGGAGGGCTATGGAAATCAAATGGAGGCCTACAAGTGAAAGGCTAATCAAAGAGAAGAGGCTTCTCTTATATATTTTATCAATCACATCCCAGGAAGATTGCCTACTGTGTCAATTATGAATATTCAGAGCTCATCTTTCTCTAAGCGTTTGGCATCTTAAAAACCACAGGCCAAGGTTGAATCTGTGAGTGCCTCTACAACTGCCACCCAAACCCGGGTGAAAGCGGCATTGACCTTCTGTTCAATGTAAGGTTCTTGACTGGGAGCTCATTAAGGGTCAGCCCCCTGTTAGGTGAGCATCAGGAGGAATGGGAGAGAACGCCTTGAGCCTCGTCAGGAGTTTTAAGTGTCTGTGAAAAGCCATGTCAAACAATTAAAATTACCGGTTTGTAATTCAGCGGGAAATTCAGGGGCACAAATTAGAAGTGGCGTTTCTAGAGACAAGAAAAGTGTAAGTGTTCAAAGGATGGAGAGTAATCCTCGGGGGAGATGAGCCTTGACTCTGAACTAGAAGGAGGAAATGACAAGATATTTCAAGTGGGGCCAACAACGTGATGTCTTTACGGGGAAGCAAAACTGAAATTGCTTTTCTGGAGCTTTTTACTGCGTCATTTTGTATGTGACTTTAATGAGACCAATATGATCCCCACAATCCCCCTCCCCCCCCACCAACAGTAACCTAAGAACAAACAAAACCTCCTGCCCAGGGTTTCTCCTAGATAGGAACCATTAAAAACTAGCATCTAGCAAGCACAAATCAGAAATAAAATCCTGGATGATAGACTCCGAAAGCGGAAGAGATATAGATGACCATTCTTGTTGATTTAAATACGTGCACAGGAATACCTGCCCCCTCTGAGTGAAGGTCAGCGCCAAGTTCCCACCAGGGACCGAAGTAAGAGAGAGACAGCTCTCCCCCCCGAGGTCATGCAACTTCATGCAATCTTAATATGCCAGCAACACCTTAGAGTGATTTACATCTCATGCCTTTTATACAGGTAAATCTGTTTTATTAATATTGTAAGTCTAGGTCATTCGTCAGCACCTATTTTTTCAGGTAATACTGTTTCTCTGTGCACGTGTGCACGCAATCCTCTCATTTCAAAGTCTGTGCTTTAGGAGCGAGTCCTCATTCTGCATCCCAATAAAGTAAAATGTCAGAGTGAATAAAGTTCTGGAGCCACATAGCTGATGAGATCCTCAAAGAACCTGTCAGACCAAGTCTCTGAAACAGCGATAGAAGAGAAGGAACATCCGGAATAGGATCCACTTGTCCTAGGGGAGATGCTTGAGTGTTTGACCCACGGACGCCTCTTCTAGCCGACTCTGGCTTCTCCTCCGAGCAGGCGTCCAAGCTCCTTGAGAAAAAGAGGCCTTTATTGGGTTCATTCTCTTTCCTTTTCAAACTAGACATACAGGGGCACTTCATCTGATGACAAATCAGAGGCTCCGGGATTTGTGATGTTCCTCTATTTTACCCTCCACCCTCTTTGAAAATCATGAATCATTACAAATACCTAATACCAACAACATGATGCTCTTTATGCATTGGGGGTTATTTGATTTGATTTTTGTCCTTGTTCTTGTCCATGAGGAAAAAAGGAATTCTCTGGGTTTTGTTTATGGGTATACGGTGCGAATAACTATCAACTATACCGAAGCTTGGAGTCCTGGTGGCTGAATGGACCAGGCACTGGGTTGATAACTGTACAGTCGGCAGTTCAAACCCATCCGCTGCTCCTCGGGAGGAAGAGGCACTGCCTTCTACTCCCATAAAGATTGACAATCTTGGACACCCACGGGGGCAGGGTGCTCCGCGGACCGGGCTGCTGCGCACTGGAACGGACGGACTCCATGGCAGCCAGCAGTTTAATGCTGAGGATGGTAAGAAAGCACAAATCTGGCAGGTCTGTTCAAATTCAGGGGTTTTGAGAAGCTCAATTGGAATCTTAATCTGACTTAAATGTTCCCTGAAATAACTGTCATTATCTTCACTTTGATTTACATTGCATACCTATTTAAATGTCTTTAAATGGCATTTCTTTGGAAAGACGCAAAGCTTCCTTTCACCAAGATTTAAATTCCTGCACTTTTATGATGCTAACTCCAGAGGGAGGAAACAGTTGGATTTTGTATAGAACTCACTGTCCTGACTGTGTAAGGATCTGACCCCTATGGCTTCCATGGAGTAGAAACTCCCGGAGATCCTTTCTTGCCTTCTATTAAAAAATGCGAGGCAGGAAAGAATGAATGACATCCATGCTGAGCAGTCCTGGTGGTGCAGCGAGGAAGCGCTGGACAGACCAAAAGCCCAGTGGTTTGAACCGACTGGAGGGAAAGACGCCGCTTTCCTCTTGGCATGAATCCCACACAGGAAATCCTAGGGAGCAGTTTTCCTGGTAGCCAGGGGTTGGAATTGCCTGCCCATGTTTTTTGTTTTTTTTCTGGGAGGGGAGGTCCCCCTCTAATGGGGTTCGATGGTCAATATCATGGAATGTGCTCTTTCCCCATCATCCCCAAACCAAGAATCTGCCCCGAGGTGACAGTTTGTAAAAATCAGTACAGGAGTGGGGATGGCATCGTCAGCCACTAGGGGCCAGCAGACACCATACATAGGAGGCATCATGGTCACCATCCTTCACCCTTCCCAGGTAGGGATTCATATTTAAGGATCCACAGACTTCCCCAGCTCGTACTGCGATTACATTCGAAGGGTCTAAGAAGAGTAACGCACAACTAAATGCAGGACCTAGTGAGGAGTTTATGGATGCTCCATGCTCCACTCTTAGTTCATTGCCTTTTGAGTCTGTGGATGGAGCAAGTGGATTTGAAGAAACAGAAAGTCCAGGCACTTGCAAAGGTTGATGGAATCAGTTACCTAGATTTCACCCACAGGCTTAAGAGAGGTTCTTCCTGTAATCTAGGGTGTCTTTATGTGTGGTCCCAGACAAGAAACAGCAGCATCTATGATAATCTGTTTAATATGTAAATTCTCAGACACAGCACCCTCCCACAAACAAACAAATAAGCAAGCAACAACACCCCCTCCCCCAACCAAATTCATTATTATCAAATT
Organism: Echinops telfairi; assembly: GCF_000313985.2. Taxonomy (NCBI): domain Eukaryota; kingdom Metazoa; phylum Chordata; class Mammalia; order Afrosoricida; family Tenrecidae; genus Echinops; species Echinops telfairi. The sequence continues at coordinate 24,991,519 of NW_022103920.1, forward strand.
GATTCTGAATCATAGTGACCCTACAGGACACAGTAGAACTTCCCCAGAGAGATTCTAAGGCTCCCAGTGTTTAAAAAAGCAGGCAATCACAAGTTTTCCCCCTGCAGAGTGGCTGACAGCTTTGCACCATCAATCTTGTGACACACAGCACACATGTAACCAGGGCACCATGAGGGCTCTGGGTTGGCATCACTGAGAAGTATGAAATCAAAAAGTCTAGAGGGTGGATCCCAGCAACCTGGGTTTAAAAATCCCTTTAGGTACCTCTGATGCAAGTTATTACCTGACGAACACTTCTTTAACCTGTAGTTGAAGGTGGTCAGGAGTCCCAGGAAGGGTGTTATTGATGGACTCGAAAAGATCTAATTGTGTTCATTTTCTTACTACTCTATGAGCTGACTTTCTTTGGCTGTGAAACTACCCTTTAATATTTGGTGCACACTGAGATCTGTTCTGATCCTTGAATCCTTTTCCAGCTCAACAGAAAAGTCATCTAGCCTGTTGGGAAGAATAGCAAGCAGCAGTAGTTCCCATTCAATGTATTGGCCCTTAAGTGTATGTGTTGCTTTGCTTACTGAGCTCAAGAAGTCCCAGGACAAGATGATCCTAGAGGACCACCAAGCGCTTGCCAAAGTGACTTGCTTAATCAATGTCATCTTGGGGGAAATGAGCCATGCTCAGGATGGGAACCTCAGTTGCCACCAAGTGTCTGAGCCAGTGAGACACCTGTGAAGATATAGGCAGTCACTTTGTTCTGTTCGTAACTTCACTCCAACTCTTTAGAATTACACTTCAGCCAATAGACAGTAGGAGACTCATTTTATTTGCTGAGTGACTTAATCTCCTTGCTCACAGGATGGTCCCAAATTACCGTCATTGGATGCAGGCCTTTCCTCTATTTAGGGATGGATCGAGAGGCTAATTTATCAACCTTATCAGCAGCTGCCTCAGCAGGAATAGAATATTGAATAATCTGAATATCCAGGGGATTGTAATTGGTATGAGAGCTCCAAAGTCAAGGGACCTACAACCTGGTCATCTTTTAAAAATATGAAGGCACAAAAGGGTGACATGCTCAAAGGATGGTAAACAGCCTACATTTTAGAATTCCTTTCTATGAATGGCTTATAGAATAAGCCAATAAATAAATACAATGATCATTATCCTAACCAATGGAAAGTAACTTTCCTGAATTCTCTGTTGGTGTAGTACAATCAAGATTTTAATAGACTGGGATCTCACCAGGATTCATTTAATGGAATTGCAAGAAAACATTCTATTCTGAGATTTATATAGCTATAGGAAACTTGTATACACTAGGATAGACATTTATTGCTCTCTGTGGTCTCCCAGCTATTTATTATATTTCCCATTTGGTTTCCTGCAGTCCCTGGTTAGTTGAAGCTAGGCTACTACATCAAAAGTTGGAAGTTTAAGAACACCTAGAAGAACCCCAAAAGGCCTGTTTGAAAAAAATCTGTCATTGGAAGCCCTCTGGAGCACAGTTCAACACTCATAAACAGGGGTCCTCAAGGGTGAGGATCCAGTGGAAGGCAACTGGTGTGAGTATTTTTGTCCCCTGTCCACCAGAACTGCATTGATCTCTGAAAACAGCCGAAGAAAATGCACAGCTAACAATGAGTCCTAGTCTTCTGTCTCCAGGCTATCTTATGATCTCCAGAACCCACGGTCACTCCAGCAGCTCCTCGAGGGCACAGGGTTTCGGTCTCCTTCATCTTCAGTCCTTGAGCACCGGAGCGCCTTGAGTGCGAGGTACACAGTCCACATCCGGCGGATCTGACGTGCATGCACGGTCGGACACAGATACAAGCTGCAGCGATCAGGCACTGCCGTTTTAACCAGTAGGCAGGTTGTCATAAAAATTCCAAACCGCTCCTTCCAGGTTTTAGCTAATGAAGAATCATGTGGCTTCTGCAATAATATTCTGGTTTTTCTTTTATGCATCAATGCTACCATGCAGTGAGGCTAGTGCCTTGGGAAAATCTGATGAGCTCTATTCAATGAGCAACTTGGACTTACAGGCATATGTTATCACTCGATGGAAATAAAATTCCAAAATTTCTCCCCTCACTTTGAACTCTTTCACTTGATCTTTACAATACTTAGTTCAGTAGGTGGCACAAGGTAGGTGCACTGTGATTATTCATTGATGGATGACTAGATGTATGAACAAAGGAAGGAGTGGTGTGACGTATGTGGCCATAGGTTGGCCATCCTTAAAACTTGATTTCCAAATATAGCAAAGATTTAAAATTATAGTGCAATTTATGCAAGGAGAAAATCCTTCTTCTAAAATCATCTTGTAAAGATGCTGTGAGTCATTTTTGTAAACTTAAATTGTTCAAGTATTTACAAATAACTATTCTGTTCCCACTCTTTACTAGAATCTAGCTTTTCAAAATAGCACAAAAAAGAATTGGATTAGCGTCTCTCCAAGTTATCTTTTAAAAAAAGAATGAATAAAAGGAAACATAAGAAGTTTTATTATCCTTAACTTCTTAAGGATAATAATTCATCCTTCATGCATGGATTACAATAAACCATTTCACATTTCCTTCGTTCTTTACTCCTCTTATATGCAGACTCAATGTTTCATGAGCATATCATCAGAGTTCGCCCACTGCTGGTCAGAACACACCTGTTTGACCTTTAAAATGAGAAATTTCCATGTGAGAGGCGCTATTTCAGGCTTGCTATTCCAACTTCATTCATGAGTGTGTTTGAATGGAGCGTCCACATGAAAGTGACTTATTACTTTGTCTCTTCCCTCAGAATTTGTTGTCTCTCAAACTGATAGGAAGATTCCACAAACATAAAGGCAAATTGTTCTTTCTCTAGAGACTTGGAGTTATGAAGGCATGTATTATCTGGAAAACAGCTCCCTGGAGTCCTTGAAGAGCGTGTCTGAGTACAGAATAAGACTCCTGTGGTTGGCTATACAGTGCTAGGTTGCAAAACCATTTTCTAATGCTTAACAGAAAGGGGAGTCCAGTACAGAAAAACTCTGCCCACAGATCTGACTAGATGAAAGCAATTCCGTAGCTATAGATTGCTCGGACATTGTGGACTTGTACATCTGAAGCAAAGGATAAAATGGGGAAAAGGGAAACTTCTAAACACTTTAAAGTGATCAATGGCCTGAAAGATAATGTTTGGCCAGGTTCTGACTTGCTCTACAATCTTGGGCTAACACAATTGCTTCCATTGGTAAAATGGGCATAGGGATCCATTGTTTGCTTCACTAACCTGTTCTTCGGGGATATTTTAACTTAAAAACAAAAGAGGAAGTGAACTCCAATTTGAATATACATACATAAACACGCATGCACACGCACACGCACACACACAATAGAGCACGCAGTACCTTGGGTGTTGGTGGTCGGGGCCAAGGCCAAGCAGATGAGTGTGGAGCTCACTGGAGATCCCTTTCTGGAGGCAACTTCCAACTCCAAGTCTGTGAAGACTGGTTCTGCACTCTGGGCACTTGGGATTGTTATCTTGATGCCCTTTATTAGAAACATGTTTGATGTGACTATCTTTTTTTCTGTTTTTCCAGTACTACTTGACTTCTGAAGACGCTGCCAATACAACAAGCAGTGGGATACTACTGACAGCTGAGGTGAAGTGCAGAATTTCCTCTGAAATTGAGCATTTCCCTCTCCCAAAGAATGCATCCTGAGAAGATATTTTCACTAGTTCCTGGAGTCTTCTGTTCAGACAACCCCTATTAATGCAATGGGAGCTAATCGACAAGGGTATAAACACCTTATACCACATCACATTTAAAACTCAGCATGAACGGAAAAAACAGCTATTTTACTCAGTTAGCAGAATGGATGCTTTTAGAGTAAAGGGGGAAGCCTGCTGGTAAGTTCACAATTCTTCTAGGTATAAAGGAAATGCATTATTTTAAATGTTATTTGTGCCTGTAACCCAGCACCATGCTTTGCTATAATACGCAGCAACATGCTAGTGAGTACTGACTGATGAAATGCTCATGGTTGCCAATCAGCACGCAGCAAGGAGGGTGCAGAGAAGAAACCTCAGCAGGGGTGGACTGTGATGCAGGGTTAGGAGTCCCTTCTCTATGGATTACTCTTCCCTCTGCTTCTCTTCTTTCTCCGCCCACTTCATTTTCCTTCATATTTCACCTTTCTCCTTGCTAGAAAACGGCTCAGTTCTATACATCACGGGGACTGATCTAGAGAGCAGGAAAGAATGTTCTAGAAAGTCCTGAAGTAGAGTAGAGGTCTTGCGTAAAATAGCATATGCTTTCACCTGTCTCGTGATGCCCCATTAGAATACAGTTTGATTGTGCCTTCCCTTCCACGTCTCTGTGTCTAAAGCAGATGGGCTGTCTCTGCTTTCCCTTCCAAAGGGTCAGACCTTGTCTCTCTGCCTTCTGACACCTTAATGGATGTGCGGGCCAGTCTTCACTGGGAGATGAACATTGTTAAAATTCCACTCCTGCAACAGAGTGCTTCTTTTGAATTGGAAGTCACTCCAAACGATGACAGCTAAATGCCATGACCATGTAGAGGTGGCCACAGAAAGGGATGCGCTCCTTTCTGGCCACTGCTCCCACGGTGTCCCCTCCTCGAGTCCACGGCTCAGCCCCTCTCCGGCTGAGCTCGCAGGCCCAGTCCTCAGCAACGATGTGAGCCAGGAGACCTTGCCCTTCCTTTCCCCTAGGCACGGAAATGTCACTTTTGTACATCAGCCCCTTACCCAGCTCTGGGGAAAATGATTGAGTCTGATCTGTTTCCTGAAGGAAAGCTCGGAGGTCCAGAATTCATTCATTTCTTTTGACTTCATGCATTCATTCAACCAAGGCAAGCATGTGCTACAACCACCCTTCCTTTCTTACTGCCGCGCAGGGGTCAGGTGTCTCTTGACTGGCGAGAAGAATGGATCTCCTTGGGGTCTGAGCCAGCCAGGAAGCGGGCAGCAGTTTGGAAGAGAAGGCACTTCGGAGTTAAGCAACTTTCAGAGTTTCTTAACTCACCGCCCTGTAGAAACTGACCATTTAAACCAGAAAACAACTCGGCTTGCTTCTGTAACAGAAAACCAGACCCAAACCCAACCCACTGCCATGAGTCCATTTTGCCTCATGGCAGCCCTAGCTCGGGTTTCCAAGACTGGGAGACATTGTGGGAGAAGACAGCCTCACCTTTCTCCTGAGGAGCAGCCAGTGGGTCTGAATTGCTGACCACGTAATTCGAAGCCCAACACTTAACCCACAGCACCACCAGGCTCCTTTCCTTACGAGAAGAGGGAGACAATGGAAATCCTTCGAGGAGCTCTTTTTATGAGCTCACCTGTTCAGAAATAGAAGATCCTGGGTGATGCACGCAGTTACTATGCTTAGCTGCTAACGGGAAGGGCGGGTGTTCAAGTCCACCCAGAGGCATCTCAGAGAAATGAACTGGTGATGCACGTATAAAACATCTGCCCCCGAAACCCAGGGAGTACAACGCTGCTCTTATGCACACGGTCCCTCAGGTCAGAATGAACTTGACAGTGACCGGTGTTTCAGAAATATGACAATTCATTGCCTTCCTCCATTTCTTCTCCATCACTGAATACCACGATTCCAGTCAGTTTCAGAATAATCCAGGCCAGGGGGTGCCACAAGAAATAAGCAAACAACAACAATAACAACAACAAAACAACAAAACAGACACTGTCCTGGAGTCACTTTCAACACCTCATCTTTGTCCAGGGAACAGCTGCTGTGTGTTTCTAGTGGACGGCAGTACAAAGCTGACCAGCAACACCACTCGGTTTCCTTTACAAAACTGAGAGGGCCGCTGTTCGGAGTGAGTTTCCAGGGCCTCTTCCTGGGGCTGGGAGAACAGGTTTTGCTTACCAACACAAAAGGCTGGTGGCAGAGTCGGTATGCTCTGGTCTGCTAACCACGAGGTCAGAAGTTTGAAACCAGCAGCTCCTCAGGAGAAAGACAAGGCTTTCTACTCCCATAAAGAGTTACAGCGTGGGGGAAGTTCTACGCTAACTTATACGGTTATTATAAGTCAGAGTTGCCTCCATGGTAGTGGTTTATTTATTTATTTTAGGGGTGGGGGCTTTAGGGAATTCTCAGGACCACAACTTTATCAGCTCGAGTTTTTTTGTTTTTTTTTTAAATGAATTGAGGATAGAAGACTCTTGGAAGGTCACAAAGTCAGTACAACAATATAGAAACGTGGACACTGAGTTTCCAGGAGTTTCGGTCTCTTGGCCACTTTCACACATAAATTTGAGACAGAGTCTGACAGCGGTTCTCTGTCTCTGACATACTGCTCCTCTCTTCCCTTCTGAAAAGGATATGATCTGGAAATCTCTAGGACACCTTAAGGTGAGCAAAGCTGACTGCTTCACATTTTAAATCCGTTACTGGAGACTTGAGCCAATATTAATGGAGTAGCCATCAAGTGAGGACCTCCTACACCACTGACAATCCAGAGAACTTTCAGGAAGCACCTGTGAGTCTCTTTGCAACTTAAAATTAAACATGGAAGAGCAGCATGATGCCTGGTTGCCTAGAGTTATTTTAGTAAAGTACTTTTTTAAGACGAGTGAATAATTCAGCCACATCCTCAGGCTGGCTGTGAAATCCCTATCACTCCTAGATGCACTGGACTCTTTAACAGCAACAACAGAGGGAGAAAGCAGGGGAAATGAGAGCTGGAATGGCTTCAATAGGACGGCAACAAGCACATCTGCGAGCCTCTGCTGGTCCTGTTGGCAGAGAAACAGGGGCAGGCACGATGCTTTGGCAGCAATGACCATAAGGAAAGTGTGAGTGCAGGGACTCGTGGCCCACAGACGTCCACTTTCCTAGAAGTTAAATCAGACCTTCTAGAATGTTTTCAGAGGAGCTAGAGAGCAGACCAGAGAATGATTACACTCTCTGATCTTTTATTGAAGCTCCCAATGTGAGTCAAAGGGATTCATTCATTCAGGTAATTCTCAGGATGGCGCCACAGGATCCAGTCACAATTTGCCTCCCGATTTCATATACTGGGAGGCGCATTTTAATTCAAAATATGAAGGCATATTCAAAATATATCATTAACTATGGAAAGAGCAGATGAATTTCTCCTAGCTCCATGCGTAATATTTTGCACTTTTTCCCCAATTACCTTGTTTTTAGGAAAATACTGTGCATGTTATCCATCTTTGAATAACATGAAATCCCACCTCACTCCTTATCTAAGTGCATGATACCAATGCTTTTCATACGATGCGGACTTCAATTTCTACATTCAAGTTTCTAAAGCAGTTCCTCTCCCAGTAGGGCTCTTTCCCTGTTCTGAAAACTACTTTCTCCAGGGCAGAAAGAAACAACAGTTCCTATCCCAGATGAAACCCTTGCAAGGGGGCCATCTCCCATCGAAGAATGCTTGAGTCTGCAGAGCCACTCAGATGGGTAAGACCAACAGGCCACAGCCATGTACATTCTGCCCCTCTGCTCAGCTTGCCAGCCACTGTGCATGAGCTCCTCAAATCTTCCACCCAGATACCAAAGGGTGAGTGTGAGAGCCCCAGGCTCTGAGAGGCTGTGTTGTCCTTGTTTGGACAAGATAAGCCTGACTGGCCAGGCATCTGGGTTCCCTTGTGCCCAGGGCAGTATGTAACTTTAGTGTCCTGACACCTAGCTTCACCCGGGCCAGCACCTCAGGAACCAGAACACTGACAAGACCCATCCTCACCATGGAGACAGCCTGTGAGCCAGCTATGGCAATCTCACATGCAGCTCTCAGTCTGGCCCTGCACCCATTTCCAGCACAACTACAGCACACCGACTTGGGGGCAGAGCACTTACCAGGAAGGAATTCCACGGCCCTTGGGCCTGGCTACAAACTGCTGCAGATCAAACTCACAGTTTTAATGGTTTATTTCCCATTTACTGGAGTACTATCAAACTCAACCCATGATTTCTTGGTCATGACTTTATACCTTTAACATTTTGGGTTACTGGCGAGGGGAGTGAGACAGAAGTTCACTTCTGAAAGTGTCCAGAGACGTGTGGGATGTGCAGGGGTGTGCGATGCTAGAACTTCTTACATCATTTTGTCATTTCTGCTCATTATAGGTGAGTGCGCATTATTTAGGTGGACATGCTATTTTAAAAATATATAATTATTTGATTCCAGGGTCAGTGTTTGTAATTTATCATTCCACCAGCATATTGGTTAGAAGTTCTTATAATTTCTTCTTTTGATAAAAGAATCTAGATCTCAAGGAACCAATATCTTATTAAGGAGAGTCTTTTGAAACATGGTTTTTAAAAAAAATTGTACTGAGTAGACACCATGCAAGTGTATAAATGATCTTTAAATGCACGGTGTTTGCATTTAAGGTTATATGAGGGCACTTCAAAAATTCATGCATAAATTCAAGGTATACACACACATTTACATACATATATAGACACATACACTTTATTTCTCAACATAACGTCCATCAAGTTCAAGACACTGTGTGAGCAATGGTACAGTTGATCCTGAAAGAACTGGGAACCGTGGGAATTGACATGCCATTGTTAACTAAAGTTAACATTGTTTATGTAATTGATTTACCTATGCCACTGTTAACTTTTATTAACTGGAAGAAAATGAGTGACTTCTAAAGAGATATTATAGATTATGAATGTAGAAGAACTCAGAAGGAGCCTAGTCACCACTATAAACAGGACTCTAAAATAGATGCCTAAGGATTTTCCATGGCCGCTCCCACAAAATCACCTGTTTGAGGAGAGCTCTGAGCCAGAGTGTGGTGGTGGAGAAAGACTTTGGTAAAACTTTCTCTGTTTTGTTTGGCGGGGGTTGTTTTTTTTTCCCTTCTTTTAATGCATTTGAAAATTTTCTCAAAATAATTTTATAACAGGCAGATAGGATTTTTCGGACCTCGAGAGAATTCCAACAAGCAAAATGCCTTGAGCCTTCCCCCAAATGGTTGCCAGGGCGTTTGCTGTTCACTGGTCTTACACAGATTGGAAGTTGGTGCCCTGATTGCGCTTTGTCTTCAGGGTTCCATTGGTAAAGCTATGTTTTACCCACCATTACAATTCTTCCAAAATTAGTTTAGGGTGTTGATAGAACTCATTTAAAATTTCTGTTGAAAAATGCTTTTCTTTTAGGATGATCTGGACAAAAAGGTTTTAACACCCATAGAACAGACATTTTACTCAACATTAAAATTTCAGGCAAATACTGAAGGTCTTAGCTAACAGCATAAGTCAGAGAAATGACATCAAAGATATTTGCCTGGGGAAGGAAAAGATGAAACTATCGTTATTTGCAGATGATATGATTTTATATATGGAAAATCCCAAAAGCGCCACAGGGGGAGTACTGGAAGCAATAGAGGACTATAGCAGAGTGGCATGAAACAGGATTAAAAAAAAATGGAAGTCTATCATACTTCTATACCCATCAGACTAGAACACAGAAAAGGAGATCAAAAAGGTGCTACCTTTCACAATAGCCAAGCACAAATTGAAATATCTAGGGATATACCTGACTAAAGAAACAAAAGATTTTCATGAGGAAATCTATAGAACAGTATTACAAGAAACCAAGAGTGACCTCAACAAATGGAAGAATATCCCATGCTCGTGGACTGGAAGTCTCAAAATAATAAAGATGTCTGTTCTGCCCAAGGACTATATTTTTAATGCAATCCCAATACAATTACCATCATCTTTCTTAAAAGAAATGGAAAAACTCATTACCAACATAATATAGGGAGCAAAGAAACCCAGAATTAGCAGAGAACTCCTCAAGAAGAAGGACATCATGGGAGGGCTTGCTCTACCTGACTTTAGCACATATTATGTAGCCACAGTGGTCAAAACTGCACGGTATTGGTATGTAAAATCACAATTACTCAGATGAACGGATAATAACTGAAAACCCTGAAATAAAATCATTGGCATATAGGAAACTGATCTTTGATAAGGGCCCCCAAAATATCAAATGGGAAACAGATGTCCTCTTCAACAAGTGGTGCTGGGAAAAATGGATACCTACCTGTAGAAAAATTAAGAAAGATCCTTATCTCATTCCATGCACAAGAATAAACTCAAGGTGGATCACAAACTACTAGGGCCATCAATGAGGGAATTGGGACCAACCTGAGAACTTTGGCACAGGGAATACATAGGCTATCAGAATTGGGAAGTACACAAATACAGATGAGTCACAAATAGACAAGTGGGACATACTGAAGATAAAACACCTGTGTACATCAAAATAATTCACCAAGAGACTAATAAGGGAAACCACATTTGGGAAAACATCTTTAGCACTGACACATCAGACAAAGGCCTTATTACTAAAACCTATAATACTCTGTTAGCTTCCAAAAAGAAAAAAAAAAAAGAATTTCCCACTGAAGAGGTGAGCAAAGGACCAGAACAGAAGTTTCATGAGGGCAGATATCTGAATGGCCTATAAACATAAGAGGTAATATTCTCAATCTTTAGCCATAAGATAAATGCAAATTAAAACAACAAGGAGATAACACCTAACACCCTCAAAGATAGCCCAGTTCAAAATCAGAAAGCAACAAGTGTTGGAGGGGTTGAGGTGAGTTAAGAACTCTCATCCACTGCTGGTGGACCTATAGGTATGTACAGCCACTATGTAAATCGATTTGGCGATATCTAAAACAGATGGAACCCCAGCAATCCCCCTACTGGGCATGTACCCAGAAGAGATAAGGAACCAACAACAGCCAGACATCTGTGCTCCTGTGTTCATCACGGCACAGTTCACAATTGCAAGGAGTTGAAAACAACCTAAATTCCCATCCACAGACAAATAGATTAAAAAACTGTGGTCCATACATACAATGGAATACTACACATCCCTAAAAAGCAGTGATGAATGCTTGAAGCACATTGCTGCATGGGAAGGGCTGGAGGAAATTATACTAAGCAAAGTAAACCAAGCACAAAAGGACAAGTATAACATGAGTCCAGTGAGATAAGCTTAAAAATGCAAACGGGGCAGAGAGAAAAAGCTACTGTATACAAACATTCCTGGGGTGAGGTCCAGGTAGTATGGCAGGGGCCAGACCAAATCCAGGGATACACATGGTATAACTAAAAAGGAGGGTGTGGGGAACAAACATGGGTAGTGGGGGAACAAGGCACTGACCCACCCAAGGAGAGAGCATTGTTTATATCTCCGCAGGGAAAGGGGGACCAGACTTCAACCCAGTGCTCCAGGATGTGAATGCAACATACTGGCATAGAGCAGGGAACCAATAGAGGGCCAGCAACAATCCAAACTACATGGGCAGGCCCCCCACCCCCCGCCCTGCAGAAGAATTCACTTCAGAGGACAGCACTGAAGCTACAGCTCAGGGAAAGGGACATGTCAGATCAGAGCACACAGAAGCAAATGAAGGAAGAGGACAAAAGAGTGGAGCACATCCTGTCCCACCAAGCCCTGAGGACCATATTCCCGCTCAGAGCAGCCAAAGCACAGAGAGGACCATAGGGTCGGCCCCACTATGAGACACGAAGTCACTCATTGACCCAGAGCCCTGCAGGGGACAACACTGGAGACACAGTGTGGGAACTACACCCAGTCTGACCCCACCACACTGAGAAGAAACACTAAGGGCGTGCAACAGAACAACAAGGGGAACAGAGCAATGAAGTCTCCAGGGAATACCAAAATAGACTTTGAGGCCAGGGTGTGGCACCCCATCAGACTCAACCAGAAAACACTCCTAAAGGTCAACAAACAGACCTTGGACTATTTACAGGCTTTTCTTTTTTTTTTTTGTCTTTTTTTTTTTTGCTGTTGTTTTGTTTTCTTTTGTTTCTTTGTTTTGCTCTGTCTTGTTTTGTGTGCATGTTATTATCTCTGCAGGTCTATCTAGATAAGATAGGCAGGATAAAGAATCTGGAGGAGAAAACAATGGGATTGATGGTTCTGGGGAGACATGGGGGAGGGGGAGGCGGGGGAAAGGAGTGAGTGCTAAAAAACCCAGGGACAAAGGAACAACAAATAATCTAAAATTGATGGCGAGGAGGGTGATCAATGGCAATGCAACCGAGAGGAAACACTGAAACCCAAATGAAGGCTGAACATGATAGTGTGACAAGAGTAAAGGACAAGGAAATAGAGGAAAAACCTAGGAGGCAAAGGGGTCTAAATACAGGCATGTACATATGTAAATATTTATATATGACATAGGGAAATAGATCTATGCGCATATATTTATAGGTTTAATATTAAGGTAGCAGATGGACATTGGGCCTCTACTCAAGTACTCTGTCAATGCAAGAACACTTTGTTTTATTAAACTGGCATTCCATTATGCTCAACTTCCCGACATGATTGCTGAAAACAAAGCAGGTACATAAGCAAATGTGGTGAAGAAAGCTGATGGTGCTTGGCTATCAAAAGATATAGTGTCTGGGGTCTTAAAGACTTGAAGATAAAGAAGCATCCATCTAGTTGAGAAGCAACAAAGCCCACATGGAAGAAACACACCAGCCTGTGTAATCACAAGATGTCAATGGGATCAGGTATCAGGCATCAAAGAACAAAAAAATCCTATCATTGTGAATGTGGGGGAGTGTGGAGTAGAGACCCAAAGCCCATCTGTAGACAACTGGACATCCCCTTACAGAAGGGTCACGGGGAGGAGACAAGAGAGGGTGCATGCAGTATAGCACCTATGAAACATACAGCTTTCCACTAGTTCCTTAATGCTTGCTCTCCCACTGTCATGACCTCAATTCTTCCTTACAAATCCTGTACCCAGGACAGATCAGAGCTGGAAACCCAGGGAATCCAGGACAGATAAACCCCTTGGGACTAATAATGAGAGCAGAGATATCAGCAAGGTAAGGGAAAGGTGAGGGAGAAAGGAGGAAGAAATCACAATGATCTACATATAACACCTTCCCTGTGGGACCGACAACAGAAAAGAGGGTGAAGGGAGACGTCAGACAGTATAAGACATGACAAAATAATAATAATTTAGAAATTATCAAGGGTTCTAGTGAGGGAGAGTGGGGAGGGAGGGGGAAAATGAGGAGCTGATACCAAGGGCTCAAGTAGAAAGCACATGTTTTGAGAATGATGATGGCAACAAATGTACAAATGTGCTTGACTTAAGGATGTATGGATTGTGATAAGAGTTGTATGAGCCCCCAGTAAAATGATTTAAAAAAGAAAAAAATTCAGGTAAAAAACTAAACCAATTTAGACATCTATACTATTAGCAATTGTTTATGCTATTAATCATTGGTCCTTCATAGACAAGATTTTTTTCCCCCTAGAAATTTGATTTGCATGCTCTACTGCTATAGTGCTCATCTTCAATATCATCTCGTCTCTGCTTAAAATAATTAATTCAATTGATTCTGCAGATTTATTTGGGGCATTGTCCCCATAACATTTTCGTAAATCATTTGATTTCATAATTCTCTACCCAAGCTTAGTGGTAAATTTTGTTGTTGTTGTTTTTTTTTTGCTTTAAATTTGGCAGAATTCTTGTTGCTATGATAGGTGCTCTTTTAAGAAAAAAATCTAATCCTTCCCTGTGCTTTCAGACATGTTACAAAAAGTTGGTAAGAATTTATTTACGTGCAAATCTTTTAAAGTCTCTGCATAGATTTTTCATACACATTTTCCATGAACTTCCTAAAGATTTTGTATTGTAGATAGTCTGAAATACATACTATAAAAATGATAATCTATAGAATGAATACTTCCTCTTATGTGCTAAATAGAACTTAAAATCTGTGCTGTGATTTGCATCCCCAGCCACATAGACAATTATCTTGAGTACTTGATGGATTATTATTCTTACTTTTGCACACGTGTTTAGCAGTCTAACTCTCCCAATTATAATTTGTATACTTCTGGGGTAAACTTCTGGGAGGAGATGTTTCCGAAGGAGCCGATGGATGTAAAAAGAACACACCCTTGCTCAGCAAAATGCAATGGCCTCTAGTTTTGCAACTACAACTCAGTTGTTGTGTGCCGTTTGAAAAAAATCACGTTTTGAGTCTTGGATGTCTAGTATAGAGATTACATACATAGTAACATCTCCCTTCTGCTTACTCATAGTTTTATTATAAGGAAGAAGCAAAATAATGGATGCAAATACTTTGAGTACTTCACATGGCATGGTTTTTCTCACTTGACTACATATCTCCCTTCTGCGAAACTTGAGAAGACTTTTCTGTTGGTGGTTTGATTCCACCCATTTCCTTCTATCTTTTCCTGTTGCAATAACAGGGCTAGAACTTTGCAAAGTCAACAAGTATTGACACCTGCTCGTTCATTTAATTTTCACAAGTAGGGAAGGTCATGATTTTTCCTGAATTATCGGGAGACAGATGTGGCAATCCATTTTCTTAAAAGACTGCAGTCCTTGGCAATTCTGTTCTTCAGGGGCATTCTGAGCCAGAAATGACTTGATGGCAGTGTATTTTATCGGAAGGCTGAGACAGAATCCAGATGAGCACGTTGATATTGATCCTGTCAAATTATTAGGCAGGGAATTACCCTTTATATGTATTCTGGGCCAGTTACTGTGTAGTTCAGCTTTGTAGGTTTTGTTTTCATTTTTGGACCAAGCTCCCATGGCAGTCTTGGGCTGTCCCTTCCCCCCGCTTTACTAAACATATTTCTTGGTGAATGGTCAGGTTACAGTCCGGGATTCTGGAATCAATGTTTTTTGAGCTCTACTGGCTTGCTAGTCAAAGCATCAGCTTTGATGCTTTGAGTAGTAGGAGTTGCTGAATCAAAGGTTAGAACATGTTCTTCATTTACTTTCAGAATGTTGTCATTTCTGTACCTTCTAGTATTATTTATAAACTGCTTCAATACCAATAATTTCTACCTTGTTCTCAAAGCCATGCTGGCTAAACCTGGAATTTCCTTTGCTAGTACATCCATTAAATGCTGGCTGACTCATTATCTGGAATTAAAATTCCAAAGAGATCATATAGACTATGGCCCAAACTTTAAACTAGATCAGTGAGAAAAAATAAACATAGGAAAGATATTACTGTTCCTAAGTCTGATTATCACAGACCTTCTAGCAATGATTGCCCCTTAACACCGTTCACTGCTGACTTGGGAAGTAGTTCATTTGGAAGAGTAAAGCTTGACAGAATTGAAAAAAATGAGACTTTACTCATGTATTTTACATAATGAAGATCATTTCTGTAGATATTTAAACGCTATTGCATAGTTCTGTTACACCTATACAGCACACTTACTTTTTAAATTTTGAAATAATCCTCAACATGTCCAGATTTTTGAATCTTTGGTATAGAACCTCGTTAATTCCCACGGGGGCAGAGTAGAGAGACAACTACGCTCCCTGTAGTTCGAAAGCACCAACACAGTCTCAGGCCCTGGACCCTATAGTTGGCAGGCACACACAGTTCCAGAGACTGATGGGTGGAAAAGAGAAGTAACTTTGGCACACAATGACAGCATGAATCAAGTTATTTTTCAAGACATTTTTTTCTTTGGAAGAAGTGCCATATGCTTTGATTCCAAACACGTAGTTACACCTATGGTAGTACTTGGTTGGATAGATAAAACCAAACAAACTGCCGTTGAGTTGAATCTGACTCATAGCCACATTCTGCAAGGTTTCTGACACGGAACATTTTTATAGCATACCGATAGACAGCCTCATCTTTCTCCCGGGGAGTGGCTGTGGGTTTATAGCCCTCACTTAACCTACAGCACCATCAGGTTTACTTGTGTACTTGCTTATTTAGGTTTATTTACTTAGTGCTTGAATATATAAGGGTAACAAATAAGAAAACGTGTGAATAGAAATATAAGAATAATTTTAAAGTTTTTTAGAAGGAACGTATCATGGTTAATTTTAGGTACTGTTGAATTGGTTTTACTCAATATTAAACAAAACAAAACAAAACAAAACAATAACAAAATCACTGCCATTAAGTCTACTCCAACTCGCTGTGGTCTACAGGACTGCCAGTGTGGATTTCCAAAGCTGTGACCTGGTATAGGGATAGGACACTCTCCTGAACTTCTGAATTCTGCATTAGATCTGTCCAATGCAATATACTGTTTAATTTCTTGACTGCAGCTTCCATGCCCATTGCTTTAGATCCAAATAAAATGAAATCCTTGACAATTTCCATACTTAGTGCATTTTTCATGATTTAGCTTATTGGCCCACTTTTGAGGATTTCTGTTTTCTTAAGTTGCAGTATAATGCATACTGATTACTATAAGGTGTGATCTTTATAAATAAATGTTTCAGGTAGCAAGTAAGGTCATATCATATATATATTGTGGGTAGATTTTTAAGCCTTCCTGAAGTCTTGATGTGACATTCTTTTTAAGGGATCAGGTATAAGGCATCATCAGAACAAAACATCTTACCATAGTGAATGATGGGGGGAGTGCAGAGTGGAGACCCAAAGCCCATTAGTAGGCTACTGGAGATCCCCTTGCAGAGGGGTCTCGGGGAGGAGATGAGCCAGTCAGGGTGCGATGTAACAACGATGAGAAATACAACTTTTCTCTAGTTCCTAAATGTTTCCTCCCTGCTCCCACTACCATGACTAGAATTCGACCCTGCAAGTCTGGCTAGACCAGAGGATGTACACTGGTACAGATAGGAACTGAAAATCCGGGGAATCCAGGGCAGATGAGCCCTACAGGACCAGTGGTGTGAGTGGCGAAACAGGGAGGGTAGAGGGAGAGTGGGTAGGAAAGAGGGAACCGATTACAAGGAACTATATGTGACCTCCTCCCTGGGGGACAGACAACCGAAAAGTGGGTGAAGGGAGATGTCGGACAGGGCAAGATATGACAAAATACCAATTTATGAACTATCAAGGGCTCATGAGGGAGGGGGGAGCGGGGAGGGAGGGGAAAAATGAGGACCTAATGCCTAGGGTTTACGTGGAGAGAAAATGTTTTGAGAATGATGAGGGCAATGAATGTACAAATGCGCTTTACACAATTGATATGTGTATGCATTGTGATAAGAGTTGTATGAGCCCCTAATAAAATGATTTAAAAAAAAAGAGTGTGAGGTTCTTTTGGTTTATTGTTGAATTGGTATTGATGGGTTTGTGATACACAGATTTTTAAAGATCAACCAACTTTAAGGTGAAGGTCAAGAGATTGCTGCTAATTTTAAGCTTAGTTTAATTCCTTAAGAAAAAAAGTGCTAAGATTTTGGAGTTGACTTGTTATTTAATTATAAGTAATTGTGAATTTAAAACACCTTTCTTATATTAAATTTAAAATAAAATAAATATATTCTAATGGTAATAATTCTTTCTACCAGTCTATTGGAGAGGAAAAAAATCATAAAGAACAGACCTAAATTAAGTTCTTTATCATGGTATACTGCATAAGGCTGTTCCTTTTCCTTATAAAATGCAAGCATAAACTCTCCCTCACATTTCTGTTAATCCTTTTAGCTGGAACATCCCTGCTTTCCAGTTTCCTACTGCTTCTAAGCTATGACAATTTCCCAGAATATACAGTACTATTCCTTTTAAGACTTTTATTCCTACAATATGATTCTGCCTCCATCAAAACTCTCGCCCCTTCTCTATTTTAGGTAGTCAAATCAGAGTGGAATAAGCATTTCTAGAACACCTCCATGTTTTATTCATCAAAAGCTAAAATGTAGAATAATGATGGAAGTAGACAGCAATATTTATTTTCCCAGGATTCAAGTGGTCATCAGGTCAACATCTCATCTGCCTCTGTTTTTCAGATGAGTCAAGATGGGGTTGCTGTACCCCACCTATGCGCATCATGCGAAACTTAATGAGAGGTGAAGAGGTCCTTCCAGGGATAACAATCGCATAAAATGCAAGCTGTTATTTAAAAATGGATGAGACAATGCTTTCCAACAACAACCTTATTTAGAAGGAAGATTATATGGATACAATTTCCCAAGTATCTATAAAGTGAGATGTTCAGAAGAGTAATTTAATCTGGGGGTAAAGAAAGATAAAAGTGACAAATAAGTGTCTGAGAATCTATAGGGATTTCAAATAAATGACACATCTATGTACAAGATAATTGTCTTGAGTTTCTAACGCTTATATATTTAGACACAATTTGAGAATCTAAACATCAAGTTCTTGTTAAAATATTTAATATTATTTTCACTACTGAAGTAGCTGAACATGTTATTTCATCAATAGGAGATGAGCCTCCCTTTAAACCTTTTTTTCCTTCATCTTTGAAAAAGAATGTGACCAAGAGAGACATTAAAAAATATAGACTCTGTACTTGCTGCTGCTTCCTCTACCTTCTTAGAGGTGCTTGGTCTGTTTCTAACCATGGGATCTTTGGACCTATGGGAGGACCGATACGAAGAAAACACACGGAAAAGCCAGAAAGGCTTGAGGAAAATGGGAAACCCTTGAGAGCCTGGGACCAGAATTTCATTCCGAGGAGGAGAAAGAAGTGACCAGAGAGGGGAGGATCTTGATGTGTAAAGCGGGACTGATGTTGGAAAAACGTCTAAACCAACGAGTCATGTTAGAACGACTGAGCTTTGTAGAGAAAAGTTTCCTGTGACAGGCATTTTGGAAGCCACAACTATCCTCTTCCAGAATGCTTAAGGGGATATCTACCATATTTGTAATGGTCTGTGAGATCATTTGTGAAGAGTGTGTACGTGTGTGCGCATTGGCACATGAGTGTAATAGTGTGTTCTCGATGCAAAAGTCTCAAGATGAACTTTGTCGAGAGCAAATAGGGTCACGATGGCTCCTGTGAACAAGGGCAATCTCTCCTGTTTGTGGACTGTTGTGAGAGATAGAATTCTTCATTACATTCCCTGATACTGAGTAAGAATCTATGCTGAAAGCCAGGGATTGTTATAATCTATCATTTCAATATCTGCCCTGGGCTCCAAGCCGTGTCGCTGGCTTCTAAGAGCACTGGAAGGATGCAGTGCCTCTTCTATTATTTAAGTATAAAACATTCCACTGGCTCCTGAAGGTTCAGGCACTGCCAAGACCTGCTTCAAAAAATGGGAAGTTGGCTGACTGAACTGAAGAGCACTGTGGGGGGATGCCTTTTGGTGTTTCAATGAGAACAATTTAACATTAGGGCGTATGCACTTACTGCTGCTCTCCAAGAAGTTTGGAGATTTATCAGGGTAATCTCATTTTAGTTGCAACCATTCAGGACCGTATACATTAGAAATTCTGTGCTAGTTGAAGGGAGAGAGGTTCAGTCACTTTGTTTTAAAAACTGATTTACCCCAAGACACCATGTTAATTAGCCAAGTCAATAACACGAAGTGATAAGACTGTGTCTCCCAAATACAGTTATGAAACTGATTTTAAAATACTCAATTGGTGCTGACACATGGAACTAAAATGAAATTGGCCCCTAAAGTAGTGGTTCTCAATCTGTGGGTTCCGACCCATATGGGGGTTGAATGAACCTTTTACCGGGGTCGCCTAAGGCCATCGGAAAACACATATTGCCAATGGTCTTAGGAACCAAGACACCTCTCCTCTGTCTCCAGGTGGGTCTGCCCACATATGAGTACCCGGTGTGAAGACTGTTACCCATGCTACACCATGCTTCAAGACAAAATTTCATTTATTTGTCATCAGAAATAAATATTTCACAATATATAATCACATATTGTTTTGTGATTAATCACTATGCTTTAATTATGTTACTTTTGTACCACTGAAAATACACCCTGATATTTACATTACAATTCATAACAGCAGCAACATTACAGTTATGAAGAAGCAATGGAAATAATGTTATGGTTGGGGGTCACCACAACATGAGGAACTGTGTTAAAGGGTCACGGCATTAGGAAGGTTGAGAACCACTGTCCGAAAGTATGGTTACTAATCACTGCAATCATGTTTAATCTAACTGAAATATTTATATTATTATTTGATAACTGACTGTCTTTGATTTTATCATCTATCAATCTGGAGGATGTGAAGTTTCAGGTTCTATTTCTCAATTTGTATATTCACCCAGCCACAGGAAGCAAATACTTGACCTGCATTCCTGATGCTAAAGCACCTTAAAATATTTAATGACATAGGTCAAGTAAATTTAGCATTAGCCTAACTATTGTAAAAGCGTATATCCAATTAAGGAAAACATTCAGAAGATTGCAATGATGTATTCTTTACCCATAATGAAAGTAGAATAGCCAGTCTGACCTAGTTATAAAATACTTCCAAATGAATTCTCCTGGATGTGTGCAAGTCTATTATACAAATGTATGCACGCGCATTCGCTTTTTATGATTAATGATATAATATACACCATTTGTTTTACCTCTTGACTGGACATGAATTCTCCTACCAGGCTTATACAAACCTCTGAACCCAAAGAATCGCTCTCTGGTCATCTGGTGCTTCCAGGCAGGCAGCCAGAGGCTGGTGGACAGTAAGCTGGTCCTGGCCTGTCCTGATGGCAGTCTAGGGATGGGCCTCAGGTGCTTAGAGTACGCAAGTCCCAGGCAGGAGGTCAGGAAATCCTTGTCCAGACAGATACTTCTGGAAGTTAGACTTTTAGGCTGTCTGATAGTTCTCTCCTTTAGGAGATTACTCTGTGGCTACTTTTATTGGGGCCTTTGCATAGGTGGATGATGTTTTCTACACAGTACTCGAAGTCTCCCTTCCTCCCTCAAGCTATAAAGCTCCCTCTGCCCCCAATGGCAGTTGTGATTGGAACAAAGGATCTGTTCTAAAGCCAGGGTATTAAGAGGAGATGTTTTGATTTCTCCTTTCAAGTTAAGATAAGGACAAATGTGGATATATATAAATTTAATATAAATATAGTAATTTGAAAATATAAATTTATATCTATTTTGTTTTTATTTTTTTATTAATTTAAAAAAAAATGTCTGGGAGTTAATACAGATACCATATCATTTCATAGTTCAAAAAGTTGTCAAGCAGTATTGTACAATTACTACCACAATCAGTTTGAAAACATTCTCTTCCTTCCTGAACCCCTTGACATCAGCTCTCTTTTACCCTCCCCCCACCCCCACTCCCACTGTATCCCCAGAAACCCTTCTATAGCTTCTAGAACTATTGAGGGAAAATATTGAATTCGAATAGTGTGTCGACAGAATAAATAGAAAAACAATTCTGTTCTGTGTTCCCTCCCCCCAGATTTCTCTTTTAATTGAAAGAATAAAATGTCATCTAATGACTGGAAGAGAATTAACAGTGAATGTTGGACACTTTAAAAAATAGTAAGTGAGTTAAGAATTTTGCTCTTACAAAATATGTCTGAGCTACGTGGGCAGGAATTTTGCAATAGAGTCATTAATTTTTTCTTTCCTTTAGTGATATAGGCAGTGCCATTCAAGCCAATCAATTAATTATTTGGCTGATTTAGCTGCCATTTAGACTGACCTATTGATCACAGTAGTTGAGAGTTGACTGAGTAGACACAGCTGTCTTATTAGGAGGCAGCTTCCTGGGTACAACTTCTCCTGTGGTTGACCTGCTTAAGAAGCATGTGAAACTTAAGCATGATTCCCTTCATGAATATTTATCTAAGCCTTTGGCATCATCTGAATGTCTAAGACTCCAATTAAGAAAAATGGTAATGTCACTCCTAAATTTTGACATGTTTTAAAAACACAGTCAAAGCTAGTATGTAAACAAGGTCTTAGTGAATGTTGCTATATATCGGTCCACTAGAACCAGCTGGAGAATATGTAAGTAACTATATCAGGATATGAAGCTTAGAGCATAAATTTAAAAATATGTAATAAATTTATAGATCTTTCACAGCCGATATACACATATCAAAATAAGGCAGCTTATTAAGATAGCACCAAGGCATCCTGAGAATTTCACTTGTATATCATATGATCCGTTTAAATATCATTTTACTAATTCTAACACCATGGGAGAAAAGATGGGATTTTCTACTCTCATAGAGTTACAGTCTCAGAAACCCACAGAGACAAGTCTACCCTGTCCAACAGGACAGCTATGAGTCTGAATCAACATGGCGGCAATTAATTCTTTTGGTATTATAATACCTTCTGGTGAGTAATTTTGCAAGTGAATCTGATTTCATTTGATTCTTTAGTTGTTTCCATTTTTAACCTACAACCTATCAGGTCCACAGTGATGGAGCCTTGCTCTTCTTATAGAAGAAAAATATCTTCAAGAAAGAAACAAATCTTTCCTTATTTTCAGCCTTTTTTTGATATCTCTGAGTGTATGATCCTAAGAGTTCAGAAAGTAATGGGATTCTTAGTTATTCTAGAAGTTACCTCAGATTGACTTAAAAACCAAAGGTTGATTTCTAGGTTTCCATTAGAGAGTTCCATTTGGGGTGATAAACTTAAGTCAGAGACTCAGAAACTAGAGAGGGGATGCCTGTAAGTGCCATCATGTGCCTCCTTCCCCAGAGCTCCCCCCATGCCTCTGGAGACCTGTGCCCACTGTCTATTCCCGGGCAGACTTAGAATGAGCACTCTGCTTTTCCGACAAATGATTACAGATGCTTCACCCTGTTTTCAAACAAATGAGCCTCCTAAGGAAGCAGGAAACTAGTCATAATACCCAAAGCTCGCTTTAAGGTAAACTTGGGGCCATGAATTTGGTGTTTTTGTGAATCAAGTCTAGAGGGATTGCCATACACATCTCTGACTTCTCAAAACAAATATGCAAATCAACTGAAATATACACTAATGGCAGGAGTTAGATGTTTCTAAGGAAGTATAAAGTTAAAGTACTAGCATATGTAATACTTATTCATTGTCTATTTGTATTTCTACTTATAATCCCTTCTTTTATTTGCTTATTATGTGTCAAACAAACAAACAAACAAACAAACAAAACTTACTTCCTTTGAATCAATTCCAGTTCATGGCAAACCTTAGAAGACAGAGTAAAACTGCTCTGTCAGGGTTCTTAGGATGTAAATCCTCACAGAAGCCAACTGAAAGATCTCACAGGCACAACTCTTTCTTGAGGAATAGCTAATACATTCAAAATTCAACCTTTTGGTTAGCAGCCCCACACAGAAACTACTAAAACACCAGGGTTCCTTGTTATGCAGAGTATGCATTCATATATGTCCACCTGTAATTACATGGGATTATTATACATAGTCATAGATGGTTAAGAGCTATTTTTAATGATTTAAATGAGTGAACTATTTAACTAATCACCACAGCACCTAGGTATTTCTTGACCAAGAAATGAATAAAAGGTAAAACTAGTAGTCTATGTTTTTTTCTAAGTACATTTCTTGCATCTGTAACACACACACACACACACACACACACACACACACTCGTTCTCTCTCACGTCATCCAGCATTAAGACCTTGATGTCCAGTCTGTCAGAAGTCATGTTGTCATTCTGCTATGGGTAAGCATATTCATATATTTCTTATTCTCAGCTACCAAGCTCACTGGGTACTATTTTAGAATAGTTACCCCATTTGTGAAAAGCATGAAGATTAACTTGTCGCTGTTATATGTTGTGAGAACCAAAAATTTAAACAGCCTTAATAAAACCCAAAACTGTGGAGAAAAAGTTGTAAAAACCATGTTGAAAGAATATTAGAGCAAGGCGGTAGAAGTCAGATTTCTAGCACCTGCTTTGTCATTGGATAGGTACCCTTGAATACGTTATTTCCCCTTCTGTGCTTAATCTTTTTCTTTGAATCATGAAGATGCAGCAGTAGCCAACACTATGCTACTTCCCAGACACGTACTCATCTAACCCTTACATTAACAAAGCGCCTATTAAATGTGGATCAGAAGGATAATCTACCAAGTTAGTTTTTTTTCAAAGAAACCAGAAACTGTGATGGGCTTGTGGAGAGGAAAATAATATTAAAGCATTTCGGAGAAAGGTGTACAAATCTTCAACCGTAAATGTGCATTTTGGGACTATGCCTGTCAGGAAAGCACACTGCATCGGTGCACCTGGTTCTTTGGGAGAAGGACTGCTGACGGGAGCAAACCATGCTTTAGTCAGAGCAGGATGCTCACCCCAGAGGACAGAGAAGAACCCACTATTCTCAAGAAGACTGCTGTCATAGTGGAGTTTTAGTGGGGTTCATTCACTGTCCCTCTGATTTTTAAGGCATATATTTCACTGGTATGTCTACCAGTTACACATCTTTAAAACCAAAGACATAAAACAAAATCTTGCTGGAATGATCGAACGACTTTCTAGGATACACACACCTTCTTTCTGTTTAAATAGCACACTTTTCACTTAAAAATATTGCATATAAAAGTACAGAGAGAACTTATTTTACCCCTCTAGTTGATGTGAACTACATTTTCCAGAGGACAGGCAGGACAAGAGACATTTCAAGTTTAGATAACATTTTTATTTTAGACATTTTAGATTTATAGAAAGTTGTGAAGATCACGTAGATAATTCCTGCCTACCACTCACCCACGTTCACCTACTATTTAGCCCTTAAATTACCATGGTAGGTGGTCACACTAAGGAAGCAATGGTATCACATCACTAATATCTAAAAACTGATGATTTTACTCATATGTCGCTGGATTTCCTTTAATGCCCTCTTTCTGTTCCAGGATCCCATCCAGGACAGTATATTCCATGTGGTCCCATGTCTTCTTAGGGCCCGGCAGACACGGGCATTGTTCAGAAACTCCTTGTTGAGGGATGCTGGGTAATTCTGAGGATTCATCACCAAGCACTTTGTTGGGTTGGGATGTGCACTCAGTGACTAGGGAGTACTGAAAGAAGCCTTTTGGGCATTTTTCTGAAGCGGTTAGCAGATCCTAACTCTACAGGAGCTTTCCATATAACATAACCTGACACCCATTTTCAAATTATCCAAATATGTGGTCAATCAAAAGGCAAAGATATTGAATAAAAGCCTTATGGTGTAGAATCCAGGCAGGGGGCTGGAGAATTGTTTTGGGGCCGTACAACTGCCTCAATAACTGTCCACTCCCGCTTCTAGCAGCTGCTTTCTCAATGACTGCAGTACCGAGTCAGCAGCCCTGGTTAGAACTCCTCGCTGCTGGCTGCTCACAAGTTGTTCCAGACTCTTCACACGCTGTAGAAGAGCTGCCAGGAAGAGTTCCAGCCTCAGACAGCCCCAGGGGCTGTCCACTCTCCCGGAGCGTTGACTGGATGACAGCGAGGGAGTGCATCTTGATGACTGTCATATTTCCCCCCGAGGAGCAGCTGATGGGTTTGATTGAACCCTGCCAACAGAGTTCCCTTATTACTAAACCTCGATTATTTTATATCATGGAGATTTGGGCTATTGACCCTCCTTTCTTAAAAACGGTGAAAGACCCACAAGGAGAGGTTGGTGAAAACATTCATAGGTCAAGAGAGAGGGGACCTTGGACGGATCTAAACCAGAAGTCGAGAGTGTGCACTGGGAGGTCGTGGACGTAGTTATCAAGTTCACGTGACCTGTACTGGGCCGTAAGGAGTCCTTGTGGTGCAGTGAGTCAAACTTTGGCCTGCTAACCGTATGATTGCCAGAGTGAACCCAACAGAGGCTCAGCGGGAGGAAAATGGAGCGGTCTGCTTCCCTAAAGGTTTGCAGCCTTGGCAACCCTGTGGAGCAATTCTACTCCGTCCTATGAGCCAAAATCCACTCCCTAGAAGTTTGTGCTATTTTGTCATGTAACCTGTGCCTTTCATAGTTCAGATTTAAATAGATGTGTGTCTTGGTTTAATGGACGTTGCTTGCGAACATTAGGAATGAGTATACGCAAGCTCTCCTCTATGTCATCATTATTAAGAGCAATACCAAAATGTGTTAAGGGCTCATACAGGTAGCCATCTGAGCTAGGTGCTGGGATTTAATCTATTTCTTTAATCATCTATGCCCTTATGATTAGGGCACATAATTACTGGAATAAATAACGATGCCAGAAATCTTCTCTCAAGTGGCAGATGAACTGGGCAGTAAATGCTATGAGAATTTGTGGGGAGAGCAATCTCCAAAGGTTATGCTGGTCTCGGAGGTCTCCTGCAGGCAAGAAAATGTGAGCCGCACCTTGAAGGCATGATGGCTCGGCTAAAGGTGAGAGAACCTGCCCACTGTCCAGAGATCAGAGGGTAACTCTTTTGGGTTGGATTCATTTCCACGTAATAGGTCAGAAAAATGATTGGGAAGGTAGGAAGTGACGTAGATTTTAGAAGTCCTTGAATTCAAGGTGAATGAATTTGTAAATGGTTTGCCAGGGATGGACCTTGATTTAGTATTCAAATAATATGTTGCTATCAACCTTTGTTATGCCAATTCAGGAATAATCAGTGGGGGGAAATCCTCAAAACATATGAAAAGCAAGAGTGGTATGTTTAGTGGTATGTTTATTTTCTTTTAAAGATTTTTTTATCTCTTTCTTTCCCCACAACTGCCTTTGTTTATGACCCAAAGGAGACGTGTAGCTTGTAGTGAGAATATATTGCTCCATCAGTGATTAAACCACCCCGATGAAAACCCCCAATAGATGTCTCATGTCAAATTGCTCTTGTTTGGAGAGAGTCAAGCAAGTATTATACTTTAAAATGCTCTGATGTTTCACATTGACTTCCCAGTGTGTGGATCAATAGGGGACCTGATCTAGGAACTTGCATGAGGCATGAAGTCCTAGTCACTTGATTGTCTGTGTAAGACACAAGGTATCACAGACATGTGGCCCATGTCACTCACTAACAATAATTTTACCCAGTAATAATGATATGTATTCAAATAGGCAGAAGAGATAGACAGGATTCATCTATATACTCTCTAAGATAGATACATGTATACTGTCTTAGATCCAAATACACATAAAATCACATACACATGAAAGAAGAAGAATATCAGCTCTCCTTTGGAGAATTCCAATAAACATTTACCTGTATGATTTCAAAGAAGTGACTGTGGCATATGTTCAGAGTGTGTGCTTACCCATGAATTTATTCTTTTTAATATATTGATATTATGTGTTTATAAGTGTGATTGTATTTATATTTCTTGCTCTACATTACATGTTCACACATAGTAGTAATTTATATTTGTAGAGGATGATAACATGAATTTTATCTCTCAATATAAAAGAAATAGTAGTTCGTTGAAATTCTAGAGACAATTTCAGAACATCATACAATTGACATTAGTATAATCACTGCACGGACTTAGCAAGGATCATGATTTTCCCTGACTTGCTTCTGTCTTTTGAAAATAAGAATGTTAAAACATGACCCATTCCTACATCTTATCTATCAAGCATTCTGGTTGGCATGCCTGTTAGACAAACAGGTAGCATTCAGGAACATTTGAGCTCATTGTTGCAGCCACTGTGCCAATCTATCCTGACACTCTATTCAATGCTATTCTATATAATACAGAGAAGACTGGTGTAAGTGATAACTTGGAATCAGACATTCAGAGAGCAGTTGAAGCAATGGGGAACATATGGCTGATCTCCAGAAAAGGACATCATGTTTGGCAGAGGGCCCGTGACAATGAGGAGCCCCTGAATGAGCTGGACAGCAGTGGACTCAAGCATGACAATGATCATGCCCATGACAGAGCAGAACAGCATGTCATTCTGTTAGACATAAGGCCACTGGGAGCAGGAGCAACACGACAGTCACTAACTGCAACAACAACACACTGAGTCTACTGCTCGTCAGCTCTTGCTGGTGCTGTCCCGGCTCATAGGCACCCTACGCACAGCAGAATGAAGTGCTGCCCGGTCCCGGCATCCTCACCTTGCTTGTATTTGGATCCATTGTTGCAACCACTGTGTCAGCCCATCTTGTTGAGGGGTCATCTTTTAGGGGAACATAAATGGCCTCTTCTTTGAGATACGCCTCTGCCACCGTGTAGCGGTGAGTTTGGGAGTGGACGATGTTCTTTAAGAGCTACTGTAATCTGTGTTAAATCCAAAGGGGCAGGTGGCTCATTGAAACTGAGTTTGAAATCGAGCTAACAATGGGAAATCTATGCACAAGGAAATGGCTATGCTTATTAAAACTGACTGTGAAATCATCGTAACGGCAGGGTGTCTCTTCTCCTCTCTGGGGGTCAGCAGCCTATTTATTTAGGAAAGGTACTTTTGCTGCTAGCTTGATTTGCTCTTTGGGATTTTCCTGACATCGTTGAGATTTAGCCAAGGTAATAGAGCATTTCAAATTCAAGTGGAAGAAACGCAGCTGGCGTGCTGCCAGGAACAGCTTTCTAGAAAGAAGAAAGGGCTGAAGGTGAAATGGCCCAAGTGCAGTTGAAATCCTGGCACCTTTTCCATCCCCAGAACGCAGAATCCCCAGCTTCACTGCTGAGTAAGCTACTAAGAGAACAGCGTTCTCACTGAAGCTCAAAGGGAGGAGACAAGGCCTAATCTGAAGACTGAATCCCAGCGAGGCGGCGCGCAGGGAAGCGGGATACGCGGGAGCAGGGAGGGACCCAGCGTTCACGCAACTTCTGTGGTTGCAGGGAAAGCTTCCGACAGCCAAGGAGGAAAACCATTTGGCAGAGAATTTGTCCGAACACTTTTAAAAGAGATATCAATGGATGAGATCCACTTTTCTGGGAGTAAGACAAATTCCTTGCTGGTAGAAAAAAAATTGGGGGGAGAAAGTCAACTGCGTGTACATGTTTATGAACATGTTACCGATTGGGAGGTTCTAAAACTCTGGTAGCTTCATTGTCTCCTCTCTCTCCTAGGCCAATGCTGTGTAAGAAGAAGAGAGAGAGGTGAAGACTGGTTGGAAGGAACAAGGGTGGCCTGTGCGCATGACGAAGAAAGAGCGGGCTCCGGCATGGAGTTGAAACAGGTAATGCTGGAGTTCACGTCATCTGGTGCGTCCTGCGCTCCCAACACGATTTGTATCAGGTTAGCCAACTTCTGTCCTGTGCTCTGGGAGATGCTAGCCAGTCGAAGTATATTAAGAAGATCAGAGTCCAACACAGAGAAGATATTGACTCTTTTCTCAGTTTACGTTATTCTACATGACATGTGCGTTGGGCTGCGATCTGCACGGTCTGCAGTTTGAGTCCACCAGCAACTCTGCAGGAGAATGACTGGGCTTTCTACTCCCGCGAGAAGTGACACCCACTCGATGGCAGTGAGGCTTTTTGTTTGTTTGTTTGTTTTAAATGACATACAATCCCTTCAAGGCCCAAGAATGAACACTTGACCCAAATTATATATTTAATTGTGTGATTGCCATCAATCTAAAACACCACAAAAACTTTAGTTTCCTAAGTGCCCTTCTATAATGTGTTATCAATGAACAGTTTAATAACGAATCACTTTAAATACCTTTTGCATATGCAACAGCCTTTTTCTTTCCCAATCTACCCCGTAAACACTTCCCATAGTACGAAAAAAGAAACCTGAAAATTCAATTTCATATTGCAATTGACAGTCTGAATGCTATGACTGCTGTCATTTCGAAGGAAGCTGTTCTGATCCAATTTAAGGAGCCGTGTTTGTATAAGCTTCTGTGAAAATCATTCTTCCTTCCCTCAGGGTTTGAGAGTACTGGAGCAATGTTTGTCTTTGTAGCAGAAAAGTAATGGAATCACAGCGAAAAAGTAAGTATATCTGAAATGTTGTAATGCTTTATTGGGTAGCACAAGAATCGCGGCTACATTTTGAAAACGTATTTATTTCATCACGTTCCTCAATTAGGTCACGGGAACTGTTTGTGCTTCAAGACAGATGGGTAAATATCCCCGTTCTACCCATCTGCCCGCAGCTTACCATGCCCGACTCTCATGAATTCGCACAGGTATGCATATATTCACCCTATTTATTTAACACATATTTCCATATGGTTCCTGTAATCGTGGTTGTTCATGTCGGGTGAGGAGCTGTCTAAAAAGAAAGACATAATGCTGGCACTTCTGCGTTGTTTAAAAGGCAGTGCATTTATCTATTTTGCCAAGGAAATTAAAAATGACCATCATTTTAGAAGAGTTAAGGAAGTAACAAATGGATGATGAGGAAATAGAAAGCAGCCACATTCCTACAATCCTGACAGAGAAGCAGTGTCTAGACAGGTGAAATAATGAGTGACAATAATTTCTAGGTAAGGAAACTTAAGGTCATTTAGGGCAAACAAAACAGTTCCCAAGTACCAGCTTTCTGCCCATCCCTTACTGAGAACTCCCAGGCCCCCCTCCATACAGAGGGTTGCTGCACTCTTAACAACTGCAGTGGCCAACTAGAGTACCTGCTGGAGAAATCTGAGGGTGTTTGACAGTTTGAGGAACGTCCTTGAGATGCATCCAACCTCTGTGAAAGCAGTTATAAAAATATGTCTC
This sequence comes from Echinops telfairi, assembly GCF_000313985.2. Lineage (NCBI taxonomy): Eukaryota > Metazoa > Chordata > Mammalia > Afrosoricida > Tenrecidae > Echinops > Echinops telfairi. Next base: position 25,021,845 of record NW_022103920.1, read on the forward strand.
CTGAGGCGATTTATTGATTTCTAGGAACGAGGCCTCTTCATGACCACTCCATTCTGCTCGCAACATGTTTTATAGATGTTTTTATTTAAGTTGATTTAATTTCCCTCAGTTCATGTGCTCTTGCTAATTGAATCATTCCCCAGTTCCCAGAAGACTATAAAATGGAGAATTTATGATAAAATGGGCAACAATATACATTAGGGTAAATATATCTGTGTGGCTCCTCACCCGTTGCATTGTGCAGATCTGATAGAGTACCAGGGTAATTATTCAATGAATCAGAGGCACTACATTATGCTCCCGTGAGCTCTCGTGGTTATGGACGTTAAAATGATCCATTGTTGTTATTAGGGAATTAAAGTCAAACATTTTATGTGGTCTCAGGTAGAGGAAAGACACATTACCTTCTTCTCAAAATTGATTCTGGATGAAGGGCAGTGAACTCTGATACTATAATGGTGAATATCTGACACTGTACATTTGTCAAAGCCCATACGACTAAGCAACGCAAAGAGGGAAACTGAATGTAAGCTATGGACATTGGGTAATAATGATATGCCAATATTGGTTTATCCGTGGTAACCAATAGACCTCGCTGAAACAAGCTTCTACTAATGGGAGGGACTATTCCACTGTGGATGGAAGTAAATGGTAACTGTATTTTCTGCGTATTGTTTTTCTCTAAATCTACAACTACTTTGAAGTATAAATCATAATTTAAAATTTTATTCTGGGTGGCTATTTGAAAATTTCCCTAAGTGTTCTTCCAACAATGTTTAAAGTATCAATAGAAATGAAAAGATTGGGTGTGTGTGTGGGGTGGGGGAGTCAGAAAGTTCCCTATGTGAAAAAAAGAAACCCATCGAACACACATTTCATGACTTTCTAAAAATAAGAAGTAGAATAGGGTCAATTTAGGTAAACATTTTTCTAAAGTGGGTAATGATCAAATTTCAATACGTAAAGATTTAATCCAACCTTTCCCACATATGCTGAATTACATGTGGGTCAGTTTATTGATTTAGTGGACACTTGCGGTGCTAGTCTGAGTTGACTAGAGAAACAAATTCATAGATCCTCATATGAATGTAAGAGAGAACTTCATATAAAAGAGCTATTGTACATTAAGAAAACATCTGAGTCCATTCCAGATCAAGTCCATAAGTCTGATATTAGCCTATATGTCCAATACCAATCTATAAAGTCCTCTTTAGACTCATAAAACACATACAATGACACATGAAGGCAGGAAGGTCACAGGCCAGTGGGTGGAAGGTCTTGTGGATCCAGTGGCAGTATAAGCATCTCAGCGTTGGCCCGGGTCTCCACAGGGCTCCTCTTGCTCTAGGGCTTTAGCTGCATCATCATCTGGCCTAGCACCATCAGGCTTGTCATCAGGAATGTCTCACAGGGAGTGTCTGTCTGTCCTGCCTCCAGCGAGCTATTTATCTTCTTAGGGTCTCCACACGAGGTCATCAAGCTGCGGCCTGATTGACAGGCTAAGCTCCACCCCTTTACTCTTCATGATCTCATGTTGGCAACAGATTATGTAACTACCACACTTGCTATGCAATAAATAAATAAAATGTAAAAATCTTTTGTCACCTCTCAAAGGAATCCACTCTTTTTCTCTTGAAGAGGGTATATTGGAGAACTATATTAGGTACAACCAGAACATAAACAGAAAACCAACCTTAAGTTTATCATAAAGTGAAGGTTACAACTGTAATGTTTTACCTTGAAACCTAGTCTTTCTAGGCGACATCCTCAGGGGTACCTGATAGCATCATCACCCTCCTCACCTGCCATGCCTCCCAAACACACAAATTTCATATTGGGATTCATCCTGAACTTTCTTTTTTTATTTTTTAACTTAAGATCTATTTCTCCTCCTTCGACACATTGCCTTTTTCCCCCTGAAATGCACAATCCATATTGATTAATATAATTCTGAACTGAATCAGAATAAGAAGTAAATGGCCAATGAATTGTCCATAAAATCCACCAAACAAAATTATAGATCGCCCTCATATGTCAACAATCTAAGGAGTGAATTCCAGCTAGAGAGAATACAGCGAGTCAAGATAAAAAGCAGTGGCTTCCTTTCTATCTTCTTCTCTGAAGAAGACTTTAGAGACTATAGGGAATTCTCTGCTGACACAGAATAATTATCTTTTTTCTTTTTAGGAAAGAAAAGTGGAGAACAGCAAGCAGACCATGCTTGGCTGGAACCTAGAAGAGAAGTATAACACAGGAAATTTTGTAAGTTTACCATGAGATGTTATCCACAGGGAGAGACTGAAAATATTTTACAAGGTAAATTCCAACAGTGAGCCAAATGAAATGATAAGATTCCATGTGGATTCACTCAGGGAGTGTGGCTCAACTGGTTACTGATTAAACGGTTTTTGTTTTGGTTTTACTCAGTCTTGTAAGTGATGTTCCCCGGGACCCGATGGGCACGTGCAACAGTAAGACATTGTATAATGCTAATGTTGCTGGGGAGCTGTGTACGTCCACACCAGCTCAGTAAAAGGCACATACTCACCAAATGAGTGCCCACCTGGGGGAAAACTTGGCTTTCCTGCCAGGTAGTTAATTGTGTTCTCAGAATGGTATGCAGGGATTTTGAATTTATTTCATTTACTCCAGCTTCTATGAAGCTGATTTAAAACGATATATTCATAGCATTCTCAACAGTAGTTAGAGGCCTGCAGTAAAATAACAACATTTCCAGGAAGTAAGGTGAGACTTCAGAAACTAAAATTCTGGAAGCAAGAGGAGGTACTGTATATACTTGTGTATAAGTTGAGGTTTTCCAGGACATTTTCCATGCAGTCTTTGTGGTAAAATTAGGGACCTCGGCTGATATTTGGGATGGCTTATACTTGATCATAGCAAGTCTTCTTCTTTGGCATTTGCATTTTGGAGTGTGAATCAGGTAGCTTTTATGTCAGCTTGCACCAGGATGAAAGGGTAGGGGTGAAGCCCAATGGATCGATTAGGTCAGAGCCTGATGATGCCTCCTTAGGGATATGGTCTTTTCACACGAGAGACACTGGACGTCTCTCTCTCTTTCCAATGGCCTTCCTGCTTGTTTGGATTCTGTGTCTGCCTCCAGGAGCGGCCCCATGTGGACCACCAACGCTGGGAGATGTGCACCCTGCAATAGTCCCATTGAACTGGGATCTGCACCCACTGGCCATGATTTCCCTTGTTTCTCACCGCCCCCCCCCCCCCCTCCGCCCCCGTGTGCTTCTGGCCCACAGCTCCATTAACTCGGAAGAAGGCTTGGGCTGGCACAGGAGCCATGGGCTCGGGTTGGTCTGGGCTGGGTACCTTCTTGATATCAAATGACTTCTTCATACAAAGTACATTCGTATACATATATCAGTGTCGTTGGTTTGTTTCTCTAAACAACCCAGTCTAGCACAGAACACTCAGCTTTAAAACTCGTACTCCAAATCTTAGGTTATAAAGATAATTTTAACATTTTTTTCAAGTGGTTAGCAACTTGAATTTTCCCAGAGGAGCAAGCAAACACTGGGAGAGGTACTTACTGGTAGGTATCACAGATTTTCGGAATATCCTTTATTACACCCGAAGCATGGATCACACTACTGACTAATCACAGACAGCAGTAATTTAGCTCAAAACAAAGTTCCAAATAAATGGTAAATATATTTCACTAATTGAGAATGATTAGAGGAAGGACATTTTAAAGTCAGGAATTAAAGCAGACTGATGTTTGAAATGGAACAGAACTTTGACGTCACCTGTCACTACGTGAATTCAGAGACAGGAACAAGGCACAAGCGTTTGCTACTTCAGTATTGAGAATTACCTCACTGCTTATTTCTTACGATCTCTTGGTATCCTAAGACAGCACACTCAAGCAATTTGTTGGCAAGAACTGTGTCTCTTGTGAGTATTTTAACTTCCATAAAATGTGTACTAGGTTGTTGACAGTTCCTAATGTTGTCATTACAATTAAAGCTAATCTAACATTGTCAAAATAAATACATAAAGTACATCCAGATGAAATTGTCGTACATTTTATTATATTTGTTCACATATTTGATAATTTCCCAAATCCAGCAATTGTCTCCTTGTCATTAGGTTGAATTAACAAAGCTCTTCAGTAATAGCAGTTATGATGGTAATTATGGAAAATAGAATTATATTTCTAAACAAATAGAGGGTAGGCTCATGTTTAGAACTGCCTGAAGACAAAATACCAAAGGAAAAAAAAGCATTGCAACACATATTAAAAACAAGCATGGAGTTGAAAAAAAGCCAAAACTTTTGAAATCTAAGAAACTGTTGCAAGTTTGTTTTATTATTGGCTTCTACCCCTATTTCTCAAACCATTTAACCTTGAGATTCCCACTCCTATGTGAAGCATTAGATACCCTTTGATTCTGTGTATTAAGAATCATTTAAATTTTTTTCTTGAATTTTTCATGGTTTTCCATATCTTATGGCTATCCCAAACAGCAATTTTACCACTTAGTAGTTTAGTAAAAATGAATATATTGTTTTGTCTATTAAAATAATAACTTGGTTGAGACATCTAAAATATTTAACATTTTTGAACAGCTATGCTCTGACTTATGGTGATTTTTATATAAAAATCATGCTAGACTTAAAAGGGAAAAGCAAAACAAAACAATGGCTTATCCTTTAAGCAGCATTTCCAGTTCCTGTAAACATACATATAGAGGATGGTTCACTACATATTTGGATAGAATCATTGATACTTTAAAATTTTATTACTTTGATTAAAATGAAGGAGGCACTTGCTTTGAAATGTCTGGTAATCTGTTTCACTACTAAGCACACAGAGCATTTTGTTACTATGGATGTCTTTGACAAATTCTTTCAAGGCAAGAGATCAAGCCCCATTAGAAATGAGCAAGAGTGTTAAAGACCATACCATCTGCTAACTAAAGTTCCTACTTAAACACGGACAGTGGAAACAACACTATCACAACATGGTGTGGCGTTGTTTTATGTTTCCAGTTAGTGTCAGATGACAGGGGATCTACCAGACAGAGCATTCCTGGCCCAGACCGTTTATGAAAGCCTTTGGGCTGCACAGTGGTTCAATCAAGAGACCACTATCCAACACGTCAACGGTTTGAATCCACAAACTTTTCCGCAGGAGAAAAATGTGCCAGTGTCCTTCCGTACAGTTTGCACCCTTGGGAATCTTGGCGGGCAGTTGGTATCGACTCCCAGCCAGCGGTTGACTTGAGTCCTCTTTCTTGGAGCAGATTTCCAGGTTTTTTCTCCAGTGGAACAGCTTGTGAGTTCAAAGTGCTGACCTTTTGGTGAGCAGCCCCTTCCCTAACCAGCCAGGTGTCCTACAGCATGCTCTACTACCCCTAAAATACAGAGCACGCAGTTTAAAGAGTTGCACAGAACGTAATACACTTCCTGGGTGACAACTGTCTACAGGATTTTATTGATTATCTTTTAATACATTATTAAATGTTTAGTGAGTTACACACATTTCAGAAATGAGTTTGGAAGGTAGACCTGATGTTATTTTATGTTTGAGTTCCAGGTCTGAGCTAGCCAATGATATCTGGTATGTTGGATTACAATGAACGTGTTAAATTATTCTTTCACTGAACACTCCATCTAATCATATCTTTTAGGAAAAACAACTTTTATGGAAAAGGCTAAAACAAAACACTAGACGATGATTTGAGGTAACACCATGTCCTCCAGGACTAATGATAAAGTGGGGTGACAATGAGAACAATCCATGTATTGAGGAGAGATTATGCAGTACTACCATGTCCGCTTCTTCCACTCTGTTTGCTGTGGGACTGTGGCTTGCATGTTGCTATGAGGTTAGACGGGCCACTCTTGGTGAACAGATTTAAGCAGAGCTTCCAGACAGCTTCAAATGAAGGAATGGATCACAGACTATGGTCCCAGACTTCGACATTCTGACTCCGGATGTATCATTAGGATGGGGCTACTGCGGGGAGGGGATACCATGCTTGGTAAAGTGGATGGTCAGCCTCAGCAAAGGTAAGGGAAACCCCCCGTGACAAAGGATGGCACAATGGCTTAATAATGGACACTCATGGTGATCATGAAGACGATAGGAAATTGTGTGCTTTGTTCAGTTATACCTAAGGCCACCATCTGACTTACTTAAGTGTTATTATAACACGCATGGCAAGCAGTGGGTGGCTTTAACAAGAGATGTTTGCTTTCTCACAATTTGGGAGTTTAGCTGTCTGCATACAAGGTACCAGATCCAGGAGGAAGCAAACTCTCTTTCTGCTCAAAGGGAAGGTCCTTGTTTCCTTTGAGCTTTGACTTTTGGGCTTTGACTTCTTAGGTAGCTTGGCATCTGGCCTCCTTCATCCCTGCTTACTTACTTGCTAACTTCGAATTTTTTTGTATCTCCAAAGAGATTTCTTTACTACACACCCCTACACTAATCATTATCTTATCAATCAAACAAATTACAGTTATTCCCAAATAGGATTATAACCTCGGTGGAAGTTAGGATTTACAATACATATTTTGGAGGACACAATTCAATACACAACAGTCAGTCCATGTTAAGTTGAATCCATTGCACTTAACACTATTTCAACTGAGGCTCATGCATAGGGTTAGATATTTCAACTGAGGCTCATGCATAGGGTTAGATATATGGGGGGCACTGAAAATAAGTTATCATGAACTCAGCACATATACAAGGATGTGAAGAAGAATGAGATTGGGATATGAAGCAATGGCCTACTCATGCAGAGCCTCATGTACATGCAAAGATCCTAGTTTATCCCACACAAACTCAATATGCTTTTAGTGACAGTGTGAATTATTAATGGCATTTTCTTTTTATCTCAAAGGTGACATACAGGCTATGTCCACTCTACACATATTTAAAAGGTACAGTAAGCATCTCGCAGTTATTAAGAAGTATAATTCTGGCTTCTGTGAGATAAACAAACTATAATGATGCAATTTTACCAATATATGTACTAGTTGAAGAGACCTGTAAGAGGAAATGGAAGTAGGTTGTTCATTAGGGGGCAATGGCAGTCATAAGGAAGCCCTTTCTGCAAACCAGAGTGAATCAGTGAAGGCTTTATGGAAGATCTGGCATTTGATGTAACCTTGAATGACAGCTGAGGTTTAGAGATTTCTTTCAGTGGCCCAGAGCGCTCACATTTATTTATAGGGATAATTTGGTAACCCACTCAGCTCTTTATTAGAAATGAAGAGAAACCAGTATGAACTTATAAAACACACTAAGTTGATATATTTAAAGACTTGAAAGTTAAAAATAAAGATATGGTGAGCTCTTAAAACTACAGTTTGGAAAAAAAACAAACTACAGTTTGTACCATAGTAGTCTTGAATAGACAGAGTGGTGAAATCTATAAGTACACAAATCCCTTCTCCTGTCCAGACTTCCTGCAGCTGTGTGAATAAGGAAAATAAATTAGCCTAAGTGATTGGGTTTATGATCCCAGCACCCTGGCTGGTGAAGCAGGCAGTAGACGTCCCTCTGAACTGTGATCTGTTGTAAGATTTACAAGCATCCCTGTTCTCTTCAGAGCAGTCGGGGTTGATCCTCTACTCTGTGAAATGTTCCTGCCCCATCAATTATGTTTTCCTAGTTCAGGCTGATTTGTAGTCCAGAGGTCTATTGTTGATATCAGATGGGTCTTGGTTGAAAGCAGAGACTACAAAAAAGATGTTGACTTATACTTTATTGATGATTTAAAGACGTTCAGCCATGTGGATGATCACACATTATGGATAACATTCTTAAGAATAAGAATTTCAGAATATTTAATTAAACTCATGCAGAACCTGTATATAGATCAAGGAAAGAGAACAAGGGAATACTGCGTGGTTTAGAATCAGGAAGGTGTGTTTTAGGGATGTAGCCTTGAGTCACAGCATTCAATCTGTGTGCGGTGCCAATGGGTGGGGTGACTGGAGTCTTTGAAGAAGAACATGGCATCAGGATGGGAGGATGGCTCACTAAAGCCTATGTGGTGCAGCTGACACCGTCCCTCTTCCTGAAAGGGAGGAGGACTTCAGGCATTTACTCATGACGATTAAGGATGATGGCCTCCATCATGCAGAGAAAACAAAAATCCTCCCACTTCTACCAAGACCGGTGGTGAAAAGATTGACATTATCACTGATTTCACTTTTAATGGGAACCACAATCACTACTTAGAGAAGCAGCAGTCAAGCGTTCAAAAGACGTATGGTTGCATTTGGCAGATCTGGTGCAGGAGATCTCCTAAAGATCAAGAATGTCACTTTGGGGAGTGACGTGCCCTGGACTCAAGCCACGTTATTTCTGTTAGCTCCATTTGCACATGGAAGCTGGAGCATGAACAAGGAAGAGCAGAGAAGAGTTGATGGTACTGGGGACTGCCGGAGAAGCAAGCAAGTCTCTTTGGAAGAAGTCCCGCCAGAATGCTCTTTAGAAGGGAGGTTGGCAAGACTGTGTCCCCCACATTTTGGGTAGGTTTCACAAGAGAACAGTTCCTCGAAAGGAACATCGTGCTTGTTCATGGAGAGGGTCCGAGAAATACAGGAAGACTCAGCGGGACGGGTTGACACAGTGGCTGGCACAAAGGCCCAAATGTGACAATTGTACGGATGATGCAGGACTGTGCAGTGTTTGTTCGATTGCCCACGGGGTTGCTATTAGCTAGAACCCACTTGAGGGCCCCTAATGCCAATGCAGTCTGATGTAACGCTTTGTGCATATATTCCAGGTTTCTCTGATGATAGTAGTTCCTTAACTTTAAGCTTTGCTAGCTCCTTGTAGGGGTATTTGGTTCCCTTCAGCTTTCTGAGTGATGCTGTACTAGAAATTCTGTCCTTAGGCTCACATCTTGCATTGAGAAAACATACACAGCTGGCCGTCCACATCCTCGCATTCCTCACCCGCAGATTCAAACAACTAAGGATGGAAAATACTCACAAAAGAAAAGCAATTAAATGGTCAAAGGAAAAGAGGAGAATAAAATGCTATTTATATAGTTTGCATTTACATGGCAATATATGGTATTATAAGGAATTCAGGGAGGATGTAAGGCATACCAGGAGAGATGCACATAGGTTACAGGTAAATACAATGATGTTCTAGAAAAGAATCAGGAACTTGAGCATTCTCAAATTCTGGTATCTTTTGGGATTCTGGAACCAAGCCCCCTTTGGATACAGAGGGATGATTAGTATGAATTATTGTAGATCTTCATGAATTAGGAGTTGATTTGATTTGTAAGACTCCCCTAGACATGCTATGTGTTTTGTATCCCCGGGTTACATTAGTTTGAGCACACGTTAGCAAGAAATATGTTGATGATCCATACCAACAATCCACCCCACTGACATCGCGGGGTTCCCGACTCATAAGGATTTTGTGACTATGGACCAGTGTGAAGCTGCTACATCAGGTATCCAAAGATACAACTCTATGGAAGCAGACTGCCACGTCGTTCTTCCAGGAAACAACTGGTGAGTTTAAACAGCTGACCTGCCTATTAGCATGTGAGCTCTTAACCACTGTGCCATCGGGGCTACTCCTAAATACAGAATATGAACAGAAAGTAAAGTGCATGGGAGTAATGAAGGCAGGGAACAATACTGAAAATCGGCAGGCTATAAGGAATCCCTTGATGACTTCATCTTCTAGATGAAGATTTGCTATATTTTCCACGGACCCACTCTTAAATGTACCACATTGTACAGAGCCGGATCCTGAGACTTGCAAGGAAATGATTTGCCTAACAGCTTGATCAATTCAGGGATTTACAACATACAGAGCCTGAATATTCATGATGAGCATTTACCTTTTCAGCCTACCAGGGATGAGTCAGTATTGTTATTAAAGCTTATGCTGAGCAATCACCTGTTTTCCTAAGATTCATAATAGTGTTTGAAAATGCACAATTTACATGGCAATCATGCAAAGCCCAGTAGAGTGACTCATTTTTAAAAGCAAAGAGAGGATGCAATGAAGGCATATGCATTCCTTTGCTCCTGTCCAAAGGCCACTTTACATATATTATCCCATTGATCTTTCAATCTCTCTCCCTCAGAGTGCGTAACTACGACAATTTCCTTAGCTAAGCACAGTGAGCTTAAGTGCTTCGCCCAGGGTCACAAAATAAGTCCTTGGTTGAGAACTCGGCCTTGTGGATTCTGTTCTAACAATACATCCAGTGTTCAACTGAGGTACATTAACCTGGATTTTTAACTAGTACTGACCCAAGACCTTCTCTAAAGGGTCTCAACACTAAACGCAGGTGCAGAAGCTAAGCGGAACATGCACAGGTGATGGTTAAGGTGATGAGTGACAAGGAGCAACTTGGGTGGGTTTTCTCTTTTCCTTTATTTGCTGGCAACCAAAAACCAATTACATTATTGTCCCACCTAGATAACTTGATACATGTTAGCAAGTATTTTTCACTTCGTGTTACATAACTTGGTTATTTCACACTTCTTCCATCTGTCTCTATTGTTTTCTAGGAGCATTCTTGAGCATAGATGAACCTTTTTATTTTTCCTTTTAATTTCACTGTGTTCTGCCTCCACCTGCAGCCCGTTTTATTCACTTATTCTTATGTTCTAACCCACTGAAGGCGAGGAGCTACCTCTTCATCTCTCTGTCCCTGCCAAGAAATAATTGTTACATGAAAATATGTCTACTCTCACACATGGAACTATGGAGTGCTCTTCTTTTTTGCACCGTATGCATCCATTCTTGGACCCAACGTAGTACAGGTACCTCAAATTAAAAGGCACATTTTAAATGATGACGTGCTGTTTAGACTAAACCAGGTAATGTGACCATTTCCAATGAGATGTTATAGAGTTTCCTTGTTTGAGAAATATCCCATAGTTCAGGGCGGTAGCTATATCTAACAAGTTCTGAACTGTGATCTTGTCACGATGTAGAGAGCCTCATCTCGTAGCCATTCCATCTCCAAAGGGAGGTGCATTATGGGAATGCATTAAAAACAGTGAGTGTTAACACTGACAAAGTGGGGAAGGGACACAGAGAGAGCATCGCGGACAAAAGCTTTTCAACATGACATCTTTGGGACATCAGCGAGGGCCGATGTGGAGGAAGAGTGGTGAGCATATGTAAAAGAAGCTGGAAAGTCCAAAAGCCAAACTCATTGCCGCTGAGTCCCATCTGACTCCTAGCAACCTTGCTTAACCTTGTGAGCCAAGTTGATTATTGGGTCCTCCAACCTCAGAGCTAAGGGAGGCCATTGGAAAGGTCAAACAGTATGACGTGGTCAGACCATCATCTAGCTGCAGTGAAATGTGAAAAACGGATTGCAGTTGGATTAGAAAACTGTTGTGAAGATGAGCTACAGAGAAATGGATCTTTCTAACTGATTTATCAGGGTAAAATATCAAACATTCATTTGCTTCACTTTATTTGTGAACTCTTTTGAAGATATATATGATAAGCATACTGTAGCACCTATTTTCATATCTGCATACAGGCTGTCAAACAGCTCAATTTTATGAAGAGACAAGGATAATTAGACTCAAAGGATATAAGAAATAGGCATTCATGATGCAGATATTTATTTTAAATGTGTTTCTCCCAGATATTATAAGTATTATGTATAAAAGAATTTGAAAATATAAATGACTATAATTTCATTTCCCCCTAAATTAGATTTTATGTTTACTCTTTTCCATTTAGAATATTTCAAACTTCATGAACATTGATTTTTAAATATTTTTACATAAAATGATTATCATTTGAGCTGCTACCTACTTATAACTATTCTTTGCATTAAATTTGTGTCCCAGAATTTGGGTAACTCTTTCCTAGCTAACAATTTTTGCTATAATAAATGATAGTGTGGTGAGTAGTCTACTATATAAATAATTTTTTCATACTTAAAGGGATTTTCTTGAAATAGATTCAAATAATTAATATTATTTAAATTATAATCACTTTTACTACCATAGCCAATGCTAACGTGGGGCAGACAAAAATACTTAAAGGAGTTTTCCTTCATATTGTAATTATTATTATTCTTATATTACATGGCTATTATTACTTTCTAAAGAATGATTGCTAATGTATTCACTGTGAATGGGTACTCACCAAATTAATTCGAATAACCATTACTTCTGTAAAAATATTTTCTATATGCAAATATTATGATCTTTAATAATTATGGTAATTTTAAATTTATATTCATGGCTTACCTGATAAAATCATTATATGTCTTAACATTAACATTGATTGCATAAATATTACATTAACTGCAATCACATAAGAACTTTAGAAATGCTATTTTAAATAAATATGAAGGTAATGGATTGGGCTTTTGGAAAAAATCTTAGAAGAATAAATTGTACTTTATTTCAAAAGTTTTATTGTATCTATTGGAAAAATTCTGATGGCCGTGTTAATGAAAAACTAATTGCGTATGAATTCAGAGAGAGAGAAAGATTAATTTTATTTTGCTGCCGTAACAAATTACCACAACTATGTCAATTTGCCACAATACCATTGTATTATCTCAGAGCTCTGTGGGTCACAGGTAACTGATGCTGGTCTCCCAAAGCTAAAATCAAGGTGCCAGTGTGGCTAGGCTTTCCTGGGGAGCTGCTGGGGGTGAATCCACTTCCCGAACAGTCAGATTGCTGTTGGAATTCAGTTCCTTGTCACTCTGGTTTGTTCGGGCTGTTTGTATAGTCCCTCTCAGCCACCTGCACTACCTCTGTCATGTTGAAACCAGCAACAACACAGGTTGCCAGTCCTGATGAGCTGTGTTTCTCTGACTTCTCTGAGGTATCTCTTCTTCCAGACAGAGAAAGATGATTTCTTTTAAAAGCTCCTATGAGTCATTTGTGTCTACAGACAATTGAGAGAGTTGTCTTTATACGAAGGACCCTCGTCTAGCCTGGAATTCAGCCAGAGTGCTCCGTAGAGACAGGGACAGGGAGACTTGGTCTTACTTTGGACACGTTGTCGAAGGAAAGACCGGTCCCGGGAGAAGGAGATTATGCTCGGTACAGTAGAGGGCTACGGGAAAAGAGGAAGGCCCTCAGGCTGACAGTGTGGCTGCAACAAGGGGCTGGAGCATGGGAACATTGGTGAGGAGGGCCCAGGACTGAGCAGTGCTTCATTCTGTTGAGGATAGGTCACTTTGGGTTGGAACCGCCTCACTGTCACCTAACAACAATAAAAGATATAATGAAGTTTAGATTCATCTAAATCCACTTGATTTCCTACCCATCTATGTAGAGGGCAAACTGGTATAATTTTGTACATTATACTTCAGACTTACAATTCATACTGGCAGGCAATTTAGTGTTATGAAAAATGCTGGGGGCCGGGGGTGGGGTGGGTGGGGAGCAGAAGCAGTAGGAGAGGGTGGACAGGGATTAACCGGAGTGAAAGGGAGGCTAATAGCCCACAGGAGGGAGAAGAAAAATCAAAGGAGGGGGTGGGTGGGTAAACTACTGGAGGGTGAGGGAGGAGTAATAAGTAGTTTAAACTCTTCAAACAAAATTGATGACCTGAAATGTAAACCCTCAGCTAAATCACAATAAACAACTGTTAAAAGATAGTACAATGAACAATCTTGAAAAACAAATCCTCTGAGTTAAAATAAAGTACAGAATTGTGATTTTCAGATGATTCCAGGGCAAAATCTGTAAGAATGTGTGGAGTGAGTATATTATGCTTTGATACATGAGGTATTTGGTTTTGTTTTGGTATCATTTTTTAGGTCCTTTCTTTCTTTGTTAATGGCATTTAACTTAATGACTCAATTGATTTTTTAAAAATTTCAAATGAAAAGTCTTGTGATTTGACACAAGGTGGTCAATTTTCTACCGATGCAAAAGCACTTCCAGATAGAGAAGATCGGCTGGATTTGCATTAAACCCATGTCTTTGAGCTGGTTCAGACTCCTAGGGAGCCTCTGGGGGAGAAGAGATAGACCTTCTCCGTAGGGGTTCTAAAGCTGTCAGTCTTGACTGAGACAGTCAGTTTCACCTTTTCCTTTAGGAATGGCTAGGGAGTTTGAACTATTGGCCTAGCGGTTAACAGCCTATGCCATCAGGGTTACTTGACTTACATTAGGAAAAATATTTTATCATGATAATAAATACTGATTATGAGATAACACAAATACAAGATCTGGTACAGCATGTAATGCAATGCTACATTGGTACATAATGCTACGTAACGTACACATACATAGGTTTATTAGCCATTTGTTCATCTTTTGTAGAAACATAAGCAGACAGCCTATTTAACAAATTCTCTCATCCAGAACTGGAGGTGGGGAGGGTGGGGGGTCCACTGCTCTTAAGTCAATTCTGACTCATACTGATCCTACAGGACAGGGTCGCACTGTCCGTGAGTTTCCAATACTGTAATTTTTTTTTCAATTTTAGAACATCTTTCTTCTTTTTTTAATAAATCATTTTATTGGGGCTCTTACATATATTATAACATTCCATGCTTCCATTACATCAAGTGGATATGTACAATTGTTGGCATCAGCAATTTCTAAACATTATCTTTCTTATTGAGCCCTTTGATATCAGCTCGTCTCTTTCTCCCCTCTTTCCCCCACCCTGCCACCCCCACGAACCCTTAATATATTATGTATTGTGATCATTATTTATAAATATCTTACACCTCCCATTCTATCCCTTCACTTACTACCCTAGTTTTCATCCCCCCTCAAGGGGGTTATTCAATCATTATTGCTATCTGCCTGCCCCTCTACCCTACCCCTACCATCCTGGAATGGCTACTCCCATTATTGTTTCTGAGAGAGTTTGTCTATTCTGAGTTGCATATATTTCAAGCTCTCGTCTGTACCACTGTATGTACACCAGTCTAGCGGGGCTTGCAACATAGGAATGAGATCATAATAGTGGGGGGAGGAAGGATTAAAGAATTAAAGGATTTTTGTGTTTTGTTGGTGTTAAATGGCCCCGTGAATGTATTCTTGATGGGAGTAGAAAGCCCCATCTTTCTCCCTTAAGCCGGTGGTGGTGCTAATGGCTCACCTTGTGGTTCACAGCCCAACACATACCCACGACACCACCAGGGCACATATAATTGTACACTCTCCAGATAGCTGAATCCCATACTCTGTGGTTGTTGAATCGATTCTGCCACAAAGCAATCCCAGAAAAATCTCTTTACACAGTGGATTGGCCCAGAGAGGAAAACGGTGGAGAGGAAGCAGGGAAAACTACAGGCCTTCATTTTCTAAGAGATCTAGAGTAGTCTCAAAAATTATTTTAAATATTTAAATATGTGATTTGTTCAATACATATATGTTGAGGGATGATAAGTTACCTAGGTCAAATATTGGTTATGAAATGAAAGAAGTTTTATATCTAAATGTATTTATGAAATTTTCAAATGTAGCATACAATGTTAGTGCTATGTAAACTAATGGCTAAACTTAACACATACAGTGTACTCATAATAATCGAAAACACCTCAATGCCTTAGTCAATTCACACTCACAGGGAACCGATAGGGCACTGAACTCCCACATAAGACTTCCAAGCCCGTGATCTTTACAGAAGTAGATTGCTGTATCATTTTCCCTCCATGCGGGCTGGTAGATTTGCTGCACAGATATTTCAGTCCCCAGCAACAAATTTTACCATTGTGTCACCAGGGAGACCTGTGCTCATGAGTTCCATGTTACTGCGTCTACTCTGACTCATGCTGACTCTACAGGCGGAGCAGAACTGCCCCTGTGGGTCTCCAAGGCTGTAAATCTTTACCTAAGTAGACAGTCCCGTCTTTCTCCTGAGCTTGAACCGCTCACCTCATGGTTAACTACCAACCTGGAACCCACTGACCATGTTATCAGAGCTCTTTGACTCATTATGGCTATTTTTTTATGGAAACTGATGTAAATGCTTGGCCACAAAAGAAGTTTGATATACGAATAGTATTTTGTTCATGCAGAGGTTTAAATAAATAAATTTCCTGTAGTCAAATAACTAGTAAATGAGAAAGCTGGTACTTTAACACAGATTCTGTCTTTTTATGATTTTTTTTTCTTTTATAAACTGAATACTAAATAATGACTTTCCTGACACTTCATAGCTGCTGATATTAATTATAACTTGAACTTCAGCTATGGATAGTATTTGTGAACAACAGTTACAGAAATAGTTATAGAATATGTGGTTATGACTCAACAAATATACCAAGAATAACAATTTTCTTCCTTTTTCCCCTAAAAGATATTGAGTACATTATTAACACACTCTAACTTCTATACGTTTTAACCATGAATGTGCCTTATAAAATTAATTTACAAAATAATCATTAAATCTCTGTGTGAAACCAGTTTTGATAACTGAAATTGATTCTTGAATATATAATGATGATTCTGCAGTGAAAAAAATTGTGTAGTCAATAATTTGTAAATGAATAATCAATTCCTAGTTTCCCGTTATTTTGTAGATTGGAACCTTGCCTGTTGTCCATAAAATCATTTCACTGGAACAAGTAGTGTCCTATGGAGTGAATGGAAT
>NW_022103920.1:25038672-25040306 GCF_000313985.2 Echinops telfairi
AGTCTATTTTAGCTAGGTGTTATCAAAAGACTGCACTGTAAAACTTTTCCATCCATTAAGGTGTCTATTTGTGCTTTCCACAGCTATAAAATGCAACACGTAAGGGCATTCATGCTTCATTCTAGATGTATGTATTTTCATACAGACACATAAATATTTTGGTTCTCAGAGGGGAATTTCTTAACTGCCAAATTATATTCAGACTGTTAATGTTAATAGACTTCAGGCAATTAATTCCCATGAGATCAATTTCCAGTCCTGGAAGAGTCATGCAGGATATCAGCTTCTTACGACCTCCCAAGGATGTACTAAAGGCCAATGGACTTTGAACACCAGAGCTTTACTGTCTCACAGTTCTGCAGGGCCACATTCTTTCCAATGTGTCTAGGAGAAGATCCCTCAGCTGCAACTAGCGCCTCCGCCCTCCCCGCCCCAGGAGTCTGTGGGCGTTCTTAGGCTTTGCATGGTCATCAGTTCCTTCTGAGACCTGTGAGACCTCTTCTCTTTAGCAAAAAACACGTTTCAAATGGATTAGTACCATGATAGTCCCAGGTGAGCTCATGAAAACTGCAAAAATCTTCAAAGACTCTACTTCTAGATCAGCAGTTCTCAACCTGTGGGTCGTGACCCCTTTGGGGGTGGAATGACCCTTTCACAGGGTTCGCCTAAGATCATCAGAAAACACATATTAACACATATTATATTAAGACTGTTACCTGTGTACACTATGCTTCAAGACAAAATTTCATTTGTTTGTAATTAGAAATAAATAAATAGAAATAAATATTTCACAATATATACATAATTACATATTGTTTTGTGATTAATCACGTTTTAATTATGTTCAATTTATGCCCTTGCATATCAGATATTTCCATTATGATTCATAACAGTAGCAAAATCACAGTTATGAAGTAGCTACAAAAATAATTTTATGGTTGGGTGTCACCACAACACGAGGAACTGTATTTAAGGGTCGCGGCATTAGGAAGGTTGAGAACCACTGTTCTAGATAAAGTCACATCTGAGAGTGGGGTTTTGATATGACATTCTAGGGGATAGAACTGAACCCTTAATAACCAGCTGCCTTCTAGTGGACATAGACTCTTGGGGTCCCTATGTCAGAGTAGAGCTATGTTCCACACCCTTTTTAATTGTTGAATTTTTAGAAGTATACTGTCAGGACTTCATTCTAAGGTACCTTGGGGTGAACTTAATCCCCCACCCCCCCAACTTTCACCAGGCAGCCAATCATGCTAACCATCTGCACCACCCAAGGCTCAATTACTCCATCAAATATACACCTATTGCCATTGAGTTGACTCTGAAGAACAGGCACCCTATAGAACATACATGACTTGTCCCAGTGCGTTTCTACAGCTGTCATCTTTACATAAACAAGCTGCCTCAGCTTTCTCCTGTGGAGCAACAGCTATGTTAGAACTACCAACAGTGCTTCACCGTTACACCCCAGGGCTCCTTTAACGATTCTATCACAAGCCCTTTGTCTGTAAACCTGGGTCCAACATTTCTTTTTGAATGTTCTTGGTGATAAGTGTTGGCTCCTACTCATAGCGACGCAGTGCGTAACAGAACAAAACATTGCCCTGTCTGATCCCTTCCCCACAAATGTG
>NW_022103920.1:25041189-25042857 GCF_000313985.2 Echinops telfairi
ATGGAGGAGGATTTTGTGGATTGATGTCAGACATATGGGTTAGTGTTGGACTTGTGGGCTTGGGCATCCCTGGGTTGGGATGTTTTCTTAATGTGCACTTACCCTTTATATAAAACTCTCTCTTAGAGTTTCTGTGGATTTGTTTCTCTAAAGTACCCAGGCTAACACAGCGGGTCTAAGGACAACTTCAGTCTTTTCCCTAAGTGTGGGTAGCATAAAATTCTTAATCTGGGACATTCGTTTCTTCCCCAGCTTTGCTACTCTAATTCTAGCCTCCACCGCCTCTTTCTTCAGTGGACATGCTTTAGAACCACGCCTTCATGATCTGTTTCTGGGATGTGTTTGTCACTTTCACTGAGCTAGTAGAGAAGAAATGAGCGTGTCGGACCGCACTGAGAGACTCTTTGGAAGAACTGAAGCGATATTTATAGAGTTGTGTCCCTTGTTAAAATATTAATTTCAAAGGAACATTTTCTTGTGTAATTGTTTGGATACATGTGTTATAATAAGAATACTCAATAAAATCCTAGGGAATTGTTTGAATGTCAAATAAAAGAATAATATTCATCTTCTAGGGATCTTGTTTCATAATAGAACACCCAGGACGTATAATTGAAAAAGAATGGCTTTTTATTTCAGGGAATTCATATGTTCATGTATCCAATGATGTTAATTGAAATGAAGAACTTCGACATTTGAATCATCACCAGCTATGACCCTCAAGGGACCTGGAGACCGATAGCAGGTAAGATAATGCAGATGACTGCATAGACGGAAGAAAGTGCTAACCCAAAGCCTGGAGGCATGGGTGCATCTTGAGGCTCCTCAGAAGAGGGAATCTATTTCTGAAAACTCCGCCTTCAGAACCCCACGGAGCACACTTTTACTCTGACTTAGTGGCAAGTCCTTACCTTTTCCTGGTTTCATGGTGCTGGTTATTAAATTATTGTCTTGGTGTCAAGCCCACCTTTACAAGCTCTGACTTGTGTTGCTGGCTGGATTCTCCTGTGTCAACCGGTACTCTACAGGTTTCCCTACACTGGAGAGCAGATGGCTGAACGAGGGAGAAAGAACACGGCAGTTTATAGGCCGACTTCCTGCGCCTGTCAGTAACCTCTCAGGACTGGCTTTTATCTTCACAGCCTCAGTTTGTTCCATCTTTTCCTTCTACACCAGGCCCTGAAACAGATACAGTGGAACCCCGGATCTTGAAGCTAATCTGTTCTAGAACAAGTGTCAAGATGCAATGCAGCCAAATTCCGAATACAATTTTCCCATAAGAAATAACTGAAAACGGATTAATCCGTTCTCAGCCACCAAAATTTTACCCGAATCTTCCCTTTTTATGCAAAACATTACATAGAAAACCCAAAGTAAATAATTCCAGAGTTAAATAATATAATTTAAGTAAGAAACACAACATTTTAAAGTTTTTAACAACTGCAGGATGGCCCATACCTTGAGACAGATGAGGATCTGGATCTGTGGACAGGGATGTGGAGAGAAGGATGGAGAGAGAGGCATTGTTTGGAAGGGGTATCCCCTTCCAGAAAATCCACTGGTACTGGGAGGGTGGAGGGCCGGTGAGGGAGAAAGGGGGAACAGATTACAAGGATCTACATATAACCCCCTCCCTGGGGACGGACAGCGGAGAAGTGGGTGAAGGGA
>NW_022103920.1:25043670-25046562 GCF_000313985.2 Echinops telfairi
AGCTTCCAAAACCGAGCTCACTGCCACCGAGTCAAGTCTGACCTGTAGCAACCTTATCGGACACTGCAGACTGTCCCTGTGGGCTCATCCTTCTCCTGTGAAGCAGCTATGACACCAGGGCTCCTGCGATCTAATAATCTCAATCTCTGTCCTCTCTTCCCTTAGTTCTAGAGGTAATAAGAGATTTTCTGAAATTAATTACTTTCTAGGAAATTGGCAGTCACCTGGAAATGCTTCTTTCCTGCTGTGGTCACATCTTTAAATTGAGCCCACGTCATTTCAGGTGTGCTAAACCATGCATCAGGAGCCTTGCTATCACAAGGGGCATGCACTGGCTGTTGATCAAAGGTTGGCACTTTGAATCCACACGCTGCTCCTGCCCAAGTAAAGGTTATTGTCTAGGAAACCCCAAGCGGCTATTTCTAGTCTGTGATTTGTTCTTGCTTTTGCTAGTTGCCCTTGAGTTGGCTCTGAGCGATATCAACCTTATGCACAACATTCCTGTGCCATCTTCACAGTTGTTCCCAGGTTTGAGTTCCTTGTTGCAGCCATGTGTTTATCCATCTTGTCAAAGACCAGAGGGTCCAGAAAATCAGAATTTCCCTCTTGGCGTTTTAACAATGTTTAAAAGAATGCCTTATGTGGAATTCCCTCTCTCAATACAAATGGTATGAGTTCTACTTTCCTGCTTAATGCTGACTGATACAGAAAGGGAAAGTTTGAGAGAAGACACTTCCTTGCAGAGAGATCAAGGAGTTTCACAACCAGCATATTTCTGGGTGACAGAAAATAACTGTGCTGTGAAATGAGGATGGATATAGGTCAGGAGAAAGGAAGAGGACTTGACAGAGCAGACAAGGAGAGACACATATGGGAATGTGAGTAGGTCAGTTGGGCTAGAGCAATGGGAAATGAACAGGAATAGTGAGAACAACTCAGAACTCTGTTCTTTTTGTCATGCAAAAATAACAATATAACTTTGAGGGCTTTTAACTTTATGAAATAAGGTTAGAGGGTGTTCTAGGCTGCATTGTCTAGAGAAGTAAAACCAGTGATATTTACATATGCATATATTTAGGAAAAAAATTTTTACAAGAAAATGGCTCATACAGTTGTATAATTGGGGCAGTCTGAGTCCAGACAGGTTTCAAGTCTTTGGGTCTGATGTCAATTCTCCTAACTCAAGTAGGATGGTCTTGGCTAATGAACCCAAGATTTACTAGAAGACCACAGACGGATGACCACAAAGCCTGATAAATCTGAGGTCAGCTGGTCAAATGGTAGGTCAGAAGAGAGGTGGCTAATAGCTCTCAAGATTGGCAGACAATATGGCAGGCCTTGTCTCAAATAAAAAAAGCTGATGAACCAGATGCAGGATACAGACCAAGCAATCAAACTTTTCTAACTACATAGAAGGTAGGCTGCACCCTCAGGGAAATTTCCTTTCAATTTCATAAGGATTGTTACCTGAGTAAAGAGGCTGCATTCCACCTTTAACTTCTTACAAATGTCTGGCTGTTCACCACACATTCCATTATGGAGTTGATTACTGTGGTAATCACCTAATCTGGTGTCAATTTAAGGATTAAGAGTGTAGGGGTGGAGTCTAGGCTGTCAATCAAGATAGCCAATGAGACTTCTGTGTGGGCATGGCCTTCTCCTGAGAATTCTGGGAAATTTGGTACTTCCTCCTTGGAGGCTGAAGACACCTCTCTCTCCTTGCTGCAATGTCTCCCTGGGAGACAGTGCAGAAGACAAGCCACATGGATGCAACCAGACTTCAGAAGCTGGAGAAGCCACAGAGAGATCCCTGCCAGCACTGAGAAATTTCCAATGATACTGGATCCAAAGACTTTCTACCCACTGGCCTGTGGTGATCTGCATTCGGTATCATTGCATGTGTTTCATGAGTCTGAAGAGGACTTTATAGATTGGTAACTGAAATATGGGCTAATATTGGACTTAAGGGCTTGATCTGGACTGGGCTAGGATGTTTCCTTAATGTACAATTTCTCTTGTATATAAACCTCTTCTTTATATACAGATGTGTATCCATGGATTTGTTTCTCTAGTCTACCCAGACGAACACAATTACATTGTGTTAGGTCACATCATGGGAGATTAAAAATAAAACCCATTTCCATCAAGTTGATTCTGACCCATAGTGACCCTTTATGACAGAGCAGAACTGCCCTTTTAGATTTTTGAGACTCTAAATCTTCATGGGAATAGACAGTTCCCTCTTTCTCCTATGGAGTGGCTGGTGGGTTTGAACTATTGACTTTGTGGTTCACAGTTCAGTTCTTTGTTGCCCACTACACTGATCTCAACACTGGCATAAACCTTAACTATGACAGCAGGATACAATAGATTTTTAAAAATTCTACAAAGCAAGAATGCATTTTAAGTGAGAGTAAACTTCCTGATTTCAATAAGAATAAACATTGTGCTCCTAATAGGCCACAATGGCATGCGTTTCTGTACACCCCCGGAGACCAAGGTTGTGTACCATAGAATACTGGGAGATTGAACTCTGAATCTTCAAGGCATACAACATGCCCCACAGGCCATACCAGAGGAATGTGATGTGGAATCCTCACTAGGTTACCTAGGCTCTACCTCGAACACATCTGTAACCCAAGGACTTAAGACTGACACTACTTGGTGTGTGAAGAAGTAGAAGACAGCTATACCAAGAGTATTGAACTGTCGGTAAGCTAACATTCCCTTACTACTTCAATGCCCTACTTGCTGTAATAAGATTTGCATTATTCTGGAAGACCCATGTCTGACATTGTCAGTGAATATTATTGTAAGTTTTGCCTGACTCCAAAACCCATTGTTTTTTTAAATAGCGTCCAGTCATATAAGGATTTATTCTCTACAAGTTAA
>NW_022103920.1:25047318-25056118 GCF_000313985.2 Echinops telfairi
TTAAAAGGAAACCATGGCATCCACTGTCAGGTTCCCCCAAACATCCTAGATTCTACTTCTAGACATGGCTGACATCTGTCTCTCTCCAGCCCCACAGCACCTCCTGCTGAATCAAAGCCTTCTTTCAAATTTACAATTCCTGATAGAGACCAGGTCCCTAATAAGCAGTAAGCATAGGCTTACTTGTGTTTACTCATTAATCTATAGGGTTGCTATGAATCAATATTGACTCCATGGCAGTGAGTTTTGTTTTGTTTTGTTACAGTGAATAGTTTCACATGTTTCTCTCCATGTTACATAGCAATTTCACAAGATTTTCACCTCATCAAAATGTGAAATCCATATAAAATTATTCACTATAGATTAATATGTAAGTATTTCATCCCATATTTACCTTGCTTATTATATCAATGGCCTATAACGTCTAACACATGACCAATTGACTTCTAGGGAAGCATCCAAGGGCAGAGTTGCAGTCATTCTTGTTAATGAATCCACATTTAAATGCTCATTAGTGGATTTAAACTGTTAGTAACAACACACTAACAATTATCCTGTATGTTTTGCTAGAGTAGTGGCGTGGTTTAAATCACACTGCCTCGAAATAATTCCTGAAGTGTACAGTCATTTTGACTTATAGAAACTTTGTGTAGAGGTTTTAGGGTTGCTTAATGGTTAATAATAATAATAATAATAATAATGGTACAAAGGAACTTACCTGCTTTATTAAATGAAAACTTTACCTTAATGAGACATTCTACTATACTTAAATGTGCAAAAAAATAAGTAAATAAAGGGCTAGCAATTAGGAAGAACAAGAAGAAAATAAGCCATTAGTGCTATAATTATTTAAAATAGAACAAGATCTATCTATGGTGTATCAACTTAAAGCAAAGTAATTAGTCAATTTTGCTTGTTTAATAAAATTTCTGGGCCATTACAGAGAAATAATTCAGTTTAATCATTTGTTCTTAAAAAGAAAGTAAAAATGCTAAATCATGCTATCTCACATAGTCTCACTTTAAAGCATTGTCAAGTATGTTGTCATATTTATGGTAAAGATAAATAAATTAGGATATTTAAGTGAGAAGTACAATTGGTTGTTTGATTGATTGCCTATATTGGTTTGCTTCAAAGTCAAAACATTGTAATTGTGTATTTCTCAAAACATGAATAGTTTTTAGAAGTTTTTAGGTTGCTCAGTTTAATTGATTAAGATATAAAATTTAGGATTTCTCAGAAAATTACTGCATTCTTCATTCACACTGCCTAAGCAAACACTGCCTTTGTCAAACACACCCTAAAACTATAATTCTTAGTTGGGTTAGACAGGGTATATTCTCCCTACCTTTATGAAAAATGAGAAACAAAACAACAACAACCTTTTACTAATTTGTTATAATTGATCCTAACATGCTTGTATCATCTACAAATAACCTCATCAACATTCAGAAAGGATTACCTAAATGAACCTGTCTACATATTGCTTCTTATAATGAGGCTCCACAAGACTCATGACTCATTAGTGCCATGGGCAATGAATGATTAATTAGTTGATTCTAGAGTGAATTGTTAAGAGTATAATTGCCATCTTTTCCTAGTTTCTGAAGGCTACAGGAAGTTAATGTGAGACTAATGCAGCTCTATAGATACACTGAACATTTTTTGTTTATTAACACATTTAAAATAATGATTTGATAAGTATGATAATAATATAGTAAGAATTTTAGTATTTGTATTCAATTAATATTTTATATTTCATATTTACAGAAACTATAAGCAATTAAATCTATGTTGATAATGTTTATTACAATCCAATCCTATCAGTTCTCTTTTAAAAATCTGTATGATTTCATAAATATCCTTACCAATTTTCAATGTAGATAAACTTTTGCACATGTGTTGTGAAATGCATTTATTCTTCTTGGTCCTTTTGTAGGTTGGCAAGTTCCCTGCATTTAAAATTGAATTGGATCATGGGATTGTTGATCTTCCTAAACACAATCAATGCTCAATTATTCAATGTCAATGAAGGGAGGCACTGTTATGAATAAATAATACCAGTTGGTAATTTACACATCTGGGTGAGGGCAAAGGCAATTTATCTCAGGTTGCTCCAATCATCTGAATGAAAAGCAAGTATAAGTGGAGAAATTACATTTGTATCGGGCTTGAGAAGGAGTGGAGAGGTGGGGTTGTTATTATACAATAAAATAGGCTTTCTGGGATCCTATTCGATGAGAAGCATAAGTGCTCTTGATACGAAACCACTGCATTGTGCTGGCATTTCAATATACCTCTCAGGTAATGCTTCCTAAATATTTTCTCTTCACTGTCATCTGTCTGCTGGGGAAAGGCTATTATTCCCATAGAGTCTTTGGTGCAAGAGTCCAAAAGACAGTTAAACAACCAAACAATGACAACAAAAACTCAGTCATAGTCCAACCAACAAAACTGACAAAGTCAAAATTTAACTCTAAATCATGGATGTGTAGAAAATGAGACATTAACACCTGACTATTTTCAAATAGCATAGAAATAATTCTTTGCATGCAAAATGCAAAAAACATCAAGAAAGAAAAACAGAATACTACTGACAAATGCAATCCATTATACACTGTAAAATGGTATAATGCATTTTGAAACTAACTCATTCATTTCTTCATTCAACTAATAGCTATTGACTAACTTGTTGGCTAAGTGTTGAACACCTACAACAAATAAAACCACTTTCCTTGCTCAAAAAGAACACATTCTTTGGAAATGATAAAGATGAAAACCAAATCAGCAACTAAGTGGATAATAATGCTAGACATTAATAATCCTTTGGGGGGGAAATGAAGCATTGCAATAAGGCTATATGTGGGCACAACGGGGGAAGATTTGGGATAGTATCCTTGACAAGTTGATTAATGTGCATGTATATAGGAGTGTGAGCCACAGAGATTTCTAGGTAAAAACGAAATCAAGAACTGGTGAGCACAGCCCTGAGTCGGACTACAGATGGTATGATCAAGACCAGAGTGGCTGGTAAGGAGGCTGCAAAGAAATCGGTGGCTAAAAGAAGCTCTAAGAAGCATAGTGTGGTGGTCGATGGATGATTTTATGTCAACCAGACACACGTGGCTAGGGGTGGGGGTGTCAAACCTGTCAATCAAGTGGTAGCTTGATGACCCCTATTTGGGGGTATTGCCTTTGGTGTAAGAGTGAGGAACTTCTCTGTCTCTCTGTAACTTTGCCTTCCTGCTTGTTGGGGCTCTGTCTCTGTCTCTGAGGTCTGTCCGTGCCTTGCCATGTTTTCACTGCCTTGGATCCTTGCGACTCTGCACCCACCAGCCTATGATCTTTCTGCTTCCTAGTTAACCTTTATGCATCATGGACTTGCTGCTACTTGAATCTAAAGAGGGATTTACAGAAGATCATCTGACTGACGAACTTGAATCGGACTGGCCAGGGCTGACTTCTTGATATATAATCGCTTCTTGACATAAAGCTATTTCTTATGCATAGATGAGTGGCCCTGGGTTTGTTTCTCTAGACAACCTCACCTAACCCAATACGCATATATTTATCATGGGAAGGTAGGCATATCAAAAGAAACTTAGCAGGCCCTTTTAGGATTTTAACTTGTTTTACTTGGAAGTGGGAAGCTATTGGATGATATGAGCAAAGGAATAACAGATTTTCAAAGACTCCCTGGTTACCACGAGAAGAGTGATTAAGCTGTGAATGTAGGAAGTTAGAATATGCTGAAGTATGGTAGCTTTTCTGGGCAGATACATTTGTAGTTTGTGAAAGATATGCCTGGCATTTTTAAATGTTCTGGAAATCACTCCTGCTACAAACCTACAGTTGCCAAATAGTTTGGAATGTAGTAAAGTATTCTGTGGTCTTAAGGTGGTGGGTTTTTGTATATGCCACGTTGTCATTTTATGTTGTTAAAAGGTAGGATGTCTGATAGCCTTTGCCCCTAACCACATTTTGGTAAACTGGAACCCAGTGAAATTAAACATATTTATTAATAAGTAGTGAGGTTCATTGAAATGAAGTGATGTAATCATGATTTTTGGCCAAGGTTGAGTGTGAGTTTAGGCTGTTAGGTTTCCAAGACAAGGATGTTTTCCTTCACATTTTGATACTCAGGCAAGAATCTGGGAGACAGTATGTGCTGCAAATTTGGAGCCATTCTATCTGAGTTGAAAAACCTTTCTCTGTGTTTGATTCGCTGGTGATCTTGGGCTACTCAACTATGCAAAGGAATTCAGTTGTGTGACATAAGAAATTAAGGCTCCGCAATTGATAGAATAACCATCGAACTATTTCAACAAACCAATGGGATTGGGGAAGCACTCACCTAACTATGCTATGAAATTTGGAAGACAGCTCCCTGCCTAATGAATTAGAAGAGAGCTGAAGTTGTGTCCTTTCCTAAGTGAAGAGACACAAAATCATATATATACTGCTGAAAATCTCATTCATATAATATATAAGTAAAATATGGCAGAAGTACTTAAAAAAAGAGTTGTAGTAGTACATCAAGCTGGATTTAGAACAGGACACGCCACAAGGTATGTTGTTACTGACGTCAAAAGGATCTTGGCTGATAGTAAAGAATACGAGAAAAGTGTTTCCATGCAATTTACCAACTATGAAAGGAATTGAACTAAGTGCATTGGAACAAATTGCGGACATATTACAAAAGGAAGCGCTCCAAAAGAACCTGCCCACAGACCAGGTGATACTCGTCCAAACAGAACATAGGGTACCACCTGGTTTCACCAGAAAAAGGTATGTGGTAGGGTTGTATCCTTTCACCACATCTACTCCATCGATGAGCGGAACCAGTACTCTGAGAAACTGGGCTCTAGGAAGACAAAGGCGGCATCTGGATTGGAGGAAGGTTGATTAGCAACCTGTCATCTGCAGATGCCAAGAATGCATGACGGAAGTGAAGAAGGTTCGAAGCATTCACTAAGGAAGGTCAAGGACTGCAGCCTTCAACATGGATTACACCTCAACATAAAAAAAATCATTCTCCCACTGACCGGACAAATATGCAACAGCAAAATAAATGGAACGAATATTAGTATCATCAAGAGTTTTACTTTACTTTTGTTCCAGAATCGATTCCTATAGAAGCAGCAATTGAGAAATAAAAAATTGACCTATGGTGCAAAAACCTCCTTAAAGTATTTTTTGATGTGTGTATGGATTGTGATAAGAGTTGTATGAGCCCCTAATAAAATGTTTTTTTTAAAAAAGTGTTCTTTTGCTGTTTTGGTTTTGAAAGTTGCTTGAGGACTAAAGGTTCATCTGACCCAAGTCCTACTATTTCCAATCATCACGTATATGTGTAAAACCTGGAAAATGAATAAGGAAAACCAAAGAATAATTTATTCATTGGAATGATAATATTGGAGAAGATTATATACTCCAGGGGTTCCCAGAAGAACAAGTAAATCTATCTTGGAAGAAGTGTAGCCAGATGTTTCTTAGAAGAGCATGTACTTTGGACACTTTTCAGGAGGGACTTGGGGAAGGACATGGTGTTTGGTAAAGGAGAGGATGAGTTTTGAAAGGGGGACCTTCCACGAGAGGGACGGGCAAAGTGGCTACAACAGTGGATTCAAACGTAGTAAGGCTTGTGCAGCTGGAGTGGGACCAGACTGCATTTCGCTCTGTGATAAACAGCGTCAACAGGAACCAGAACCAACTCAACTGCCCCAAACAAAGAACATCAACAATAATATCAATGTTTAATGCACCTTTTAACATCGCATTTCTATTTTAGAAGTTTTAGACATACGAATCATTTCTAAGATCATACAGGGAGTTCCCATCATGCTCAGAATCCAGTTTCCCGTCATAGAGGACTTGTACATTTGTTGTAATCAATTAACCAGTCTTAATACTGTATTGCTCACTGAGACCTATACTTTACAGTAGTATTTCTCAACCCTGCTAATGCCATGACCCTTTAATACAGTTCCCCATGTTGTGGTGACCCCCCAACCATAAAATTAGTTCCGTTGCTACTTCATAACTGTAATTTTGTTACTGTTATGAATCAGGCAACCCCTGTGAAAGGGGCATTCGACCCCCACAGGGGTCACAACCCACAGGTTGGGAACTGCTGCTTTGCAGCAACTACTATTGGTTTTAAGGTGGTGGCTTGTGTATTGCTACTGTGCTAGAAAGCTACCCTGGAGAATTTCAAATACCAGTAGGGTTACCCAAGTGGGCAGATTTCAGTTTTGTTTCCAAACTAAGACAGACTAGGAAGCAAAGCCTGGCGATCGGTAGTCAATGGCAATCTACAGTCCACAACACTATCTGACACAGTGCCTTTGGACACCCCTCGGGGGCAACCATCTCCGGAGGACCACATTGCATTTGCTGCAGTAGAATAGCAGAAGGTAAGGGCCTCTCTGGGTGAGATTAACTTACCTCGTGGCTTCACAGATGGACCTGACCATGACTGCATTACGGAGCCAGCACCAGGCCAGGCAGCGTTTTGTTCTTTTGTTCTCTGGGACATAGGGGTTGCTATACTTTAGGATCAACCTGACAGCAAAGAACAACACTACTTTCTTCAAATTCCCTTAGTTTCCACCTAATGTAATGTTTGTTTGTTTGTTTTCCTACTCCAGGATTCCATCCAAGACACCACTTTGAATGTAGTAGTTATTTCTCCTTAGAATTCTCTAGGCTGTGACAGTCAGCCATACTATTTTCATATTATAAAACACATTAAAAATAAAATCAAAGTTGTAATTGATACATTCCTTATGTTGACTTGGACACTTTTTAGCAGAAACTCTCTTTACATCACATGCATAGTCACAAATTTGCTTTACTTTTCACGGATAAGTCAGCACGATTCCTTTGGAAGACTCGGGCTAGGGACAAAGGAAAAGAAATCAGTGAGAGGGCAGAAGTGGGAGCAGGGTGCATGTGGAGGAGAGTGAGAATTGGATTCATCTGTTTTAACTAGTGACAAGGGGAGTGGGTGCCACAATGTTGGCATAAAAGATCTCTATTTCCTCTCACCATCTGGGCTATGTTTAGTTCACAGACTATGATTTGTACATGCTCACTGCACCGATTGTTCCACTACACCTAAAACTGGCATTTTGACACATGAACTATTTGTTTATTTCTTTATATTGATATTTGCTTTTGATATGTCCTTTTTAGAGCATGAGTGAAAGCTAGTAGAATTATCGTTTTGGGAACTGTAACTTAATTTTTACGAAAATCACGCGTTCACAACCCAAATTGCTTTTACCTGTCATAGTGTGGAAACGGAGTGTGTTGCAGCCAGAATAGAGAGAGGGCGGGGCATTCTAAACATAGCAGCCTTCCACAGAACAGTTTTTCCATTGATTTTTCTTGGAGGATAATATCTATATATCTTATTATATATATAATAAAATATATTTATATATAAAATGTGTGTGTGTATATACACATATGCATACACATATACAAGGGGGCTTCATAAAGTTTATGGGAAAACTTCTTTAGCTATAAATTCTCTTTCCATGAGTGTATTGAAGTCCTTGTGCATGCATAGACAGACAGACAGACAGACACATACATACATGAAAGTAAGTCAAAGGAACTGCTACTACATTGCAGCTCCTGCATGCACTGACTTATTTCAAACAGAATGTGTTTAAGCACACCTGTGGGACCTAAGGATGGCTGCCGACAAGTTCTCTCAGGAAGCCTATTTCCTCCGTCTCATGAACTCACTCCATCCAGTAGATGCCAACTCACAAAAAACACTTATCTGATAGAGGAGAATTGCCCCTTTGGGTTTCTGAGATTTCTTACAAACCTTGATGGTGGGAGACAGCCTCGCCTTTCTCCCGTTGACAGAGAGGCTGGACTAGGTGAACGGCTGATCACGCGGTTAGTGCCCCGACAGGTAACCATTCAGTCTCATTAATGTGCCTTTAAAAATAGTCCATTCAAAACAGTGGCTTCTGAGACCTGCAGGGTCACTTGAATTCAGGCAGCAAATTTAGCTCAGAAGCGATGGCAACTATATTTTAGGGTTATAAAGGAGTACACTTTAAAGAACTTCTGAAAGGACACAGGATGTTCTTGGGGCCTTTTTAGGAAGAGATTTTTCAGGAAATGGAAAACTGAACTGAAGAGGGAAAAAGTCAAGAAAGTAGCACTGAGGGGCTCCCCTCCACCCCATGCCCACTCACAATAATGTACCTGTTCATTCTTCTAGGACAATCAGGGTGGTCCCAACAGAATTTCCTTGGGAAATCTCACCCCTCCACCTTCTTCTATTCCTGACCTTGCCCCTTAAGATTTCTCTGTGTTTCCTAAATGTAAGGAACATTTGAGGAACACAATTGGAATCCCTGAGGATGCCCTAACTGCTGTTTGGAAGTGGAGTAAATTAAAGAGCACTGTTTTTTCTGGGGAAAGGTTAAAGAAATACTTCCTTCAGAAGTATAGAGATTTAGATTGTGGACACACCAACAAATAGCTTTCTATTTTGATATGTTTGTTTAATAATGGTTTCTATAGTCTTTTAGCAATCCTTTCTGAATTGCCCTTGATTCTATATATGTGTGTATAATGAAGGGGATTCAAAAAGTTGGTGGAAAAATGGAATTGAAAGATAATGGGGATTCTTCCATGAATTATTTGAAGCCCATTTTGTGTGTGTGTGTGTGTGTGTGTGTGTGTCCTGAAGAAAGCACAAGCTGTCATTCATTTAATCAAAATGCATCTTATTAAAAATGCACTTTCCAATTTGACATGAACCCTCATT
>NW_022103920.1:25057618-25058690 GCF_000313985.2 Echinops telfairi
GGAGAGAAAATGTTTTGAGAATGATGTACAAATGCGCTTTACACAATTGAGGTGTGTATGGATTGTGATAACAGTTGTATGAGCCCCTAATAAAATGCTTAAAAAAAAAAACTAGACAAAAAAAAAAAAAGAAGACCAGATGAGGCTGGAGTCAGAGGTGAGTGCTGTGCAGTCACAACCTAAGGGGCTATGCAAACACTGAAGTTGGAACAGGCCAGGATTCTCACAAAAGAATTTGAGGGAGTCAGGTCCTGCCAACATCTTTGGCCTCCAGACTGTGAAAAAATAAATTTCCGTTATTTTAAGCCACCAAATCTGTCAGAACTTGACATGGCAGTCCTAGGAAACCAAAAAAGAGCAAATAAAGAAAACCTCAAACAAGAGTGGTTTATGTAAGTTAAAACTGCACTTCTTTTTCACCCAAAGGGCCAGAATTAGGAGAGAGAATACAGATACAGACCCCAAATTAATATATATGCAAATGTATTCTGCTTCTGTACTCCTAAACTTCCCATCTATCTGTCACCTCAAACTATGAAGTGCTAATTATCAGATTTATATTTCTATAAGCAGAAATAAGAGAGTGGGTATGGTCCTATTTATAAGGACTATTTTCTGTAAGTTCCACACTCAATGTTGATTCTTATATCACATGTTGGTCAGAGTGCCATATCTTGATCACACCAAGCTTAAAGGAAGGCTGAGAGAGGCAGGTCTTTTCCATGTGGTCTCATGTTAAGGTCACTATGGTCATCTTTTGTCCCAAGAGAGGCTGGTGGCTTTAAACTGCTGGCCTTGTGGTTAGTAACCCAACATGTACCTCACTATTTCACCAGGTTCCCTGGCACGTTTGTTAGCGCAGAAAAATCAGCCTACATGTCCATTCTCGACACGCTTGGTAAGGACATAAAAATTTCACCCAGGGACAGGAGGAAAGTCAAAGGAAATAGAGAAAAGAGCTGAAAGACAAAGGGCATTTATAGAGGTCTAGATCAAGACATGTACATATGCAAATATATTTATATGAGGATGGGGAAATAGATCTATGTGCCTATATTTATAGGTTTAGTAT
>NW_022103920.1:25059724-25099958 GCF_000313985.2 Echinops telfairi
CTCATAAAAATAGTTGTTATTGCCTCCAACGTCTAAATCCTACTGTCCATTTTAAGCCCTCGTTCTCAAAGAACAAGGCTATTAAATGACTCTGGTCTGCTCAAAATGTGCAATTAATTGATTGAAAAATGGAGAATGTGGTCCATTATCATGAGTATCTTTTCTAAATAGTTTCAGACAACTAGTTTGAGTATATGTGTAACTCGATCCTAAACTAAACTCCCTGACACTGAGTCAATGACTACTCATAGGGATCCTATAGGACAGAGTGGAACTACCCCTGGGGTCTCTCCAAGACTAACTCTTTCCAGCCTCGTCTTCTCCCGGGAGCAGCTGGTGGTTTTGAAATCCTAACCTTAGAGTTAGCAGCTGAGTGTGTAACCACTATATCACCAGGGCTCTGAGGCTTACTAGACGGAATCAATCATCGTCAGTTTATTACTACACCAGTGAGAAGGCAAAGACAACGAACAGTGGTCAACGAGTCAATTCTGACTCATGGCTGCCCACGGGTCGGCAGAACTGTGGTCCGTGACAGTGCCAAAGCCTATGAGCTTTCTGAGCTACACGACAAGGTCTTTCTTGTGACCTTCGGCGTGAACTTTCATCATCATTATTTCTGTTAGTAACTGGGTGCTTATCTAGTGGTGCCACTCAGGGATTTCATTCAATGCTCATCTCGAGCTTATAAAATCTCAAGAAGAATGTTGCTCTTGGTGTCTTCTAGTTTATGGGTTTCATTCATAAAAACAAACAAATGATGTTGATTATCATGCTTATATCAATTAGAAACTTAAACAAACGATGTAGATAATTACACTGCATGGGGGGTTGGGGCGGAGCCAGAAGAGACTGAACTGATGATTCTACTGTGGAAAATCTAAAACAAAAAAAAATCTTTGTTTGACAAATTATCTTCGTTGCACAATTGTATCTGTTATCTGAAATCCAGATTCTGTACTTAAAGCTTGATTCCTAGTAAATGAGTTTGAGAAGCTTCAGACTCAATGGCCATATTAAAAATAACACTTTAAAGGTTCAAATATTTCCAAAATTCATCAGAGCACATTTGGCCTTTAGTGTGTTTCATAGGCTAAAATGGAAATAGTTTTTTGGGTTGTAGGTTTTTTGGGGGGTTGTTTGTTTTTTGCCTTGATTGAATATGCATATAATATATGGTCTCAGAAAGCCTTTTCTATTGTCATTCCCTGAGCTTCTATATTCTGTATATTTGCTGTATGCGCTTTCAAATTCTTTTTGGTGAGAGAGAGCACAAATGCACAAACCCATGAAACGACCTAATCTGTATTCGATCTATAGCCAGAGAACGAAGAGGAGCTAATTGGCCCATAAGTGGAATCTATGATCTTGGCATCATTGGGGATGGCACTCTAACCCAATTAACTAGACACTGCCCTTGTCTAAATGATGCTCAAGGACATGGATCTTATTTATCTTTGTGTACTCAGCATCTCCCACATTTACTGGCCTATGGACCTGAACTCAGTATATATTACATACTATCATCCCACGCTGTAGACTGTTCTAAATAGCTGCTCTCTTCCTTCTGCATGGACACACGTGTTATAGACCTTGTTGGCGGAGGCGTCATTCCGACTCATGGCAACAGTCGGTGAGTCCAGAGTGGGACTGTGTTCCGGGAACTTTACAGGGCTGTGACCTTTGGCAACAGCTGGTCGGGCATGTCTTCTGTGGCCTCATTTGGGTGGAATCAAACTGCTGGCCTTCCCACTGGGAGAGGAGTGGGGAAACAGGTGCACCCCTCAGGCACTCCCTAGCTCTGTGGTCTCCCTGCATTGCTTCTTACTACCTGTTGTAGGAGACAACGCTCTTTAAAATCCCGGCTTCTGCTTTCCTCCTTATTTGAACACAGAAGGCAGATAGCTTTTCTTTTTCTTTTCAGAAGGTCTAAAATTGTTTAATATTTGGAAGCAAGTGCAATCTATACAGAAACTACTTCTAAAGTCCACCGTCAGTCAATGTCAAATGTGCTTTTTACAGACGAAGTAAATACGGGACAAAAGGCAAGTAATACTCACCCACTTATGTCGTTGTCAGGTGCTGCCCGTAGGCAGGCGCTCACTCAGAGCTCCTCGTGTAGAATAGAAAACGCTCCCTGCTCCGGCCCCAGTCACACAATTGCTCTGTTGCAGCCCACGGTCTGTCGGGGCCACTCTGTGTCAATCCATTCCATTGGTGGTCTTCTCTTTTGCTGACTCACTTATACGGAGTACAATTAGACAGAAGTCAGCAGACGGGACCTGATGACCTTAACCATTCACCAACAGAAATGCTCTCTGATTTACCAGTTGTATTGATCCTGCATCTGAATTCTTGCCACTACTCTAAGTAGTCAGAGGCGTCTCTGATAGCTTCCCGGGTTTAGGTAGGCCAAGGGACATTTTGCTGGAAAATACTTGGAACTTTGATATTTGATTGATATGAAAACCAAGGATATTTGGAAAATATTTTTAGTGGTGTTTTGTTATCAACACACTATTTCTTAAATGTTACAAATATATAAGAATATAACTCTGGCACAGCACCAAAACAGAGGGGGGCCCCCCACCGCAAGGCTTAGGCTTTTCCGTTTTAATTGCAGCTGAAAGTTCAAGCTCAGTAATGCAAATTCTGCGTCACTGTCTTGTTTTGATTCTTTTTGTACTCTGCCCAAATGTTTGTTTTTGGAGAATCCTGAGATAAATACCAAGAAGGGTAGGGTAGGAAGGGCTGTCTATTATTTCAAAGGCCCCATAATGTTTTCTACTTTCAATGAGCTCATGCTTGTCTTCTTGTGACATTGTGACTGAGATATAAAAATAAAATGATCAAACCCAAGTATCTTTAGTGATGTTCTTCAGCAGGAACAAGCAAAGCAGATGGTTCATACCTGATGAGAATGGCTTTTTATACACTGTCTGACACTAATATTTTTTAAAATTAGGCAACACGTAATCATCAACAATAGGAAATATTAACTAAAATGTATGCCTTTTCTTTGAAAAGAAAAGGTGCTTTGTGTTTTTATAATGGGACAATAGCTTCTTAGTGCCTTATCCAATATCCAGATGCTAGAAATATTTGCCCACCCACTCACCTTCTAAAAAAGAGCATATCAATATTCATGAGAGATCCACAATTCTGCCAAGAGAAGCAACATTCATCAAAGTCTTATCACAGGTACAAGAAGTACATGGGTGTATTTCAATGTTATTTGGAATTAGCCCTTCGGCTGAACTCAAACCTCAGTAACACTTTGTAGACCTTTCTGTAATTTAGAGACCCGCCCCTAATCCTCAATTCAAACATGTATACTAATATGTTTCTAATTGTAATGACAATTGTATCACATGGTCTTTAGTATGGCAGGCTGCCTAGAAACTGTTTCAGTAAATTACATACCAAGATGATCTACTCTTTGGATTGTCTCCAGAACAAAGACTATGATGTATAATTAAAGCCAACTAACAATTAACTGCCATCGAATATAACTTGAGGGACAAGCATTGTAAATTTAGTTATTTACAGTAAGGAACAAGCAAAAGGTTTATTTTTTCAATGAATGACGAAAAATAAACCTATATCCTGGAGGTTATAATTTTAAGGTTTGTGTAAAATAATCATGAAACAAAAGACCGCTAACATGTTTTGTGTTTCACTGTGTTGAAGTTATAGTGTTAGCATAATCAGGAACTGTCTCCGAACTCAGACTCCCTATTACCGCTTGTTTTGAACTAAAGAATTATTTTAAGAGACATAGTAATATTATTTTGGCATCGTTTTTAGTTATGTAAGTGTGAGGGTGTTGAATGAGCCAAAATTATGTTTTTGTATACTATCATATATTTGTGCACACCAAAAGGAGTTAGTTAATTACTGTGAAGTAGCTTTTATATTTAACACCCACTTAAGAATCAGAACTTGAAGATCTGAACTAGCAAGTTTCTTTCATTATTTATTCTTATATAACCTAGGGGAAAGGCAGAGGAAAGTAGCTATCTAATTATGACTGTTTTAGAAGGCTAGAAGAAAGGAGCAAGCGATGTTCCAAGGCTTTTATAGAGGGCTGCAGGGGCGGGTTTGTTGAGCAGCTAACGGAGCTTTGGCCCTTTGCTCAAAAGGGACCATTCCAAGGTCCCGAACTTCATTTAATATTCATAATGTTACATCCTACTGCTGAAGGAAGATTCTCCCCATGTTGTATCAGCCTCGTGCTTCATACAAAGGATTTTTACCCATGTGTATGTAGCTACACCTGTATGCCTTCCTAGTGTTGAACAGTTGATCCAGGATCAAGAAGGGGATACAGATGATTTATGAACAGAAGTATGAAGGGTGGGGTGGGGGCAGATATATTAATCTTTAGATTGCAATAAGGAAGAGGAGCAAAGAACAGAATACTGAAGTGAGGGAAGATAGAGAAATGGAAGGAAGAATAATGGAGGGTGATAGAGACCACACCTTGAAAAATTACATTGAAACAAAAATGAGTCTTGTACAGCACTGAAAAGGGGACTCAGGTGCCACTGTGTGGTGCCAGACTTACTTGGACAGAGCCTTCAACTTTATGTCTCATTCTTAGAATCTTAGATTTTAAAACATTAACTCTGACCTACTGCCTGTTACACTTCTGGATAAGGCGTTCAATGCCTAACTGGAATTTTTATTGAGTCTATCCGGGGGTGCGGGAGATTCAGCACTCAGCTACTAACCGAGAGGTTGGCGGTTAGAACCAGCAGCAGCTCTGAGGAGGGAGGGTGTGGAGTCGCTTTCATTAAGACTCAGGGGATTGGAAGCGCCGTGGGGCAGCTCTGCTCTGTTCTACGGGGTTACTAAGAATGAGAAACCGTTTGACAGCAGAAAGTGATCTTTTTTGTTTGAAATTCTTGATTTCATATGTTACTAACTAGGCTTTGGAGAATCATCACAGACTGTGGTTTCAATATATGAATTTCCCCTTTCCTCTCATTTGCTTTGGGAAGTCTTCATTTTAGTGAGCTCTCAAGATAATGGCGAAGTGTCTGCCGTGCAGTAGATTCCATTGACGCTAACAGGATGTCACAATGATGTTTCAGCCTGGGAGGCACTGGATTGCATTTCGGTAGGAGGACATGCCCAGTAGGAAGTTCACGGAAGATAAATGTAAGCTGGACCCCAAGCACTTCACCCTTACTTCCAGCAAAGGGCTTGATAAGGAGAGTTAGGTAGGAAGGACCATTGCGCACAGAGAGATTTTGTGCAGAGAGTGGAGCTGTGAGCTTTCCTGGCTCCACAAAAGGTCAGGGAGGATGTCTCCTATTTTTACATGTGTCCAGAGAGATGTTCTTAATGAGACCACTAGGAAAGCCTTTCTATATGTTCTGTGAAGTGGTGGCACCATAGCCTAGACATGGGGCTTCAAGCCACAAAGTCTGTGGGGACAAGGTTAGGTGTTGCAGCAGTGAAGGTGTGGCGTCTTGGGAACCCTATAGAAGGTTGCTATGAGACTGGACCTGGTAGTAGTGGGTTTGGTTGGTTGGTTTGCAGTGATGGCAAATAAAGTCTTACCTAGAAATCCCTCTGGAAAACAGCCCACTAAGTGCTGTGCTGCTGGAGTGAAGGAAGGCAGAGGCTCTGGTGCCATTGTTACCCACCTCCATGTTTTGTTCATGACAAGGAACCCCAAACCCTGTTCCATCGACCTCCCTGAAGAGGAAATGGGCTCCCAGTAAAAGCAATGTGAAAGTGGATTGCTGGATTCCCAAGAGACCCTGGAAGAATAAGTGATCAGTAAGAATAGAAATATCTCTGTCCATCTAGAGGGAACATTAAGGTGTGGGCCCCAGGTAAGGGGCCTATTAGAGAGAAGGGGAGACACAAAGGCAAGCACTGTGGTGGTCAAGTTCATGGTGACTTATGGCAATCTCTTGCGTGTCTCAAAGTGTATCTTCAGGGGCTGAATCGTCAGTGCCCAAGAGGACTATCAGTGCTCCAGTGGCTGAATGTTCAGGATTTTCTTTAAAGGTAGCTCTGAGAGGACTTGAACCTTCAAACTTGATGCTAGAAGTTGAACTGTTTGCACTAGTCAAAGGCTCTTAGGAGAGAGAAATAAATTCCAATCAAAGTCGTCATCAAGTCAATGCTGACTCACAGCAATCCTAAAGGACAGGGTCCAGAGTAGACTTGCTCCTCGAGAGGTTCCTAGACTGTTGACTCTCTGGTAGTAGAAAGCTTCGTCTGTCGCCTGTAGAGTGGTTGCGGCTTCAAACTGCTGACCCAAAGCGCAACCACCATGCCGCCAGGGCTCTGAGAGATGACTTAGCCTCTGGGAGTAAGGCAAGGAAGTGAGCCATCTCTCTAGGGAAGGACGGGTTCTTCTCGCTCTTTCCTTTCTTTTCTGGCCATCGCTTTCAACTCTGGGGTCAGGATTTCCATTAGAAATCCGTCACAAGTGGGAATGAGGCGGGTAAAATCAGCTGCTGGTCTTTGGTCAGCCCAGCTTGAGAAAAAAAAAAATCTACCTTTATATTCAGATTTTGATTGTTATATAGGAAGGAGTAGGGTTTTTTTTTGTTTGTTTTTTATTTAAGTAAGGCAACAAGCAGCAAAGATATGTGTTTCCCACATTTTCATCCCTGACCTAAATAATTCATTCTTCCATTTGGTAAATTGTAAAGAGTAGTCAAATGAAAAC
Source organism: Echinops telfairi (assembly GCF_000313985.2). NCBI lineage: Eukaryota > Metazoa > Chordata > Mammalia > Afrosoricida > Tenrecidae > Echinops > Echinops telfairi. The sequence continues at coordinate 25,066,419 of NW_022103920.1, forward strand.
TAAAGTTGGTTTCTGATTATGTCGCAGATTTCTTGACTTCTTTTCCAAAGCATTGCTTACAGCCACTTTACACTCCTTAAAGGTGGCTTTGCTGTGCGTATGCCTCGCTCAGTGGATTAGCAGGAACCTTCCTAAAGGGTTTGTTCCTCAAGATTTTCACTTAGTCAAGACATTTTTTTTCTAGTCACCCAGAGTGAATATTAAATGAAAACATTAATTTTTAAAGGAAAGGTTTTTTAAAAAAAATCTGCAAAACCCAGAGCAATATGGAAAGCCATAGAATGTTCTCCAGCAGCAAGTTAAAATTCTATCCCAAGCCCACAAGTCCAACCTTAAAAAAAAATCTATACTGAAAGCTGAATTATCAGCATAGGCTGTCTCATTTTCTATCGAAGGCACATGCCAATATTTTGCTTAGTGTGACTGAGCGTGTCTGTAACTCTCAGACTGGAAAGCGTTTAGAGAAAATGTGGGGGTTAGGAGCCACCTAATTCAAGTAAGTTTTGATTGTAAATTTATTCTTCACCCTTTCGAATAATTTTCAGACCCTCGTTTCTCTTAAACCACACACACTTTTCTGGAAAAGTGACAGGCATAAAAGCGCCCTCTGGAAGGTTGGAGGGCATTTCTTTGTCACTTGTTGCAACTGCCTTGGCAAGTGATTGAGCAGGCATGAAAGATGATAATTAAGCGTATTGCTCAAGAACCGGCATCATGGGTCCTTTCTTTTCTGTATGCAGTTATTCTCTCCTACAATGTACTAAACCGTAAGGGACCTGTCAAATAAATATTTCCAAAGATCAGTCAATACCTACAGCACTGCCATCCATCATTGCTGAACAAGTTCTGTTTTACACGGTAATCACATAAATCGAGTTACAAGAGATTATAATTCTTTAAGACACACCTCTTGGTCCTTGGCAATGTCATTACGGAGCTGGGAGTCTGTTCTCCAAGATGGCATATGACAAAATACAAAGATTTGTGCACGGAAGAAACAAAGTACATAGTCTAGTATTCTGGAGAAAGCGATCTTATTTAAAACCAAAACCGAAAACATTGCTTTAGGGTTTATGCTAACATTGAATGAATTCTGATGAAGCTTAGCATTGTATATTTTCTATATTTGTTTAAGAACAAACTCTAGCCTGAAGTAAAATATAAGCTTTGATGATTATTTGAGGTACAATAAAATGGAAATGAATCAGGTCGAATTATTTATTTACAGGCTTTGTTATTATAGATAGACGCTTAAACTATAGCCATCATTATCCCTAGACATACACATGCCTTAGAAAAGCAAAGTGTATCTATGAAATGAGGCAAAACATCATGTTAGATAACTGGGTTAAATTCTGCTTTTCCTTTGGAAAATTGAATACTTTGAACATGTGTTTTGTTGTTGTTGTTGTTACTTATTGTTATTTGGTTTGGTTCATTGATTTTGTTTAGTTTTGTTGTCTAATGGCCCCTGAGGCAATGAAAAGCTTTGTTTTATTTTTAAATCTCTGGTCTGGACAGTGTTTCTTTGGAACAACTTCAAGGAAATATAAACACCTGGGGATTTAGAACACCAGAAATGGTGAAACTTCTCACAGTTTGGAAACATGCACTCAGAATGAAGTGGAAAATCAAGTTGGAAGACCCCAGAAACTATTACTCTGATCACGTATCTTGTAAAGAAAACAATAAGCACAATTTAAATGTAAGGTTAAGTAAATGCAAAGTTCTTACGACAAAAGATCATGTATGATAAATTAAAGATGACTGGTGATCTAAATATTCTAAGTAGCGATTCTCAACCTGTGGGTCACGCCCCCTTTGGGGGTCGAATGACCCTTTCACAGGGGTTGCCAGATTCATAACAGTAGCAAAATTATACTTATGAAGTAGCAACGAAAATAATTTCATGGCTGGGGAGTCACCACAACATGAGGAACTGTATGGAAGGGTCGTGGCATTCGGGAGGTTGAGAACCACTGTGCTAAAGTTTTATCAATTTCCCTCTGCCCTTCCTCGCTGGGGTTGAGTGAACCATGGAACAACCAGGATTGTTAGGCTGTTTGGCCAAATAAAACCTTCCAATCCCACCACAAATCCCTCAGAAATTCCGTTTAGAGAACTGATCTGATCTTAGGGGTAGTTTCCAATTTAGTAAAAGGATTATAATGGAAGAACCCAAGTCATCAAAGCTTTGGAACTGACAAAATTCACACCAAAATATATTTAATGAAAACAAAGATATAATTGGTTATGGATTTAAGGGCTGTATTTTCCTTATAAGCTACTCGTGCATGTTTTGGGTGTCCATTATGTATTGGGTCTCCAGTGTAGAATGGGGACGATGTTGGCATCAAAATTAATCAGCTATGGATTTGGTGCTGTCAAAACCAATCATCCAAATAAGGCAAAGATGACAATGAAGGGCTACAGACAAAGGTAGGTGTGTATGACTATTTATATATATATATATGTCCCATGATAATTTAAATAAGTAAATTTATAGTTTATAAACAAGGGACACAACTTTCAGGTGGGACCAACATGGCTTTGCCCATATAATGTCAGATACATCTTGGAGTAGGACATGCTTTAAAGGAAGGATTTGTGTTTAAGGTGATACAGAAGCAGAGGAGATGGAACTATATTAAAGATCATTCTTGATAAAGAGAAACGGCCCCATCTTATTCAGAAAAATCTTTGTGATGCAAATCTTAGTTTTATATGGTGTTTAGTTCTTGAGAAATACAAGCTGGGCATCTATCTGCTAATGTACTTTGTACAGATCCCAGACAACATACAAATTAGGGATAAAATGTCTTTCTGTTGATGTTGAAAATGATACAACTACCTATGGCTTTCTCTTTTATTTTGGAACCTTAACAGTAAAATAAAATTAATGGGCTAATACAAATTATTTAGTATTGGTTTTGTAGATCAAGATACAATTTATTTACAATAAAGCAGACTGATATAATTTTGAGCATTCATTAATTCCATTACATCTGCAAGAGCTGGCTTTGTAAAGTTTTACTTATCAGAGAATCCATTTAAATACAGCTCAGTATATAATGAGGTTTGCCTCCCTCTGCTTCAGCTGAATATTTAGCAATATAGAAACTTGACAGGTTAGGCAATTAGAATATAATTTATGATACATGGCTCATGTGGATGAACTGCTTCCTGCCCATAATTTCGAATGCAAGTCAAATCACAGATCTCTTATGCTAGTACCAAAGAAAAATGTTCCTGTGAGCCGAATAGTTAATATATTAATGGTTTCACTTATATCAACACGTGACGATGCTGGAACAGTACATCCAGAGCAATCCCTTTGGCCTTCATTAGTAAGGATAGAAAGGCCCACATAAACACTATACGCTGGTCAGTTGAATCCTCGTGGTAACAGTTATTTCCCTTGGGTGAACATTACCATGGTCTGGTTTCCATAGTGCCTTTTAGTATATTGCTGTCATCTGGTTTATTAAATGCTCTTCTAATATCCACTGGGAGCTATTGTGCCTTAGAATATGCTTATCTCAATGAGAGTGTTACTTGACAGTTTTTAAAAAATGCAGGTAAATGAATAGCTCCTTGAAATAATACTAAATAAGGACCAGTAGGGAGAGTGGCAAATTCATGAAGAACATTTCTCTACACCGGTTCAGTCAAATGTATTTCTCTTACTCCCTTCTTTAGAATCGATACCTTTTTGGACAGAGACTTTGAGGTGTCCTCGAATGTGCATGCTGCTCTTCTTCCACAGGAAGCACCTGAGTTTTACGAGAGGACACGTACTCTTTTGATGCCAAAGTCCTGTAGTGGGCTCTTTTGTGTTAGTGGGACCAGATGAGTCATTTGAGCCAATGAAAGCTGTCATTGGAAGTGCCCTGTGCCTCTTGCTGGGATCTCCCCTTAAGTCACAGGGGTGCTCTCCTCATTGTCACTGGTTTCCCTCGCCTTGCCTCCATCCCACTGAAAGGAACTTGGCTGCGATGGCCATCGTGGAACAGGGAACAAGGACTCGAGCTTGGGATGGTTAAATAGGCAGCTGGAAGGTGCCTGGGCCCTTGAGTTCTTCAGGAGTATAACTACACTTACGTCCTGACTTGTAAATGACAGAGATATGAATATCTATTTTTAAACATTTGTCATATACTCTTAATTTAGATGAACAGATGAGTTGAATCTTCAGAAATTGTCTAACTCTTCTCTCTCACACTTAATATTTTCTTAAACACTCTGAGGACTCATTTTTCCCATAAAGTCTTCCAAGACTAACCACTTGTATGCTTCCAGGATTACTGCATTTGCCACATGTGGCTCCACTGACACCCTAGTACGGCAATCTCTTAAATGTTATCTCACATGAAAGCTACCTAGAGACTGAGTTGGTAATTAATAATAATTCAATTAAAGAGCTGGTGAGGATAGAATTGGGTGTTCTCATGTGGTTATTATTTTCACTTCTAAATATTAGCAGTATTTTTTTATTTTTTACTTCACATTTTCATCTAGCTAACAAAGAGAATGATTAATCAGTATTTTTACAAGCTACACATAGCACTTAGCAGAGAAAGGGTATTATTATAGTCTCGGATATATGACAGTTCTTATAAATTATCTTTATCTTAAAAAGAGCCTAGGCACATCCAAATGTCATCATCATCATCATCAGTAGCCAGATTAATATCTTTTCATGGGGGGGAGGAGAGGGAGGGATAATACAGAGTGCCATTCAGCCAAAGATGCCTTTGTGGTCACAACTACAGGGCTTGTGCCCAAATTGCCCTTGAACCTTTCCGTGAGGAGGGTACTAAAGGATGGTAAGATAAAAGCTAATTATGATGCAAGCCAGAGTATGAGACATCTCACACAGGAGAGCACAGATTTGGGGAAGAAAGTAGTCACGGCCGAGACCAGGATTAATACAAACTCAGGAAGCAGGAGGTCGTGGCATCCTTTGTACCTCCGACTTAGAACATAGAGTTGGTTTAGAACACAGAATCTCCTCCTGCGACAGTGACCGTGGCCTCACGTACACCAAGAGGGACAGAACAAAGTACAGTTGGAAAGAGGGGAGGAGCCACCAAGTGCATTTGAGGCTTTAACGTTCTAATTCCCCAGCTTCAGTGTATCGCCAGCGATTTCTTCAAGGAGGATGCTCCTGGCTGGAGAAACACGCTTGCCTAGTGATGTTTCTGAATCAGAGAGAATCCCTCCACCTCCTCTTATGAGAGAATGCTTCCAACTGCCATTTGTCCCACCTTCTTGACGTCAACATCTTGTCCTGAGTGCTCCCCAGTCATCAATTCTGCAGCTGCCCATAGACACCTGTTCTTTACTTGATGCCTGTTCCATATATTAGTTTAATTTCCACATTAGCATTTATTTGATGGTGTCGTGTGCCTGCTTCTGGCCCCAGGTATGCAGACTACTCACCAAAAACATGGTATCTGATTATCTCTCTTCTTCAAAGCCCAGGGAATTCAGATCCTTCCCACGACATTAACAAAACACCAGAACAAAACACCAAACTACTGCCATCGAATTTATTCCAACTCATATTGACCCTCTGAGTTCCAGTAGAAAGGTCTCAAAGGTTGTAATCTTTGTGGAAGCAGACAACCACATCTTTCTCCCAATGGAGTTGCTGCTGGGTTTGAACTGCTGACTTTACCTCTGTGCTTACCCTGTGCCATGAGAGCTCCTACTTAATGCCAGAATCATTATTTTCCTTTTTTATTTTTTCAGAATCACTATTTTCAAGACCTTGTATTTACCTAAAATTGGGTAAACAGCAACCTAATGGAGAGGCAACATTAGACTGTTTGAACTTTTCATCATTTCCCCCCAGTAATCTTCATCTAAACCTCACTCAGAGGTGAATATACCTTTCATGACTTCCTTTATAGTATTATGAAATTCTGGACACAGACAACTGATTGAAGGTCTGCTCTTGAAAAATCTAAACTTGTAGTTTTCTACAGTTTATTTTCTTTCCTGGGGATGGGGAGAAGTTAAGGGAATTAATATGCATTAGGTTGATCAGCCATTATGCTAATGAATGATCTGTATAGCTCTGGGTCAGTAACATTACAACCCCAACTTTTCTGATTGAAAGGGACACAGTGACCTGGGCAAATTGGCTTGACAGGCTTGTTCTTTATCTCCCAGTGATAAAGTAGGCCTCAGCCAGGGCCTGCTCCTATGGAGTTGGGTTAGATAAGGTTGTCATTCCTTCCGACTTTAAAATATCCAAGATTGGGTTGCTGAAATCTTTGGGGTTTTTTTTTTTTAATGGGATGCTTTCTCTTATTCATTCATTTATAAAAACCACGCTGTTCTTAAAAATAAACCAAATTATGCACTGTTTGTAGTATAAACTTCAATGTAAGACTTCATGACATGTCACCATAAGCGATCCCTCAGTGTAGTTGAGAAGAGAAAAGCAAAGCAAAGCAAGACAAAACAAAAAATATCTAACCCAATTGATTATATTTCTGAAGCATTTAGTTATTTCAGGAGCTTTATTATTACTAATGCACATGATTTGGGGGGCAGAGAAAGAAACTGAATACAAATAACTACTTGTAGCGATGCAACATCAATTATACACTCCAGGGCTATTATGTCCTCTGGTGATCAACTAGCAGTAGGAAGCAAAATTGATAACACACTGGTACAATCAAATTATGGGTCAAACTTCAACAATCCTGTTTAAATGTTTCCATTAAGTTCTACTTGAAACACTGATTTACATATATTTTGACTGTTTTCAGACATGTTATCCACTTCTACACCATGATATAATCATTTCCCACAAAGATGCACTCTTCTGAAACACTGATAAAATAGCATGCTATGCACACATACTTCTGTAGATTTTAAATTGCATTAAAATACATTTCAAATCTTATTTTAGCAGATTAATGATTACACAGCATGGCTGTTTAAAGGGAATTTAATTTTTTGGAGTTGTATAAATGAGCTTTTTCTGAGAGCATTCGCATATTTTAACATAAACAGAAACTGTGCTCAGAAGACATTAAATATTTGCCTATATGGACCCATGAGGTTTAACTGTGATCATTTTATATTCATTTGGCTGAAACAGAGCATTTCCAGGTGCTTTCTATGCCTCCTACTACCAGATTCCCTCAGGAACATGTTCTAAATGGCTTCTTTCAGTGACAGGGATTATGGGTAAGTAATACTACAAAGTCACAAAGACCTTTAACAAACAAAAGTATCAAAATGCGAAGCTATTGTTTCTCCACATATCCTCCATTTAGGTGTATATGCGTCTTCAAGCAGGGTTTCTCTCCTTTGAGCCATTCTCAGAAGAACGTTGTGCACTTTCGTGTGCACCTAGTCCAAATGGAAGTGTTGGCACCATGGAGAGACTCAAATCATATCATTTAAAATGCGGTCTGAGTTTGGGGAACCAAAAGAAGTCTTAATGGAAAGAGCAGGGCTTCAGAGGAGATGAGTAAGATTTTCCAACAAATTTTCCCAGGGCAGCCTCGGTACCCTCAGAGAAAGAGCAACTTCACTGGCATGATGGAAAAAATCCTCAGTGCAACTTTCCTGGGCTTTTTCTCTCCAATTCAGTCTTAAATATTCTCAAGTCTTCTTAATAATGCCCAGGAATTGTCCTATAGTCTTTGAGAAAAATCTATCAAGATTATTCTTTGGGGACTCCACAAAGCTGTTGTAATAACCTTCTCAGCTGAGCTCTATGCCTGGAATTTCACAGTATGCCCCGCCCCCCACTGAAGACACCCCAGTGAGCCGAAGACAAGGGCATTGCTCAAAGAACTCATCTGCAGCGCATGCACAGTCGTGTTTACACATGGTTCCTTTGGAATAAGCCCTCATATTGCTTTGGAATACAAGCCTAATAGCAATATTTTTTATTCACTCGTGTGTGTGTGTGTGTGTGTGTGTGTGTGTGTGTGTGTGTGTGTGAGAGAGAGACAGACAGACAGACAGACAGACACACGGAATGGTTCAATAGAAAGATGACATAATTTTGCCACTTGAGGCACCCCGCCCCACCAAAGCGTGGCTCATAAAGTGGCATCTAGAAATACACCTCACCTAAGACTTTCTAAATCACATTCTACTTTGACTTTATTATCAAAGAGAATATGATGTGTATATTTTTAGTATAGTTTTTTTTTTTAGGTTTTTACTAGATTTTCATTCTACCAGAATGATTGGAGATGGGAATTGAAGGTTTGAAGCTTTCTGAGATCTAGAAAAATAAATTACTTCTTATTTGATTGATGGCCATGAAATAGTATGGTCCGGCAAATACTGATATCTGCGGCAAAATTATGCAAGGCACAAAGGCGGCTTTTTTCATCTGAAAATATGAAATTACAGCTGCAAGTCTGCATGCGACTGCTAATGAAAGGTTTGATTAAACATAATTTGAATGGTCAAAGATTTGAATAAAGAAATCCCTACTGTTACATTATATCTCAAGGTATTATAGATGCCTTATTAAAGCATAACAAATTATCATTGCTAGATTATAATTATTTACATTAATTACATAATTGCACTACTCACATAAATAGGTGGTACCACATTCAAACATTCCTTGATTGCTTCAAAGATTTCAAATATATGAAATGTGAAATCAAGCTAAAATAAAAATGAAGAGAGGGCACATCTCTGAGAATTAAATTTTTTGAAAAAAGATGAGTTAATGGGCTTATAACACTGAAAAGAATTCATATATACTTTGCTAAAATTTGATGTTGCTTTTATGCCTTTAACATGTAAAGACATATTTCCTCTATTTCTTGTGCATGTTTGTAAAGAACGTGCTCTGTTATGAACCAGTAATCTAGGCTATTATTTCCACGTGCCTTTTTACCCCAACTCCACTAAACATGAAAAGGTTACCTTTTTAATTATGAATGATCAGCTGCCAAGCATAATGCATTATTACTTCAAAAGGAAGGAAAATCTCCTTATAATATTAAAAAACAATCTTTTGTATTTCAGCATGGGTTTTCCAAAATTTGTGGAAAGATGGAATTAAAAATAATGAAAAATTTCCATTAGCTTTTTGAAGGTCCCTCATGCAATACTAGAATTCCTGTAATCATACATCTACATTGTTGCTGTGGGAATAGTCTATCAGCGCCTTGCCAGTCAAGGGCATTGGGTAAGTATTGGTAATTGATCAGTACACTTAAGTTTTTAGGAATATCTTCAATTCAAATCCACTGCCATTCAGTAAACTCTAACACATATAAATCCTGTATCAATTTTTTTAAAAAAAGGTAAATCTTTAAGGGAGAAAATAGCCTCATCGTTTTTTTTTGACGAAGTGGCTGGTGGGATTGAACCACCAACCTTGTGGTTAGCAGACCATTGCCTAACACAAAGGACGACCAGGTCTCCTTTTTATGGACTATACTCACTCTTAGTGTTTACAGAAATGGAAAGCCTAGCCTTCCAGCTGCAGAGCTGCTGGTGGCCTTGAACTGCCAATCATGTGGATTGCAGCCCAATGTGGAAACTACACTACACCATCAGGGCTCCATTTTCAAGGACTACAGTATTGCCAAAAAACAGTGTTGACTAGCTGTTCTGTGTTTTCTCCAATTTAGTGAAACCTTCATTAGTATTATGAAATGTGTTCATGACTCTAAACTAGGATTCAGAATCCAGTTGTGACACACTCACAGAATAACATTTCTCTGCCTATTTCTGTGACCTTGACGTATTTGCTTCATCCTGTATTAGAACTGCGATGGGCAGATTTTTCACTCCCCCGTCTCATCAGTGTGAGTGTCCAGAAGGACTCCATTGACTGATTCTTTTGTGTCCACTGAGCCTACCTGCTAGTTTGTAGCAGCTACCAACTAGGTGGGCACTTCCTTCAATCACTCACTGAACCTCAATGTAACTTCAGCGATGAGGTGAAAGATGTACTTGGTTTAGCAAGAGCTTTGAGACAGATGTTGATGACTACTGCTGAATATGGAGAGAACTCTTGCTTCCTGACTTATCCATATTTGTTTTATGTAAATACAGCTTTCATTTAATCAGTTGAAGTCCCCTTGTGGGTATTAATGCTTTTGCAATTTCCTAGGGAGTGCAGAGGTCCAGGGTAGAGCTACCCAAGACTGTCATAAATATCACTCTGTATACGAGCCGTATATCATGCAATGCTGCTGTGTGCCTTGTGCTCTGCAATCTGAGCACCTCAATGATTTATGTACCAAATACCCCTATGTTATTCTAGTGAAATCTATGGGCTCCCTCTCTAAGTAGCACTTGGAAATGTATATTACAAAATACATAGGCATAGAACTAAACCAAGGTGCCCTGGTGGCACAGCAGCGAAGCACTCACTAAAAATACAGCTCATGGCATGTTCTTCAATACATTACGCAACAGGATCTAATGCTGAGTCTAATAACTGTCCACAAAATATAGCACCCGTGAGTTTAAAGGCTATTGGGAGATAGGCTTTAAACTACTCTATTGCAATATGATACGATAGTGGCGTGGTGAAACTGATGAGCTGTGACTTAGAGTCATCATTGAAGGAAGTGGTAACAATGAACAGGACACTGTAGAAAGTAAACTTGCTCTTGTTTCACTGAAGTTCATGAACATCAGTATATTACTGAAATCTCTGTTTCTGGAGAGAATTCGTCTCTTGAACAGGTTTCCCTGTAGCCTGGAGGGCTGTAGAGCTGTGCTAAAACCTTCCCAGGACTCAGGGTTCCCGGCATCACTGCAAAGCACTACTCTTGGAGTCCGGGAAGGGGGCTGTTTGGTTTTCAGAGTAATGCTAGAGCAATAGAAAAACAAGCACGTTCTACGTGTTTCTTACACAGCTCCTGGCTACCCCTCGCTGCTGGAGACTCTTAGACTGAGTTACCACCTAAAATCTTACCAAGAGTGTCTGAATTTATACCAGGATAGCTATAGCACCTATGCAGAGTATAGGTAATCCTTAATAATTTATGGAATTTCTGGGACCTACACATTTTTTATGACTTCAAACCCCAGATTCTCCTATGCCATCTTTTGGGGAGGGAGCATGGAGCCTCCTGCTTTCTTTAATTACAATAAAATACCAGAACTTCAAGGTTGAGGCTGCTGTTGATATGGGCATGACTGAGCGCAAAAAATACCAATTGAAATGAAAACATTTCCATCCCTACTAGAATTGCTTTAAACGTAATGTGGGAAAAGTACATCCAGATCATGTTTATGTCAGAAAACTGGATGAGCTGTCAGGCTGAGGGAAGGGGAGATCATTATAATGGGCATGGGATTCTATGAAGTTACTTATATAGAGCTCAGTATGATGAAATTATATTGCTGTTAGAGGTTTGTGGCTTAACTTGAATAACTGAATCAATTTCATGTATGCCTATTTCAAAATCAAATAAAAAAGAAATTCACGTATTAGATAGGGGAACTAATTTTATTAAAATTACTAATCTTTAATTTGAATGCAAATCACATATTATACACTGTCGTTACACATTATGTATAACATATGCTGGTATCTGATGTAAATGTATATTAACTGAAGAGTGTTCACTTAAAATAAACTTATAATATTTTACATGACCTGTGAGAATTAATCTCAATGTATGCTAACTGGTTTAAATGAGATATATTAGTTATACAAATATAATCTATGCAGTATTTGGATATAGGACTTTTGGCATATATTTAATATACATAATATTAATATATATGCAAAAGACTGAATTTATTTCTAGCAGAGTGGCAATTTTAATCAGAACACTTGTTAACATTTAGCTGTAATTGTCAATTTTTCCTAATGATCTAACATTCTATACTTTCAAATTGTTGGTGAAAATTGGGCAGATTACTTAGAAGAACTTATTGAATATGTGCTTAATTTTTTAAAGTCTAGAAAAAAAAATACTTTGGTTCATTCAACATGCAAGAAGCCCAAAATAAGTCATACTTGATCAAGTTGTTTTTCTTATATATACTACTTCTATTTAAAGAATAACTTGTTTTCATTTTTTATTTTAATGTACTTTGGGCAAATACAGATGCAAATATCAAAAAGGCATGTTATATAAAAGGAAGTCGAATTAGTAAAGATGAAATAAATAAATAATAATGTGAATACTATTATTTTCCAAATGAAGAAACCAATATTATTTTACTTTAGCAAATAATTACAAATTACAAATATGTGCACAGTAAAATATAATCTTAAGTGATCAATCATAATAAAACCATTTTGCTGGATTTTTTGCTACTACATATTTTCTTATCTTGTTGCACTCATAACTAACATAAAATTTGGAATTTTATTTTTTACATGCTTCCCATAATTTTCAGATGTTTTCCCAAGTGTCCGAAAGAAGTACATGCAATGGGAGAAAGATATAATTTCAGTATTTCATTCCCTTGCCCCTCTAGGAATGTCTACTATAGTTAGGATGCTGTTGCTCCATTATAGAAATAGTCTTTCCACAAGGCCTGGACTCTGCAGTGAAGCTATGACCTTGTGGAGACTACACATGACCTTGCAGCTGGACCTCTCATGCAGGTAGGGGGACAAGCAGAGACGAATAAGAGAAACTAGAAGAGCTGAGTTTTTAATTTTTAAACCAAAAATAATTCCCTGAAGCATAATGATTCCTCCAAAATGAACCAGAAATATATATAAACCCTAGATATAGGAATGGAATTGGGGCTTATACTTAATTCTCAGGCCCAAGCTAAGAATAATTTGTCATTATGGCATTGGCCTGTTGGATACTGACCCTCCTAAAGATGTCTTTGAAGACAGGGTGCATAGTTACCAAAAAGAACAGCATCTGGGGTCTTAAAGACTTGTCTTCAAACCAGGAGCCATCTAAGTGAGAAGCCAATAAGGACTACATAGAAGAAGCACACCAGCCTGTAGGATCCAAGGATTCTAAATAATAAAATCCAAATCTGAAAATGGGAAAGCTATCAGAGCTTCAATACTAAACCTCCGGTTTGCAGAAAGCTACGGATGCTGGTGGAAGCCCAATATTTATCTGCAGGGTCCCCACATGGTGTAAGCTTCTGGTGAACACCTCTGATCAAAGTCTAAGACAGTGGCTGTCATGAGGCCGCGACCTTTAGTACAGCTCCTCATGTTGTGGTGACCCCCCACCATAAAATCGTTTTTGTTGCTATTTCATAACTGTTATTTTGCTACTGTTATGAATTGGGCAACCCCTGTGTAAGGGTCATTTGACCCACAAAGGGGTTGCGACCCACAAGTTGAGAACCGCTGGTCTAAGGTGGGATTTGCCTTGCTATCACACAGAAAGCATTGCAAAGCCAATGACGGCAAATACAGTTAGGTTAAAATGTAAGACCTTATCATTTGATTTACCTTTCGATACATTTTAAAGTTCTTTTAGTTTTTACTATTTTTCTGCTTCCTTTTCAACTGAGGTTTTTCTCTGTTTTATCATTGTTGTTGGGTGTGTTTGATTGTTTGCTTCTTGTTTACATTTTGTCTGATTGCCTAACTCCTCTTAATTTGAATGAATGACTAAATTGTGCAATATGTTAATTATGCCAATAAAACTAGCTTCTAAAATAGAATTTTTGCCTTGAATACCTTGATCATTCAAATGACTATCATTATGGAATCAAATTGACAAAAGCAACTTCAAAGTCTAGATGTGAATGAATTCACATTAATGTTGTCATTGTGGTGGTTAGGTGCCACGAGGTGGGTGCTGATCCACGGGGACCATCAGCACAACAGGAGGAAACACTGCCTGGCCCTGGGCCATCTTCACCATCGTCCCCGTGCTTGGGCCCCCGTTGCAGCCATGGTGTCAGCCCACCTCCTTGAAGGATTGTTCATGGGGGAGACACAGGTCAGAAAAGGAGGTTGAGACTGGCTGCACAAATTGAAGACCGTTTTCAATGTCAATGAATTGTCCATATGAGATTTGTTGAATCGGGGTGCATTTCATTGTGAATGCGTTAAACACCCCAACCCACCAGAACAACCACCACAAAACCCAAGGAGATTTTGTTCACCCAATGTGTTATTTGTCTTCTTTACCAAAAGGCACAGGAAGTCTGTGGCCCAGTGGAAATTATTTATACAGAAGCTATTTTGGAGTTCTTTTATGTCTCCCTCCTCTCTCTTCTTAATTCCCTCTCTTTCATTCCACTTCCCTTGTTTGTTTTCCCCCCCAATAATTTACTTCTCAAATTGTTCACCCTTTTCTCTCTTGGTCTTCAGACTTAATGGTACCTTGGAGAGTTATTCAACTCCATTTCTGATTTGGATAACTCCATTTTTTGCTTGCCCAAGTAATAAGGTTAGCATCCTTCTACTTAGAGATCATACCCTAGGTCTAGTAAGAGCTGTAGGCCTGTTTGGCGAGAAAGCCAGTCCTGTTGAAATTTAATTTGCAGAATGTGGGTGCCAGGCTTAGGTGGGAGCCAGGTGGCATCAGTGGCACAACCTTGCACTGCGCTTTCCACATTGGCTTCCAGGAGCTGAGCGTATTGATTTTACAATTTATGGCTTTCAAAGCCATTTGCAGCTTTGATCCTTCTTACAGTTCCAATTTGCTTATGTCATTCAAGAACATTAAAATTGTTCCGTGGCAGCATGTTTCCAATGTAGCTCTGATTATTTAATAGTCCAATTTGTTTAAATTGGGATTGAAAGTTAGCATTGATTTTCCTTTTTAATGTCTAGCATTCCTCAAGTTCTAGTCCCATATGTTTTGGGCTTATTATGTTTCAAAAGACAGTGCTGGTTGGTAGTAGCATTTTATAAATTCCCCTGGTATTGTTTCAATTACTATAACTGATTCAGATAATCTGGCAAGTTACACAAGTCAGAAACAAAAAGGACAATAAATAAAAAGGAAGGCAAATGCCTGGGATTTCTTGTGATTCAGCATTTAAATTTGTACTCGTTCCCTTGGTTTTACCTGTGTTCGGAGTCTCTGACTATACGGTCTCTCGACCTTTGCAGAAAGTAAACCACTGTTCTTTTCTGATCCTGGTTAACTGACCAGCTATTCCTTAATTTTCAACCAATCATCCCAACCTCACACCTTGCCCCTTGAGACATTTGGAACCTAAAATTCCTGAATTTCTCTAAGGTTCTAAAGTCCTAATCACAAGGCATCCTCCTGGGCCCCCCAGTGACTGATTGTTTCATTGTTTTCTGGTTTGCTCATTGAGTTAGCACTCATTTATTTATTTGCTCTTGGGCTTCCCAGATGTTTGTTATATCTGCTATTCATTATTTTCTCTCCCATTCTCATTGATCTCCTTGGTTTCATGGCTTCTTTTATTTATTTTCAGATAACCTTGGTAGAGTTTCTAGATGGAGTGCGGCTAAACGTGTCTTCAATTATCGCAGAGTCCGTAATGTTCATGGTCTCGTGTCATCGCCTGAACCCTCGCCCTGTGCAAAGTCTCTGCAACGTCTTTGTCCCGTTCCGTCTTCCACTTTTTCCACCTTGGGCACTCGGACTCCACACTCTGATGAATTTTCATTCTCTCACCGCTGAATTGTCTCAGTCTTCGGGGCTCCCATTTTATGTCAATCTGTCTCCAAATGCAGGCCTCATAAGATTTCCACATGGGTCTTATTTCCTAGCATTCTAATTATGGAGCAAATATCCATTTTGGAATATTGCTTTTGTTTTACCTTTGATTCCCATGCAAATAAATCACATGTCTGGATGTCTGGCTCTGATGATGATGAAGAAGAAGAAGAAGAAGAAGAAGAAGAAGAAGAAGAAGAAGAAGAACCCCAATTCTTCAGCTAGTTCGTTGGAGAACATTTCCTCATGGCTGTCATTGTGGCCACGAAGTCTGGGGGCGCTGGTTGATTGACTGGCTGCTCTTCGAAAGGTTGGCACTTCCAGGACCTGAGCCCACCTGCGTGAGAAAGAGGAGGTGGCCTGCTTCGGTCAACATTACAGCCTCAGAAACCCTGCGGCGCCGCTCTACTCTGTCCCATAGGTCACACGGAGTTGGAATCAACTTCATAGCCCTGGTGTGGGTTTTTCCTTTGTCTTTCTGGCACATCAAACTCTGCAGGTGAAAATGCGAAACTGTCATCGTGTTTTTCTGTGATTTCTTCATCATCATTTGTTCACCACACACCTTTCAAGGCACCATGACAATGCCACCTGCTCTTCCAGGCTCTGTCAGTTCAAAGACGTATGGTTTTTAAAAGTTAAAATTAACCGATCATTTAAATGCAATGTGCCAATGTCAAAAAGCTTCAACTAGCACAGTGGTTACAAGTCTTAAGTTTTCTAGGAAGCATCCCTGAGTTTGAATCCCCGTCAGGCCTCCTCGCAGCTTTGTGAACTGTTTTCCTCCATTGCGTTCACCTCGGCAAGCCTTTGTCCCGTCACCTACGCAATGGCAGTAATGACAGTTCCTCATCTGTCTGATCATGGGAAACACATGACACAATCACTCATACGCAGTTTATGACTATTTTCAGATAGTGAATACTTTCCAGCTTTCATAGTGATTAAAAAATACGATTTTGAGAGTGCAGCCTGTGGTCCAAAAGAGCAGGTTGGGCTGGAGACACCATGTTCTACTTAAGGGCAAAGTCAAACTCATTACCATCGGGTTGAAGGTGACTCACAGTAATGCTATAGGACACAAAAGAACTGCCCCACATGTTTGCTAAGGTGCTCATCTTTATGGAAGTATATTTCCACATCCCCCCCCACCATGGAGCAGCTGGTGACATCAAACGACCAACTTTCCAAACCTCTAACCTGAGGCCCCAGGGTTCTTTAACTTCAGGGCAGCAGGAATAAAATGAACAGGAAAGCACTTTTCTTCCTTGCCTGATTTTATTGTTCAGATACTGCTTCCAGGAAGTCTTTGCAACATGACCTTTAATTGAGCACAAGGCTGTTGTGAATGAGGTGAGGAGAAAGGAGTGTAGCTAGTGGGAGAGGCAACAAGATACCCAACCTGTACAAGGACCATCACGTTCCAAGTGTAGCAAGATTAATCAATTAGACTTAATTATATCAGTTGGATGGCTTAATTAATGCAATTAATCTATCCTGTGATTACATCTAGGACAGAGAAGTATTTATAGATAAGTTTATAGATAAATGCAGTGAAATTTGATGAGTCCGATTCCAAGGCCCCCTAGATTCCTGTGTAAAGAGGAGTGAGCAATGCCTGGTTAGAAACGATCTGCAAAGTGGAGAGACTGTGGAATGGTAAGCGTGTACTTATGAACAAAAAATCAACTCATCCTTACAAATTAAAAGAAAAAAAATTGTCTTATAGATTTCTAAAGCTTTCCAGAAAGCATTGGGTAGACACCTGTCAAATGTCACAGAAAGGCATCAATAAACCTTGAACAACCAGAAAAGAAGTCACGACACAGTTTCTCCCCCAGCATCCTAAGGCTAACGTTGCTGTGGGTCAGAATCAGACGATCTATTACCAGCTTTTCAATCGTAACTCTCACCTTAGAGCAGTTTTGTTGAAAACAATCTGAGGGGGCGTCACAGAGTTCCTGGAAAATTGCAATTGTAAGATAATACTTTTTTTCCATGGACTTTTTGAAATACCCCATGATAGCCATCACTCCTATCACAATGTGTCTCCACGAAGCAGCTCCTCGATATTTGGTCGTGGATCTCAAAAGTTGCCTTTACTACAAAAGGCAGAATGCTTACCACGTACAAATGCATGCTGCTCTCGCCTAGGTGGCTTCTCCTATAGCCCAGGTGTCTACAGATTTGGTGTCAAGATGCTATATCATACAGTGGAGGTTGAGGGAGAATAATTTAATCACTGTCCTCTTTACGTCATCGAATCATCACATGAAAGCTGACCTCTTTGATTCCAGAATAATCTATTCTAAGACATGGCAAATGAAGCAGTTTAAAGTCTCTTTGATGAATAAAATCCTTGAGAAATCATCATTGACTTTTCTATTTGGGGAAGTTTATCATCACCATCATGTGACTAGCAGGGAATGATGACTTGCATAAAGTAGTATATGGAGGTAAATAGCACCTGGGGCAAGCATTGGAATTGTGCCCCTACCCACGTATCTGACACCCATCTTATAGATAGCGTCACCATAAGCTCCTTTATCATTCCCTCAACACACCGGAGCACTACTTGAAAATGACAACTGTGCCTTCCACACTTTCACTGACAAAACTGGTCTGTGAGATGCTCACCGTTTTCTGTTTTTGCAGTTTCTTCTCTTTCTACAAAGAGCCTGGTTGCATAGCAGTCTAAGCATTACACGACTAACTGCAAAGTCAGCAGTCCAAGCCCTTCAGCCACTCACCAGGAAAAAAGATGCTGTTGTCTTCTCCCAGAAAGACTTACAGTCTCAGAAACCCTCTAGAACAGTTCAACTCTGTCCTACTGGCTTCCATGAATGGGAACCGATTTGATGTTAGTGGGGCTCAAAGGCTCCGAGTTGAGTAATAATATCACAAACTCTGCTGTGACTGGTGGAGACACTCAGATACAATGACTGAATAATCCCTAACAGCTCTCAGTGGAAACTGTGATGGAAAATGCAATGGTTAAGAGAAATTACTTGGTGGCACACCTCTCCTTTAGTGGCCCCCAGGGCATGTGCCACAGCTGTCATGTTACAGGGAGGCCTCGGGTTGTATATCTTTTCAACGACAGGCCGAGTGACAATCAGTCTGTGAAAACCCTAGATAATACACAGGTCTAAACCGCAACCAATGATGAGGATCCTGCAGAGCCAGAAAACTTTAAGTGGGTTGTGCAGCAGTTTGACATGTGTCTTAAACTTACTCACTGCAATTCAGGTGATTCTGACTCATACTAACCCTATGGGACTGAGTAGAACTGTCCCTATAGGGTTCCAAGATTGCCAATCTTGGCAGGAGAAGAACGCAGCATACGTCTCAGCTGACCCTGAGCTTAGCAGATCAAACATAACCCACTATGCCAGCAGGGGTCTAGCGCCATGAATCACAGACGATGTTATGACAGTTATCTACAGCAACATCTTCCTTCTGCATATGAGTATGTTCTTTTTCTCTAAAGAATATTGAATATAAAACTAAAGTTGATAATTATCAGAACAAGCCTTTTAGACATTACAAAAAAAGATACAAACAAAAATATAAGCAAAAATCAAGAAATCAAGCATATGTTGGGAAATCTGTTGAAGATGATCTCTTTAAAATGTTACAGCATAGTGATGTCACTTTGAGGG
This sequence comes from Echinops telfairi, assembly GCF_000313985.2. Classification (NCBI taxonomy): domain Eukaryota; kingdom Metazoa; phylum Chordata; class Mammalia; order Afrosoricida; family Tenrecidae; genus Echinops; species Echinops telfairi. The sequence continues at coordinate 25,085,680 of NW_022103920.1, forward strand.
CTAAGGTGCACCTGCCCAGTCCAAACCACAGTATTTTTGAACAGTTTTATTTGAATCTGATTCACCATTTTTAATTGTTTCATATGCATGTGAAAACCGGACAGTGAACAGGAAGAACAGAGAAGAATCAATGCAATTGAATGATGGTATTGGTGATGTATATTGAAAATACCACGGGCCACCAGAAGAAGAAACAAATCAGTCTTGGAAGGAGTATAGCAGGTATGCTCCTTGTAAGTGAGGACACAGGTACGTTGACTATGCTGTTTAGAGGGATGAGTCCCAGTGGAAGAACATAATGCTTGGGAAATCGAAGGTCAGTGACAAAGAGGGAGACTCAATGAGACAGATCGACACACTGGCTGCAGCAATGGGCTCAAACATAGGAATAACTGTAAAGATGGCCCGGGGCTGAGCAATGTTCTGCTCTGTTGTTTTGTACCGAGGGTCACTCTGAACATAACTGACTCAATAGCAACTGAAACAACATAGACACACACATATGATATACAACACACACATATCTAACAGCATATATATGCACACACATGCATATATAAATATACACCTATCCATATATGTGCATGTGGTTTTGAGCTGCTGACCAGGAGATCAATGGAACACACCTCTATGTGTGTATATATATGCATGTATATGCATATATAATTTTGTTAGACATGTATGAATTATATATGTACATCTCTTGTTGGAAATAACAGCGCATATTTCAAGGTCATAGATTTAATTTAGAGAAAAATAATTTCTTTGTAGCTACACGTTTATTAGTTAGGTTTCTCTGCAGTGTCACCTACTTAAACCTCTTTTTCATTTCGTTGCTTTGCAAATGCACTAAACGCAAAACATGTTTCAAAATCAAGCTAAATACCATTTTGTTTCTGTGGGTTAACAGAAAGCTGGGAATTTGGATGCTTGATAATATACCTATTTTTAAATTGTTGGGATAATTTTAAAGTATGCATCTTTTTATGTACAAGAGCTGAAATTTAATAAAGCTCCATTAGAATTCCCAATTTGCCATTCTTTGTATGGATTAGGTATTACATACATTCTATCAGAACACATATTTAATTAAAATTGATTCTCGATAACAATAAGGTACTAAACCTGTAAGACTGTTCTGTATTTGAAATGAAAACACACAGGAACACGTAGCATAGATTTATGTATTTTTCTAGTAAACAAACACCAACATAACAGTGTACTCAAGGAATGCATTTTAAGCATCTTAGGAAAAAAGTTATGAGGTTTTGCATTCCCTTTGTTCCTAGTTGATGAAATTGTATGCATGGAGCTTCACAACACATCTGCAACACCACAACCTTGAATTTTAAGTTGATATTGCCTGTAGTCAAGTGTGAGTCATGAATTTCAATACATTTGTTTCAATTGTTCCCTACAGCAAAGAAGCAGAAAATACTTATTTCCCTGGTTAGTATCAAATTCAAATGAATTTTATCATTTGAACCAGGGAGAAGACTCGGAGGTACTATCATTCCTATAAAAACGCATAACGAGGGAGAAGATATTAATGGGCTAATACATTATTCAATTAGAGAGGACCAAGTTTTTCATTCTATTTTATTTGGACATAATTATAAAATCTCCAATATGGTTATTCTCAGCTTGTCTAAGGAAGAGATAAAAGATCCTGTCTCTGGAGCCTGATAGAAAACATTGTAGCCAGAGGCCAGTACAAGAAATAGTTATACAACCGTGGATAGGAATTGTTAGTAGGGCTTTTTTGTTCCACACTTATTTTTCATAGCTTTAATTATATTATCCAAAAATATTTATGCACAATTTCTTCCAGATCATTAGGGACTTTTATATTTTTAAGTTCTTTATTGTATATACCACATCAGGAAAAGAAGTCCTATTTCATGATTCATTATCTAAGTTGAGGATAAATTGTTTTACCTTCTCCCCAGCACCTCTGGCATAAAGAAAAGATGAAGATGGTAGAAAGAGTTGGTTCTATTCACATGCCACGGTAAAGCAAAGGTGCTACTAAAGTAACAGTCTTGTACCTAAAAATGGACAGCCCTCATTATTGCTATCTATAGGTTAGTGGGTATGACAAATTGATCTTGTATGAATGATGTAACCCTAAACCAAATCCATTGCTTTGGGGACCATCTGACTCACAGCAAGTCTGAAAGGCAGAGAGCAGAACTGCCTCTTTGGTTGCCAAGGCCGTGTAGACTGCCCCACCTTCATGAGAGGAGCAGCTGGGGGGACGCAACGTTTTAAACTCTTGGTTGGGAGCCAATTGCTTACCATTGTGTCCCCAGAACTCCTGTCGGATGATGTGTAAGGCCAATTTACTTATGTGACTTAAGTGAACATGCATAGGTGTTAAAAGATCAGCTTAAAATAATAATATATGACAAAAGCTTATGATAATATTTAGGATACAGTTTCCATTTGGGTCAAATTTAGAAAAGTTCTTTGAGCTAGCCTGGAAGTTATACATATAAGGCACGTTGTAAAACATGTTGTTACAGGCAGTGCTGTCAATTTCAATTCAATGCGGCCCTATAGACAAGGAAGGAAATACTGCCTGGTCTTCCATCTGCCACACAATTATGTGTGAGCTCATTGTTGTAGCTACTGGATCAAACAGTCTCTTGAAGAAGCACTGGAAGCATTCACTCATTTACACTAAGAATTTGGAATTTTGTTACACTGCCAACTAACCGGAAGACATCCATCTTGGTGCCAAGTCCAGAGCTTCTTCAGTGTGTGAAAGCATTTCTATTGGTGCTCCACCAGTCCCTGAACTGTTTTTCTACAATGCAGCCTGGGCTTCTTCCTTTAATACCACTGGTTTTTGTAATGTGCTACCTCTTGAAGTGACTGAACACAGACCAATTCACTTTGGCATGGTGATCTTTGCAATCCTTCCATCTTCATTTGATACTACAGAAATCTAGGGTGCAGTGTAGCAATGATGAGACATGCAACTTTCCTCTAGTTCCTAATGCTTCCTCTCTACCACCACCCACTCTTATGATCCCAATTCTACCTTACAAATCTGGCTAGACCAGAGGATGTACACTGGTACAGGTATGAACTGGAAACACAGGGAATCTAGGACTGATGATCCTTTCAGGACCAGTGGTGAGAGGAGGGTGCAAGGAGGGTGATATGGAAAGGGGGAATGGATTACAGGGATCTACATATAACCTCCTCCCTTGGGGATGGACAACAGAAAAGTGGGTGAAGGGAGACATTGGGCAGGGCAAGATATGACAAAATAATAATTTATAAATTATCAAGGGTTCGTGGGGAGGGGAGTGGGGAGGGAGGTGGGAAATTGAGGAGCTGATGCCAAGGGATTAAGTGGAGAGCAAATGTTTTAAGAATGATAAGGGCAATGAATGTACACATGTGATTTACACAATTGATGTCTGTATGGATTGTGATAAGAGTTGTATGAGCCCCCAATAAAATGATTCAAAAAAGAAATCTAATTTTTTTTAAATCATTTTATTAGGGGCTCATACAACTCTTATTACAATCCATACAGACATCAATTGTGTAAAGCACATGTGTACATTCATTGCCCTCATCATTCTCAAAACATTTTCTCTCCACTTAAACCCCCGGCATTAGGTCCTCATTTTCCCCCTCCCTCCCCGCTCCTCCCTCCCTCATGAGCCCTTGATAGTTTATAAATTATTATTTTGTCATATCTTGCCCTGTCCGACGTCTCCCTTCACCCAATCTAATTCTTATTGATTATTGCTTCAAATTATTGTTGAATGAATGTACAATGCATAATGAATGAATGATTCCTTTTATTACTACTATATTGTTAACACGCAAACAAAAAGGGATAGAATTTACCAAAGGTGTTTTGAAGAAAGAGCTGTCATGAGAGATAAATTTGCAGCATTGTCAACAGAATTTTGAATAAGAAGGCAACTCTGATCAGGTTTTACCCCAATTTGTGCACTTTACAATACTTTCGACACTCATACTGCGGCTGAATTATTCAGTTGGCCCTCCATTCCTCTAATTTATTCAACTCCAGATCAATGCTGTCCATTTGTCCGGCATGTTTCACTGTGTACAAGACTTATACAGACTTGTTGCCTTATACTGTAGGCAGTCGACCATCCATCTCCTAAAATTAATGTTTATTCCTTAGTGTTCAGAATGCCACTCGAAGCTCCAGAGTACATTGAAAATTAGTTAGCATAGACTAAGCTAAGTGTATACTGTGAAATGGTAGGCCCAGTAAACACACTTTGCCACAGATTTAAGCTATTGCCTGGCTGCTCTCATGCATAACAACATTTTAACACTCAGACACCAATGCTGGGACACAGAGAGAACTATCTTAAGGGTGGAGAACAGTCCAGTTACTGCTCAGCAATGTTCTGTGATGATGGCCATCTTACTTCACTTTAGTCCTGAGAGGGGCCCAGCCTGCTGTGGGCAATTAGAATGGGTGGGGGCTGTGCAAGAACATATTCAAATGTGATGCTCCACTAAAGCAGGGATCATTATGATGTATATGATTTTTGTTTCTTTCACTGATTGCAATTTTCTATCACTACCTTAATGGATTTATTGCCCTCCAAAATAAGCCAACCCAAATCTCTCTTGAAAAGAAATATAGCATAATAGATATTATGAAATGAGGAAATCAGATGCTTTTAGTTAGCGTAAGCATGGAAGAGACATCATGCACGGTGAAAACTGAGGAGCTCATATCAGACCTCCTGTGAGAGAAAATCCATCACCACATCAGCCAAGACCCATGACCACAAGGGTCAGACATGCCTCCACCTCTCACCTTTCTTTGTCCTATTTTGACACCCACTGTTCCTCCCACAAAACTCACTTTTCTGCTGGGTTCAATGGTCTGTTGAAATGGCCACATGGAATTCAGAGATAACACTCGGGATTAGGGGAGTTTATGAGAGAATGTAACAGGTTACCACATGTCAGATCAGAAACCATTAAGGTTGCAGCCTTTGATCCCCAGAAGTACCTCGCCTCAGCCAGCAGCCAAGTCCCTTTCTGGTTCTCAGCCTCTCAGCCACGTGGTTCCGTGGTCTCTGTCTCTGTGGGCCAGGACATCTTCCCAGTGCTTTGCCTACAGTCTCATGGCCTTGGCACAACGCCTCTGCTCTGTCTCAAAGTCTCCTTGTCTCTGCCTCTCATCTCCAAGTGATTTGGCCTCTAAGGCACCCATCACTATAGGCAGGGAGAGATCTAAAACTTGCTCCACCGGTGGCTCTTCTTCCTTGATAGTCCTGGGAATTCTGTCTGTTCCTGCTTCTGAGACAGCTGTCTTAACCACAGGGGAGTGGCAAATAAAACTGACAATTCCCTCTATTAGTGTTTCCCACCCTGTTTGCTTGGTCAAGCCATCAGTTGGTGGGAGTTACAGAGATGTGGAGAGAAGATCCCTATTGAGAAATTTCATTCTACCTGTATCCCCTTCTCCCATACACACAAACTTTGAGATACATCATATTGAGTAAATCAACTTAATATGAATCAGGGAAAGCTAAATTAAAGTACTACTTGGTTTGAAGGGTTCATGGTCTACCTAGAATGAGATGGGCAGTTCCAAATCCAATACCTCACCTATATGATTAAATAAGAAAGATTCATTCAATTAGCTTACATTTGAAGCTGCAAAGACTTCTGTTTTCAGGAACATACACTGTAGTGATAACTACAAATAGCTTGCCCTGTGCTAGGGATTTTTGAATTTGGCTTGTGTGTTAAATCTCACAACTACTCCACTAGATAGGAACTATTAATACAGATCAGGAAACTGAGCTATTATGAGGTTAAGTGATTTGCGTGTGGTCACACATCTGGAAAATGATCATCTTGGGATTTGAGCCCAGTTAACTTCTCCCTAGGTTCTGAGTACCTCGACTATAATAGCTAGGGCCTCGTGGGAACTTTAAATGCAACTATTTTATAAATGGTGCCTTCTTCGCTCAAGAAACTGAGAAATAACTTTTATAGAGCTGGTCATGTTCACCTTCGTAATGTGTGTCAATTTCCATTCTCCCCTAGACATGACTTCAAAATTGTCAGTATACAGCAAAAGCATAGGTTTTATTTCATGGAAACATTCATAATATACCTCCTCTGTTTTAATTACCAAATTTATTGAGTAGTCTTCTATTGCTTTTTTATGAAAAATGAATGAGTTAAATTTGTGAGCAGCTTTGTCAGATTACTATTAAGAATAGCATGCAGCTGCCTTATATTGCCATAGCATTAAACATTTAATAAATGACCATGCTACATTTTCTATATACATTTTTTTCATGCCTTCTATGCATAGCTCCATCAAGTTGTTATTTGACATTGAAGCCAATCAATTAAGTTCTGCCAACTTCAATTTTCATATGAAGAGAGAGAGATACTAAAAAGCTCACTTGACATCATAGGTTCCCAAACTTACTCGGCCTATGTCCCATTTTCAGCATGCCCTCTTCCCCAAGCAATGAAAAACTTGTGTATTAGAGGCCATAATACAAGATGCAGTGTGGTTATCTCCTTTCGAAGCCTCCCTTTGACCACCTCTTTACATTGTTCCAGTGGCCCCCAAGGAGTGGTATTGCCCATTTTGGAAAACTGCTCTACATCAACATAATTGGTGGGAGGATCTGACAGAGAAAATGTAAAAAAAGGTTTTGATATCCTAAGAAGTTATTCATATTTTAAATTAAAATTACTTTTAAAGAAAACAAGGCACTCCAAGTGCTAAAAAGCCAACCCTATTCACAGGCTAGCTATCAAGGTCTTCACTTAAGGAAAGCGGAAGTGAGACGATGAACAGAATGGCCAAGGGCATCGCAAGCATACAGCAAAAGTTAACCCTCTCCACCTTTCCCCTGACGCACCTGCACTAGAACATACCCCTGTGTGTCTATGTGCAAGTTTATGAACCACGTTAACACGAATGGAGAGGAATGTAATTACCTCTTGTTTCTCAAGGGCATAATGTTTAAGAAAACTATTGATCTACTCCTCACCCCACCCCAGCCCCCGTCTTTATGAGCATAAAACTTTTCTGAATAACAATGTCTGAAAAGAGATTGGGTTGCTTACAGCAACAATTCTTGGGGAGGGAATTGTACAATGTTTCATTTTTAATTTTAAAGTCAGGTCCTTACCAGTCAAGAGGGAAGGCCTTGAGATGAACAGACACCCTGGTGCATGCCTCAGCCGAAACAAGAATGTGCATACAGACAGAAGCACATGACCCTGAGAGCTGCCCCCCAGGACAACTAGCTCACGTTCACCAGGTGAGGCGATGAGTAACATCACTTCCTCTGTTCTAGTCCCTTAGGACACAAAGGATGCTGTCCTCAACTGATGACCTCGGATGCTTTCCTATCAATTCGGTGGACTAGAAAGATCAGGCAGTGGGAACCCTGAGGTCCATAGGTGGTATCCAGAGCACATCTCCAGAAGCCATGGCTGGGGAATTTGCTCAAGTAGGACATCAAAGAGAAAGGTGAGAGAAATGACTATTCATTCCCCAAATTGGGGTTGAACAGCATACAAAACAAGACCACACGGTGCTACAGAGATGGGCGAGGTCAGGTGAAATAAACGGCGTACCAGTAGACCACACCACTAGCTATACAACCTTAGATCAGTCAAGGGAAACAACCAGACAAGCAGCAACTGGATGGAAAAGAACCTTGTCTAAGAGCAAAGGACTTGTCCTGGGAATTCTGAATTTCCCTTTTCGTGACAGGGCCACAGAAGTCTCCAGTTTCCTCAAGTACACGGAGACCCACTGAGAACAATGTCACTTCCACACGGTTGATTCTGCCTCATCAGAACCCTGTATACAGCACAAAGAGGAATTGCTCCACATGGTTTCCTTTGTCTCCTTTTGCACATCATTTTATTGGGGGCTCCTACAACTCTTATCACAATCCATACATCCATTCATGAGCCCTTGGTATCCGCTCATCATTTCCCCGCTTCCTCACGAGCCCTTGATAATTTATGTTATTATTATTTTGTCCTGTCTTACACTGTCCGACGTCTCTCTTCACCCACTTTTCTGTTGTCCCTCCTCCAGGGAGGGGGTTATATGCAGATCATTGTGATTGGTACCCCATTTATATCCCCACCTGCCCCTCCCCGTCCTGGTATCACTACTGTCATTATTGGTCCTGAGTGGTTGATCTGTCCTGGATTCCCTATGTTTCCAGTTCTTATCTGTACCAGTGTACGTCCTCTGGTCTAGCTGGATTTGCAAGGTAGACTTGGGATCATGATAGTGGGGTTGGGGAGGAAGCATTTAAGAATGAGAGGAAAGTTGTATGTGTCATCGTTGCTACACTGCACCCTGATTGGCTCGTCTCCTCCCCATGACCCTTCTGTAAGGGGATGTCCAGTTGCCTACAAATGGGCTTTGGGTCTCCACTCTGCAGCTCCATATGATTTCTGAGAGTGTAAATCTTTATGAGAGCAAATGGTCTCATCTCTCTTCCATGGAGTGTCTTGGCTTTAAACTACCAGCCTTCTAGTTAGAAGTCCAATGCTTAACACAGTGTGCCACTAGTGCCTCTCCAACACACTAGCCACTAGTTTAAGGAGGAAAGTTAGATTGCAGGAGAATATCAATAAGACAGAGCATTTTAATCTGTTAAAACTAAGTATAGCCTACTGACACAGTCACAATATTTGCATAGAAAAAGAAACTTTAAATTTTATTGAATTAAGGTTTTTATAATAAGTATCATACAGTATATGGAGTACCCTCCCACAAAAATAACCCCACACCTATTTCCATCAATTTGACTGACTCATGGCAACCCCATGTGTGTGGCAGTTAAACTCTGCTCCACACATAGGTTTTTCAGTGACTTCAGATTATAGACATAATAAATTACATTTCTTCTGTGCATGAGTTATTATTTGAATGAAATGCATTATCTTGTAACAAAAACAATTGAAGTCAGAGAACCAGAAAATAGACGGAGTGATCAGAGGAAGTTTTTTGATTCAGAGGACACTTGAGCTTGGTCTTGAATGATTAGAAAGACTTGTCCTAATGGTCATGAAGCAAATCTTCAGGCAAAGAAAGTGCAGAGCCCCTAGCCCCTAAAATATGACTCGGATCTCTTTCCATATGATGTATTTCATTTTTTAATCATATATACTATGTTCTATTATAGTAATCACTGGCACATGAGTTTAGTCATTTGAATTGAGTATTAGCCAATGCTGCATTGGCTCACATAACACAAAACATCGGAGCATTTACAAGATACACACGTATAGTTTACATCTCACCTTATAGCCATGGTTGCCTCAGGCCCTGGGCGGGTAACTGAGCCTTTGCGATGCTTCCCTGTTTAAAGCTGACTCAACCTCCTGGCCTGAGAAGCTCTCGGCGGAAAAGCTTCATATTCTGCAGTCTGCTGACAGCTCTCCTTGTGGTCAGGGCATTCCTAGCCACCCTGTCTACCTTTGACAGTTGAACTTCACTTTCCTTTTCTGGTTCTGAGTCCTTGTTAATTAACTGTTCATAATGATCTGTAGTCTCTTCTCTTCTCCTTCTTGTGGACTCCAGGCTCACGTGATCACCAGGTGTGACCATGGTCCCTGGGTGGGACAAAGTGCTAAAGACGCAGCTGCTCACCCGAAGGTTGGAGGGCCACGTCTACCCAGAAGTGCCTCCGAAGAAAAGATTGGTGGTCTGCACCAGCTGATTAAAACCCTTTTGGTCCCAGTTCTGATGTGACACCCATGGGGTCCCCATAAGTTAGACTCCACTCCATGACAACTGATTTGATTAGTGAGTGGCACTTCTCTCCCTAAATGTACAATGATTGCCGGTCTCAGATTTCTCATTGTTTACAGCATTCCGTATTCTGGCGATCTGATTTTTGAGATTACCATTACAGAATTGACTTCTAGCTATTTCAAAGTTTGGCTTTGTCATATAACTCCAAGATTCTTCTAAGGAGGGAAAATGTGTATGTGTATAAATAACATGACATGCTGGGTGCTTATGTATGCATCTCAAGCCTTATCACAATCTTATGGGGACAGATTTATCATCCCCATTTATCCACAGACAGAAATAAAATTAAGCCGTAATAAACTAATGAATTTGCTCAAGATCACAAGGGGGCTAAGGCTTTGCTTCTAAAAGAAGCCCATTCTAAAACCAAAGCACTTTCCACGGAACCACAAGGGACTTTTACTCTGTGTAATTCCTCATCTGGCCTATATTTTTGGCATGTTATTCACCCATGTTCAACTTCACACAATCCTTGACTCTTCTTGGCAACCCAGCAGAGCACTGAGGAGCAGCAGGAACACAGGTACATGATACCGCTTTAACTCATTTTCTTAAGAGTTTAGTTGTTTGGGTCTTGGTCATGTTTTCTTGCATCCATTTGCCATTCCTAGTCCATTCACCTCTCTTACGATAAAACCTCCCTCTCTCTACATTACACTTTATCAAATATTACTGAATGATTACAGTGTACTCCAACACGCAAGTTTACTCAAATACAGACTTTGTAATTGAGGGCTGACTTCCGTGTCCTGTCCGTTTAGTTTACATTTCCCTATAGCGTTAGTTTCCAAAGGAATAATGTCATGTTATTATCACCAGTCTCCATGTGACATAGGCCCTGAGAACAGGATTTACTATCCTGAGGGATAGTAAATCAAAGTCTGAGAGAGATTAGATGGCTTGACCATGAGGGAATCAGGCAGCCAGCAACAGTAAGGAGCTTGCATATCAGGCCACTCATTAGCACAATGCTGCTCGTCAAAATAGATATCCCAGTCAATGTTCGATGGCTATGATTCCAGAGTGGCGGGGTCAGGATTTCATGTAGGCGATTTTTCTTTAGAAACAATTTGGAGCTGTTTAAAACAGGATCTTCTCCTCCAATTATACATGCATACTTTTTCTTCCAGTCAATGCAGCCAAAACGTACTGCTATTTGTACATATGCCACAGTGAATTAGCTCTACTTTAAGGATTAATCTCTAATAAGAAAAAAAACCCAAAGGGCATTTTCAATTGGATGACAGGGAGGTGAGAAAGGTAATAAATTAAGTATTCACTGAAATAGTGAGAAAAAAGTAATGTAGCTGATTCTAAGATATTAAAACATAATGACTCACACTTAAAATGCTCTATTATGACAGTAGATGGATTTACAAACAGTTTCCCTTGTATATACAGTATATATTAAAGTTAAGTATAGTTTGCTTAGAATTTGATATATAGCTTATAACATAGAATTTTTAATCTGTATATTAACCAGCTCTGCACATCTATTCATTAATCACCCCTATATGGTGTAGTTGTTGTACACTGGGCTACTAACTGCTAGGTCAGCAGTTTAAAACCACTAGCTGATCCTCAGGAGAAAGAGGAGGCTTTCTATTCCCATAAAGAGTTACAGTTTCAGGAAACCCAAAGGGGCAGTTCTACCCTGTCCTATACAGTTGCAATGAATTGGAATTGACTCCCATGTCTGTCAGTTTGGTTTTTGAGGTTGTGATCTTTTAAAAGATGTATCCTTGATTTTACACATACACACACCCACACACCAACATCTTATTTTCTTTTTTCTTAGTTAATTTAAAGGGATATGTATGAGGACTTAAATAGCTCTATAGCCAAATTAGAAACAGACTTAACTGGGAGAACATTAATTAAATCTTTAAATGAAGATGGAAATGCATTTTAGCTATCTCTTATGAGGAGGCTTCAAAAAGTATTGTGGGAAAATTCCATTATCATTTCATTCAAAATTTTCTGGAAGTTTTCAAAAAGGACTCTCACATGTTATATCTGTAAATATGATATATTGGATTGTGTCCCTTGAATGTGACTAAGACAGTGTTGGGAAATAATTTCGTTGAAGCTGTTATCAGTAAAATTAATATGATCAGACCAGAGCAGGGTAGCTCCTAATACAATCAGAGTGGAGTTCTATAAAAGAGAGGCAGAGTGCAGTGCAATAAATTACTTAGTGTGACTTTTCTAGCCATAATATGTATAACTTGAACCAAATGGTTGGGGGATACTCACTGCTATCAGCAACCCTGTAGGAGAAACTGGAACTGCCCGTGTGGATTTCTGAGACCGTACATCTGTATTGGAGTAGAAAGTCTCATTTGTCTCCTGCAGAATGGTTAGTGGTTTCAAACAGCTGACCTGATCACCAGGACTACTAATGACTGAGAGCACCATGCAAACCGGGAAAATGGAGTTCTAATGTGTGGACTGATCAGTTTGGCCATCCCTCGAGGTTTAAAAGGAGCTATTTCAGAAGCAGGGAGGGGAACCTCACCACCATCAAGGAAGAAGAGCCGAGCGTGAAGCATGTCCCCTGGACCCTAGATTTCTGCACACTACCCCCTCGACACAGCAGACAGACAGAGGACTGTGACACCGGGGATGAGGCAGAGAAGTAGCAACACCATGCACATGAGACCAAGTCACAGGCTGTCCAGGACCAGAGGTGGGACACTGAGTGCTTGCGGTCAGGAGATCACTTGTGCAATAGCTTGCCTCCTGGTATTTAACAGGAAGAGTTAGCTTTGCCAACCCATGGAGCTAGAGTTTGGTATCTTTGACTGATGCTTATGGAAGAATGGAATGCTCTTTGAGCATTCATGGGCAACACTAATGGTGCTGGAAAATATCATGGAACCCTACAGAGCAGTGAAGAATGTTATGAAGAGAGGAGACATGCCTGATATCTTCCTTACAGGAAGCATAAGCCTCGGTTGGGTTGATGCTGAGTGTGATGAGCCCCCATTCTTGTAAATTTAGAGGAGGTGAGATGCTGCTGCTATGCCAGTTTCACACCAAGAGACAGACAGTGGAAGGACAGTTATGTGAAGACGCAGCTACAAGTCGAGGAATAGTTAGGCGACCAGAAGCTGGGGAGAAAAGGGCTTCTTCAAGACACCTGAAGGAACATGACCAACTTAAGGATTAGTATTCCCATGATCATAAACTACTCACTCTGTGGTACTTTTTTCAGCAGCATTAAGAACCTAATAGAAAATCATATCATATTTTAACAATGAAGTGACTTACTATGATCGCTGGCCTTCTCTCTCCCGAGTGTATACTATGTTTCACTTTTATGCCTTTGCTAGACCAGTTATTATGTCTGGTAGCCTCAAACTCTCTATGATCTGATAGAAGCATTACAAGTCATCTTGTTTTCCTTCGTTTCTTTTTACATTTCTTTGAACATTTGTACAGTTGAAAAAGAAAAACAAACCCAAACAAAAATCTAAAGCACCACTATCCCTTGACCCCATATGTCTTCTGTGGCAGTTACAGAAGCTCTTGCCAACTTGGGAAGGAGTGGAATCTAGCCTGTCAATCGGGTCATAGCCAATGAGACTTCGGTGTGGGCATAGCCTTCTTCTGAGGATTCTGGGAAATCCTATCTTCCTCCTGGGAGGCAGGATACACACTCTCTGCTTCATCTTCCTGCTGACAAGGCACATGGACCTGTGCTGACAGAGCTAGAGCCCTGGAGCTGGAGGAGCCTCATGGAAATCCATGTCAGTGCTGAGATGAGTCGCTTCCATCACCACTGGATCCACAAGACTTGCCACCCACTGATCTGTGATCTCCCTGCAGTCAGCACATTGCATGTGTCCTGTGAGTCTGAAGAGGAACTTACGGACTGGTATCAGACATATGGGCTAATATAGGCCTTATGGACTTGATCTGGACTGTGCTGGGATTTTTCTTAATATACAATTATTCTTTTATATAAGGTTCTCTTACACATATATGAATGTCTCTTTAGTCTACCCAGACTAGCCTGTCTTCTAATTAAAAAGCTTATGGGAGCTTGAATAAGGAGGAGTCTTATGAAGGCAGGAATGCAGTTTGAATATTTACATATGAAAACATACTACTATTTTGTAAGACAAAAAGAAATGAGAAATAGGATATAAAATACTTTAATCACAATTGAAGGAAAAAAAATGGCTTGTCATTCATTTAATTCTTCCAGAGCAGTAGTTCTCAACCTGTGGGTTGCAACCCCTTTGGGGGTCAAAGGACCCTTTCACAGGCGTGGCCTAAAACCATTGGAAAATACATATTTCTGATGGTCTTAGGAATCGACACATTGTTCCTCTATCAGTCTCCAGGCGGGTCTGCCCACATGCAGATACGCCCACATAGGAGTATACACCCAGCATGCTTCAAGACAAATTTCATTTATTTGTAATTAGAAATAAAT
>NW_022103920.1:25100600-25108609 GCF_000313985.2 Echinops telfairi
AGAAATCATAATCTCACTATCATTAATACTAGGGTCCCTGGTGGCACTGTGGGTTAAGCATTTTGGCTTCTAACTGCAAAGTCAGTGGTTGGAAGGCAGCAGAAAGACAGTACTGTGTTCTTCGTGAAGATTTACAGTCGCAGAAACCCACGGCAGCAGTTCCACTCTGTCCCTAGGGTGGCTGTGAGTTAGAATCCACTCAATGGCAATGTTCCTTTTAAAGAAAAAAATTTGAGAGACAGCAATTTCAGATAGTGTGCCACTCTAGGATACCATGGTCCTTGGTAAATAAGAAAACGAAATGGCTTTGGACTACACAGTCCTTTCTCTAAAGCAGAAAAAGCATTTGCCAAAAGCTCAAAGTAATAATCAACCAATATTCTTAATCTGTTTAATGAACTGGCATGTCCGATGTGACATTTATACACTACTGAGAGGCTTTAAAGGAGAGTATTCTTGTATTATCCAGATGAGATATTTTCTTTCCTTTAGTCTCTCATTTGAATAAACTTTAGATGAGTAGTTTTCAATTTTGCAAACTCATTTCATATTTATAATTATTTTAATTAGAAAAAGTAGAAGAGGTGAATGATGTGTTTGAATGTATTTTATCCAGTTCACAGTCCTAGTGTAGGGCTGCCAACGTGCCTGCCAACCATTATCAGACCCCACCACATCATTCGGGGGAAATACCCAGATGTCTGGCAGAGAAAAATTGATGGACACTTGGGCTCCCAACCCTATGTTGACCCTATGGTTTTCTTAACAGTAATTGTGTCATGAGACTCACCCATATCCATTTTGGTTGATGTTTTTGGGCCCTGGGAGCTAAAAGAATGAATACAACAGACGTATTTAATGCTAAAAAGCTATGCATCCACTACAGACATTTAAAATTCCAAAATGAAATTATATGTAGCACTTCACTGGGAACAGAATTTAAATGTGCCACTCATGGATGGAATCATGAATTCCATTTTACTTTCAAATACACATCTTTATAAAATTATATTCAGCTAATAACTGAACCTATTCCATTTAGGAGGTATGACAAAGATGGAGTGCTGAGCTTCACAAATGAGAGGATCCAATTCATCTGGTTTGTGAATTACTTGTGCTTTCCATCGGAGGAATTTATACCAATAAAACGCACAATGAACAAAGCTTAGCACGTTTTCCATTTAATTGGAAGACGTAAGATTCTGTCTTCATTCCTAGGGCTGCCATCACAATCCACCAGAAAGGCAGTGGCTTTAAAGAAGAGACAATCACTGCCTCACATTTCTGGAGGCTACGGGTTTAAATCAGGAGGCTGGTCTTGGGGATTCCTTCTGAGGGTTTTGAGAAAGAAACTGTTCCAGGCTTCCCACTGAGGTCCCAGCAGCTAAAGCAGTCCTAGGGAGGTCTGGTGGGGGCCCGGATTAAACACTTGGCTCTCGGAATCCACCAGCTGCTCCGCGGGAGGAAAATGAGGCAGCGTGCTCTTTCATAAGGATGCACAACGTTGGAAACCCTAGGGGACGGCCCTGCTTTGCTGCCGGTGCACTGTGAGTAGGATTGACCGGAAGGTAGTGAGCTTGGTGTGGGTTTGGCATGCTTGAGAGTTCCTTTGATGCTCCTATTTCCCCATGATGCTTCTCGGGGAGGGCTTGGTTTTTTTAGAAGGTGCTGCTCAAGGGCCCAGGGGTGCTGCAGTGCATGCTCTCATCTCCAATCCAAAAGATGGACAAACTGAACCCGTGCTGAGGGGCCTTGCAAAGAAAGGCCCACTGGTCTGCTTCTGAAAGGCCCCAGCCAGGAAAGCCCTACAAAGCTCAGTTCTGATCAGAAAGACTTTCGGTTTCCCCAGGTTCGAATCAGCTTGACAGCGACTGTTTGTTATTCCTTTAGGACCTGATGTCAACCTAATAGAAAACATCCCTGAAGCCCCTACTTTGAACTTCAATGTATCTTTTGGAAGTGACACAACCCAATCCGCAACTGCCTCCACTTGGAGTGGCATTTGGAGGAGAGGCTTCCTGTGTGCACAGATCTATGCAACCAATCCATGGAGACTTCTCCACATTTTTCTATTATCATTCCATGCATCCAATTTAAGATCTCATATGGAAACAAGAGGGATTTGATAGCCAGAAAAATGGTTATCCTGCTTTCAGTCGGGGATCAATAAAGGATAAGCCTGAAGCTGGGCCTATATCCTGTGCAATCTCATTATGACAGGTTCCTAGGAAATCAATCTGTCTGCAGTTTATTGCACGTTTCCCAGATAGATCACATTGAAATTCAGCCCTCAAGTTCTTTAACTCCCATCCTGCAGAAAACATCAACAATGGAACCAATCCAGTGTTAAAAAGGACATAAATATGTAAATAAAACGGTAGCATATACATAGGCTTGTTGTTGCTATGACCTTTTAAGTAGCCATAAAAGAATGCAATTTTCTAAAAATACCGGATAGAAAATTAAGTTTCTAAATAGAAGTCACCTGAATGTTTCCAAAAGGCAATGCGACATGTAAAACTTGGGAGTTTTCATGCAAATTATCAGTAAAACGAACCATTATTACCATTCCAGAGGGGGTGCGTTGGGTGTGAATCAGGGATAAGACAATGACATTGAGACAAACTCCCTTTATGATGATAAATCCATTTCCATCCACTGATCTGTTTTAGAGACAATCACAGTATATTATGGAGACTCCATGTTATTTATTTTAAAACTGCAAATAAATGACTAATTCTCTTTCTCGTATTCATCTACCCCATGAAACCAGAATGCAAGGGAGAACTGAATACTTTGTTAACATTTGTGAGGAGCTTAGAAGGGACACCAAAGAAAGCTTTAATAGATGAAGCTGTTTCCTATACTTCTGTGAACTTGAAAATCTTCACATCCCAATTACAAAACCAGCTGAAAGTGTTCGCCTAGAGACCAATCCGTTCACAACAGACTTTCCCGTTAAGAGGGCTCGCCGATTCCAGCGCCTGCCTTGATGGATGCCAGTGTGTGTGTGTACCTATAATTGTCATTTATCAACACTAATGTTAAGAGTGAACTTCATAAGTGGCCATTAAACATTCTCAGTCAGACCTGATTTTTCATTGCAAGAATACTACAAAAGTACCTTTATGGATTTATGTTCCAGATGGTAGTGCCATATGGGAGCTAACTCTCATTGTCTAATGGGCTCTTGTTCCATTTACATGTTTTAGGCATCGACACCCACTTCTCATTGCTGCGTCAGTGCTTAGTGGAATGTGGTGTGTTCCGCTTATTATGAATCTGATCTCAGGTGATATAACTGCAGTAAAAAGACTGCAATTTTCAGATGGCTAATAATAGAAAGCACAGCAATAAAATGACCTCTGTTGGCCACTGTGAGACAAGAGATCAGTATCGTTTGGGTCTAAGCTGACACTCGACTGTATGGATTGTGAATGCCAAGCAGCTTGGGTCTGTCACTCAGCTCCCTTTGGAAAGTTGACTTCCAGATGGTCCTGGGAAACTTTATTTTCTTGAGAGGCTGCGTTTAAAGTACACCTGATGGTCTCCAAAGGCACAGAAATTAAAGTGCATGATATTCCAGTCGACAGCAAAGCATGAGGAGAAAACGGAGTGAACAGCGATGATCACAGTGCATCACTTGGCCCCTGGGGACAACTGCCCCATCATAGTTTAGTTTTGTAAACTAAGGAACTGAAGCACAGGCCAGTCCCTTTTATTCTACGTACCAAGTCCAAGGTCTGGCGTTTGCTGTAGTCAGATGTCCACCAAGTATAATACCCCTCCTAAATCTCATGAATCTAACCTACTCCATTATCATCAGATCGGAGTAGTCTTCTGTTTGCCATACAGCGGTAAGCTTAGTAAGGATCATATCCTACTTCTCAAAATCATTAGGTGTGCAAAAAGCACTTTGCACTGGCATGAGGCTAGGATCTTGAAACAGAGTAATTATATTGGATTATTCTCGCGGGTCTACCCGAGGTCTTTAAAATATGCAGGCAGCAGTCAAAGTCAGAAGGAGATGGGATGATGGAAGCGGGGCTGAATTAAATGCCCTTCTCCTCAATTCAGTTCTCTACAGTTCTGTAGCATCTTCTGAGACATCAATTACACATTCGCCATGTGGCATCAGTTCTTAGCTATAGAAAAATGGAAAGTTTGTGAAAATTACAGTGTTTGAACAGCAGACGCCAAGATGGGTATCACTTGCTTGTTTTGGTCAAGTTCTCTTTTCAGAATATCTTTCACCTGGGGTCAGTGCTTCTTGAATCTCATTTTCTTTCAGGGAAAAAATACAGATACAGTTATAGATAAAGATATGTATACCGTGCATGTATTATGAGTGTACACACACATGTACACACCATATGCTTCCAAATAGCATCTAGCTTTTCAATGTCCACTCATTATTCTTCCACCTACACAGAATTTAAATCCATATCTGATCATAGAAAATCCCACTTGAAAAGCCTGCATTCTTCACAGAAGAGTTGGGATTCTTTGTTTACAATGTGGCCACATCCTGAACCATTTGCTATCCTGACCACTTTCTTTATAGGTCAGTTCTACTTCAACTGAGGACTGCCATAGAACCACACTGGGCGGTCCAGATTTCCATCAAAATACGACATGATCTTTCATGCCTTCTCCCTTTTCTTCCTTACATTTCTTCCGTTCTGCACATACACACATCTATGTGCAGAAAGACTTCCCCAAGTGTGCTGTTGTTGTTACATGTTATTGAGTGGATTTTGACTCACTTTCACCTTATGTGCCATAGTCACATTGCCCCATAGGGTTGCCTAGGTTGCAAACTGTGTGAAACCAGACCGGCAGGTCTTTCTCCCATGGACTCCTGGGTGGAGGCAAAGTTCTGACTCTTGGTTTAGCAGCTGGGCAATGAGCCAATAGAAAACCAGGGCTCCCTCTTCTACCAGGCAGAACTTTAAGATCACCACATTCCCTTTATCCTCTGATGCTACTCCCACCTGTTATTATATCACGTTGCCTGGCAAAGGGGAATTTGTTGTGGCAAATTAATATTACAAGCAATTTATTTTCAAATAGGGAAATTAGTGAGGTAGGCTTAATATAAAGACATGAGTATATTTATAGCATATCTCTCTCTCTATCTATCTACCTATCTATCTATATATCATCTATCTCTCTCTCTCGAATTCTCTATCTCTCTAATTATCTATCTATCTATCTATCTATCTATCTATCTATCTATCTATCTATCTATCTATCTGGGAGCAGAATTGGGCAGCATTGGTACTTCACATGCCATACTGGCTTTGAAGATGAAGGGAATCATGGGAGAAAGAAGATGGGTGGTCTCTATCTAACAGCAGGATGTGGTCCTCCGGCTCAGAGTCAGTCAGTAAACCAAGGCTGCAGGCCTCCCACTACAAAGCACTGGGTTCAGCCAACAATCTGAATGTGCTAAGACACAGATACTTCCCCAGAGCCTCCAACAAGGTGCTCAACTAGGTTCCTAAAGTCTGCCTTGTGAGACCCCGAACAGTGAATCCAGTCAAACTCTTTAAAACCTCCCATCTGCATAACTGAGATCCTGAATGGCTGCGATAAAAAATAAAGCAAAAATACTCTACATTAAGCAAGTCTGAACTCTTCCTCCACCTTATCTAATATATCACTTTTTTTCTACTCTATTGTTCATACACAAATTGTAATTTCTTTGTGTATCTACTTTTTCCACCATGAGACAGTTAGTTTATTGTGCTAATCTGTCTGATAAACACATTTGGGATTAATTGAAGGGTGGTTCTCTGGGGTCATGTTCTCTGATGGTCGCGCCAGTGTGCGGCTCCCTTAGCTGTCAAGGGTCACTTCCTGCGAGACATCCCTGAGGAGAAGCCACACGGACTTACCCTGATGCAGCCTGGGTGCTGTAGAAGCCGCGGGGAGACCCCTGCCAGCACTGTGATGCTTACACCGCCACTGGATTCAAAGACTCTCTACCCACAGCCTGTGATCTTCCAGCATTCGGTGTCATTGTGTGTGTTTTGTGAGTTTGAGGAGGACTTTGTAGATTGGTGTCGGACATATGGGCTAAGTCGGCTTGGACTGGACTGGGTTGGGATGCTTTCTGAATGTGCACTTACACTATATATAACACTCTCTTATATATATGTGAGTTTCTGTGGATTTTTTTTCTCTAGTTTACCCAGAGTAACACACACCACTCCTTTCAACCCCTTTAAATGTAAGTATTGTATATTATACACATAAAGTAGAAGAAATAAACAAATGAATAAAAGATGATTTCTGTGATAAATAGTTAGGCATACTACACCTATTCCTCACTGATCCGCTGGTATAGGTTCCAAAGACCAAATATTAAGCAAGACTTCTGCTATGGGAGAGTCAAGGGCCATGCCCCATCTTTGAGGCTGCTGTCCCATCCTCCACCCACCAATCAAGTACAAGTTATCTTAGGAAGTGTATGGCATGACAGGACCCCCTTCCTTTTCTCACTGTCCCTCCCCCTGTGAAGCTCCCAGAATGTCAGGTCTGCCAGGTGTTGCTGGATGATCACTTCTTTCTCTGGGTGGCCCTGCAGCCCCATGTAGCTCCATTCTCTCTCCTCTCCTTCCTGCCTACGTTCACAAACTTCCCCAGCACCATCAGACCCCCACTCAGCCTCTCTCACTACCTCCTCCGTTGCCTGCTCACGACCGCACATCACTGCCTTGGCTGCATGCCTTCCTTGGCTAGACCAGATGTCATGGAGGTAGTGGGGCTGGTTAGCCCCTGCCCATGCGGTAAGGCTCTCATCAGAACCACTAGTATATCGTTCAAGGTGGGCCATGATGGGTGCCCCGCTGGGACCATCACCACAGATCTTTTAAGAGTTGTAAATACAAAATGTCAGATAATGAGGTAATGCGTGAGGATTAAGTGTATTGGTTTGGTTCTCTGGAAAGATGTATTTTATCACTTGGACAACTCAGGTAAAACCTTCCAACTAGCTAGCAAAAGCCCGAGGCAGGACCCCCAGCCGGTTCTGTCCTATGCCACTCAGTACCTGTCTTCCTGAAAGACAAAAAGGCTTAATGCAAGGGTGAGAAATGAGAAATGCTTTCCCCATGTGATACAGTCCTACAAGTTGTTACACACACACACACACACACACACACACACATTATTTTCTAAATTCAAAGAGTTCACTTGGGTGACAAACAAGTCCAATCCAACCAGGACCAACAGCCCTTTGCTGCTGGAAATCACATCGGGAATAATGTCACCTTTGGTTTTGATACACCAGGAAGGACAAACATAGAAAAAGATGTAACACTCAAACCAGCTTCGTTTCTTCCTACAAACCAATCACTGCGGCTGCTGTTAAGATGCAACCTCTAATTTCCAGGCTGAGAATAAAGGAAAGACCAGAGCGGAATCATCTTCGCGCAATGATACTGATTACGTGCTTTTATTTAAAAATGACATCTCTCATTTTTCACTTCCTGTTGTTAGGTGCACTCATTTCCACTCATAGCAACCTAAGAGCATGGAGTAGAATGGCCCCAGGGTGTTTATTAGGCTTTCATCTTTAGCGAAGCCGATTGTGGATCTTCTTTTCGTCAGAGCTACTAGGTGGCTTTCACCGCTGTCCTTTCAGTTTGCAGCCTCCTGCTTTGCCAGCAACCCGCGAGAGCTCCTTCAGTTCACACTCACAGCCCCCAAGTAGGCTCCGACTCACCAGTTATGATGACGTGGCATTGGTTGCTTGTGAATAAATCACACAGTGATCTGAGTATTTAAACTTTAAAAAATGCATGTCTTCGTTTTCATACTACATGCATTGCAGAAGAAAAATCTAAGTTCCATTTTCGTGTACACACCATGTATGGGGCTTAGATCTTTACAGATGACAAATGTGAAAAATACTGTTTTTAAAATGATGTCAATGGAGAACATTCTGAGGTAATGATAGCACCAGTGACATTTACATTGATAGATTTAATTATTGTATTTCC
>NW_022103920.1:25110433-25111749 GCF_000313985.2 Echinops telfairi
AAGCATTAAAGAACTAGAGGAAAGCTGTATGTTTCAATGGTGCTATACTGCACCCTGACTGGCTCATATCTTCTGACCTCTTTCTTTTTGTTTCCATGAATGAAGAAGGAACAGCCGTGTTGGAAAAATAGAAGAGGTGAAGAAAAAATGAGGGAGATGCTGTCAGTTATCCAAACAGATGAGTTTGAAAAATTTTTCTAAGAATTTACTTGCATATTTGACAAATATACTAGTGTAATGGAAAATACTTTGAAGGTGATAAGGTTGTTTTGTGCAAAATAAAAAAAATTAGATACATAGCTTTGATAAAATAATCCAGGTTTTTATTTGGATACCCCCTTGTCACACACACACACACACACACACACACACATCACATTGTATACATTGTATACATCACACTGTAAAATTTAGTTCTGATTTGGTCATCTTAACCTCTTTAGAAAAACAATCAGATTTTAAAATACGGATACTTAGGGGGAAAAATGACTTTTAGAACAAATTAGTAAACAGTTCCCAGAAAAATTCTATTATCCTTTAATTCCATTTCCATAGACATTTTGAAGCCCTCTCATACGTGGTACCTTGATCAACCTCCAAAAATCCTCTAAAGAGATGGGCTAAGCTATGTTGTGTGAGCCGTGAGATCTCATGAATTCTTTTGTCGCTGGGCCAGGGCCTATTCTAGTTTGACATCCAGATAGAATCTGGCTACATTTGAGTGAATCACTCTATGAAAGTAGAATAAAAACAGGGACACAAACTAACAACAACCAGAGATCTTAAGTATTTGTTTCTACATTCATGGTTTCAATAATTTATTAAAACTCTAATAACCAATTGCAGTGGATTCCTTTGTTCTTCTTTGGAGAGTTTATTTTCCATCTCTGTCTAGAAGTTATATTATTATTTTATTACGCTCCATGAAAATAAGATGTAAGTCCTATGAATGAACAGGGATCATTATCACTTAGTGCAAGATAAAGTACCAGGGGGATGATTATTTCAGCCAAGGAAGGCAATGGCTCATGGCAGAGAAGATATTCGATTCCATTTTCTATAATGGTATGTTTTCTAAAGAATGCTAGGGGTTTATATACTCATAAGTATTATTCTCTTGAAAATGCATCATTGAAATAGATTCTTTCCTGGCTAGAGATCATGACAATTATGATTTCTGCCTGTGTTCGTTAAAGTGCTCACGGATACCTGCACCTTTACCTGCAACATGGAAAAGTGGGAGGGCTCTCAGAATATGGAATTTGCACAAAGGAGTATCACTGAGCCTTCCTGTTGGACTTTCCATTTTTAATAGG
>NW_022103920.1:25112999-25139396 GCF_000313985.2 Echinops telfairi
AAGGGGGAGGGTATTGTTTATATCTACACAGGGAAAGAGGGACCAGACTTCAACCCAGTGCTACTAGATATGAATGCAACATGCAGGCATGGAGTAGGGAACCAGTGGAGAGGTCTGAGGGGCCAACCCTAATCCCAACTATGTGGACACCTGCCCCTCCCTCCCCCCAGAAGAATTTATTTTAGAGGACAGCACTGAATCTGCAGCTCAGGGAGAAGGATATGTTTGATCAGAGCACATGGGAGCAGATGAAGTGGGAAGAAGAGAGAGTGGAGTGCATCCTGGCCCACCAAACCTTGACGATGTGAATCCTGCTCAGAGCAGCCAAAGCACAGAGAAGACCATATGGCTGGCCCCACTATGAGACACATCTCTCACTGACCCATATTCCTACAGGGGACAACACCGGAGACACAGTGGGGGAATTCTGCCCAATATGATCCCACCACACTGAGGCAAAACAATAACGGCGTGCAACAGAACAGCAAGGGGAACAGAGCAACGAAGTCCCCAGGGAATCCCAAAAATAGATTTTGGGGCCAGGGCTTGGCGCCCCATCAGACTTGACTGGAAAACACTCCTAAAGGCCAACAAACAGTCCTTGAACTAACTACATGCTTTTCTTTCTTGTTATTGTGTTTTGTTATTGGCTTGTTATTGCTGTTGTTTTGTTTTCTTTTGTTGCTTGGTTTTGCTTTGTCTTGTTATTATCTCCAACAGTTCCTGGGGGATATGGGAGAGGGTGAGGTGGGGGGTGGGGGGTGGAAGTGGTGTTAACAAACATAGGGACAAGGGAACAACAAGTGATCCAAATTGGTGCTGAGGAGGGTGTAGGAGGCCTAGTATGGCATGACCAAGGGTAATGTAACCTAGAGGAATTACTGAAACGCAAATGAAGGCTGAAAATGATAGTGGGAAAAGAGGAAAGTAAAAGGAAATAGAGGAAAAAGCTAGGAGGCAAAGGGCTTATACAGAGGTCTAAATAAAGGCACATACATATGTAAATATATTTATATATGAGGATGTGGAAATAGATTTATGTGCATATATTTATAGGTTTAGTATTAAGGTAGCAGATGGACATTGGTTCTACACTCAAGTACTCCCTCAATGCAAGAATACTTTGTTCTAGGCATTCCATGATGTTCACCTTCCTGACACAATGTCTGTAGACAAAGCAGGTGCATAAGCAAAAATGTGATGAACAAAGCTGATGGTGTCCAGCTATCAAAAGATATAGCATCTGGGGACTTCTAGCTCAGGAGCAGCACAGCCCACATGGGAAAAGCACACCAGCCTGCTTGATCTCATAGTATTGTGTCCTCACCTCCCCAATACGATCGCTGAAGACAAATGGGTGCATAAACAAAGGTGGTGAAGAAAGCTGATGATGCCTGGCTATCAAAAGATATAGACTTGAAGGTAAACAAGCGTTGGAGGTAAACAAGCGCCCATCTAGCTGAGAAGCAACAAAGCCCACACGGAAGATGCACACCAGCCTGTGCGATCACGAGGTGTCGAAGGGATCAGGTATCAGGCATCATCAGAACAAAAAATCATGTCATTGTGAATGACGGGGAGTGTGGAGTAGAGATCCAAAGCCGATCTGTAGGCAATTGGACATCCCCTTACAGAAGGGTCGTGTGGAGGAGATGAGCCAGTCAGCATGCAGTGTGGCAATGATGAAATACAACTTTTCTCTAGTTACTAAATGCTTCCCCACAACCACCACCACTATCATGATCCCAATTCTACCTTACAAATCCGGCTACACCAGAGGATGTACACTGGTACAGATAGGAACTGGAAACACAGGGAATCCAGGACAGATGATCTCTGCAGGACCAGTGGTGAAGTGGTGATACTGAGAGGGTGGAGGGACAAGGGGGTGGAATGGGGGAACTGATTACAAGGATCTATGTTTAACCTAATAGAATGATTTAAAAAAATACGAAAATAATTTTATGGTTGGGGTCACCACAACGTGAGGACCTGTATTAAAGGGTTGTGGCATTAGGAAGGTTGAGAACCACTGCCCTAAGGGCTAGTCCAGTTCTTCCTGGATGGGCTAAGAAAGTGGTAGCAATTCACTTTGAAATACACTCTGTCTGAGGGCGAGACTAATCAAATAGTAGGTTCATGGTCAGAAGACATTCCAAGGAGGCTTAACCCAAGTTGAGACTCAAAAATGAATTTTAGGCTGTTGCTGTGACCATAGCCTTCCCACCCACGCAGAATTGAGTTTAAGCTCTAGTACAAAGGGGAACAAAGAAAATATTTGAACATAGGATCCAACTTTCTTCAGGGTAGTTTTTCTTTTTGTCGTATCCTAAGCACACCTGCCCACTGATGCATGAGCTCTGCCATGGAAAACTACCAGTATGGACAGGAGTGGTGATCTGAGAGAAATGATGAAAGCAGAGTTAAGTGGGGGCAGAACTCTGGTGTGGTTTTTTTTAAACAAAAATAGTACGTATTTGACATTGTAAAAATAACATGATTTCCATTAATCTTTATACATATTTCTAGGCTTCTTTGAGAAAGCATCCCATACCTCTTAGAAAACCCTGAGAGCTGGAAGTCTCTGTCTGTTATCTCGGCTCACATCGCAGCTCGAATCCTTAGTGGACTCTCCAAACACCCAAGACTGCACACGTAGTGAGGAAGCACCACATGAATGAACACACTCAAACACTGGCTTAGCCAACTAGGTTTCTGCAGGGCAGGGATATAAAAATTTGAGTATTTGAATATCAAAGGGGGAGTAAGCCAAAAGAGCAGAAACAGCCATTGTAATTGGGAGATTGAAGACATGCAGTGATAGAAGAAATACTTTCTTTATCCGGGAAAATAAGAAGTAATTATAATTTTCTCTGAGAATCCTAATGAGAAAGTAGATATGGTCCACAAAGTGGACAGAGGCTGCATGGCCTCAGTGACAGATGACGAGCCACCAAGGCTAATTAGTGGCTAATCTACCACTCGAGGGCTCTCATTATATGTGCTGGGGCTGCCACGAGCATTGTTGAAACTGTGTGCTTGTGGCAGGACCATTCCCAGTCTCCTGTGAATGTTGGCATCCAGGGACCTTGAAGGTACTGGGTGGCAGGAGAACAAAAAGTTGGGCATTAGGGTGCATAATAGCACAAAGTCGAAACAAGGCCTCTTCCCCTCTTTTTCCCAAGTCATATATCAAAGCAGCCAAAAAAAATTCCTTTAACTATCCAGGGAAGGTATTAATTTTTCCTAATGATCTCTAAGAATTAGGTTGAATTTTAAAGGAAAGTTTCACACCTGCAAAATTGGTGGGGTGTTTTTTTTTTTTTTTTGGCTTTCTATGTGTTACTTTTTGTTTAAGTTGAAAGAAGTGGCCAGGTGAGGCTGACCTTTAAATTTGGAAGACTTCTCTTTAACTAGAAAAATACAATCAGAATCAGTAGGCAAATATCCTCTGATAATCCTGCATGCTGCTTTTAGCTTTTTTGTAATTTACCTCCCTGTAGTTCATTTTGAGAATAATTGTTTCTGAGATTTAGAGTCTCAAATCTAATCTCAAATTTTTTTTTTTTTAAAGAAGAAGCAAACGTCTTGGTGGTGAAACAAATTCTTGTAATTTTTTTTAATACTAATGCTTGGAAGCTTCTAGGGACTAATCTGAAAACTTGCATGAGGACAGTCAACACATCATGCAGGAAGAGACATCTCCAACCAGGGCTAAGCAGAGAGAGAGGAGAATGATTATTGGCTTTCCTACCGTAAAATACTAGCTTTCCAGATTCCCTGTTACAAGTTAGGGACTATAGTCCTGGTCGTATGTCCTCCATGTTAGTTTCCCACAGTGGAAGTGAGGGAGGACCCATTTTGTAGGACCCTGAGACCACTTTTATTCTGTGAGAGACTGAGAGCCATGGAAAGGTTTGGAAGGACATATTCTAACTTCCATTTTAACGACTCATTGGGCTGCTTTGTTATTAAACATAGTCTGAGGCCAATTAGGAAGTAATGCTAAGAATATTAATAACGATTTTATGGGTACAAACTGAAAGAATAGTCCACTGGATTTGCTGGCAGGTGAGTTGTGTGGTGTGAAAAGAGGAGTCTGGGATCATTCCAATGATTTTCAGTGTAGGAAGAATCCTCCACTGGCTTACAGGATTTAGTGAACACGATGAGTTAGTAGTTCTCCTATTAAATTTGCCATTTATACCCCTCCTCTTCATCTGGGCTCCTTTTTCAGATGCTCCCATAGTTCCTGACACACACTTTCCCTTTCATTGTTATTGCTGTTAGGAATCGCCAAGTCAGTTCTAAGCTCATAGGGGCCCAATGGACACCAGCGCAAAACACTGCCCGATCCTGCCAACTGTCCTGTCCAAGCATCTGTCTCCTTCATGCTGATGGGCTGGCCATGCCTGCCCACGCTGGAATCGACACGCAGTGTGTGAAATGGTCCCGGGAGGGGCGGTGACATCACTGAAAGCATGTGATCATTTATCCCGTGTTAGGTCTCCCGATGTCACCTATCTGCCTTTATAATCGGTGGTAAAAGTGAGTACTTATTTAACAAGAAGTGTCTGTGAGTATGTAATAGAGCATGTTAGAAATAACTGATGCAGTGCACAGCTAAGTGCCTGGTGTATAAAATATATTCAATTGATCAATGGGGTGGTTATTAATTTTGTTATTTATAAGAAACATCAAAAATAAACTACAAGGCTTTGTTGCCTGCTATCTTCCTCGAGCCATGCAAACTTCCGTTTCCTCTACTGGGAGGCGTCAAACAGCAGGTGCTATTTCCTCACAGTTCTGAAGACTCGAAGTCAACATGTTAACAATCAGTAAGGCCAGGCTCATTTCGGAAGCTCTAGAGCAGTGTTTCTCAACCTATGGGTCGTGACCCCTTTGGGGGTAGGATGACCCTTTCACAGGAGTTGCCCGATTCATAACAGCAGCAAAATGACAGTGATGAAGTAGCAACGAAAATAATTTGGGGGTTGGGGGGTGGAGGTCGCCACCACATAAGGAACTGTCTGAAAGGGTCGCGGCATGAGGAAGGTGGAGAACCACTGCTCCAGGGGAAGATGCCTTCCTTTTCTCTCCTAGCTTCTTAGAGTTCCAAGCAGTCTTGGAGCTGTGGTTGAAGGACTCCAAACTTGTGTCTGGCTTCACATGGCCTTCTTCCCATTGCATTTCTCCATCTGGGTCTCATCTTTTTACCAGAAGTAGAAAGTTATCCCGAATTAGGGCCAGCTTACGCTACTAAGACTTCATATGGATGAAGTACATCTGCAAAGACCCCATTTTCAAGTAAAGTCGCATTCTCAGATAGGAAGGTTAGGGCTTGAACGTAATATCATGGGGAACATAATCTATTCAGAACAATTGGTTTCTCATTCTTTTGCAGAGTGATCGAAGAACTGTCATTCAAAGTCCTCATTCTGTCCACTGTGGAGTTCTCACAAATATATTGTTTTTCCTTGAGAGCTGATGTTCCCTAGAATTTACAGGTTGAGCCACGTTGTTGACCCCTTTCTTCCTACAGATCACAAGCAATTGCTAGCAGGCATCGGGAGCCGAACAGAAATCTAGATCCAGCACTGAGTTTGCTAATGGTGCCTTCCACAATGAAAATTTCAAGTCCCAAAAGTTTGACCTGAGCCGCAGGCAGGCTGGAAACAAAGGCAGGGGTCGCCAGGCGTGCTCTGCTGGAAGACAGGCATGGTGGAGTTCACAGGTGAGTGGCATAAAAGGAAAGAGGAGGTGGGAGCAGCCGAGAGGGAAGGGAAAGGCGGATGAGCGAGGGGGAGAACTGCAGTGGAACCTCTCTCTCCACCAGAGGACCCTCCATCACCTTTGCAGAATGGCCCCCTGGAGGGTCGCTGCTGGAGGCTCACCACAGGTAAATCCTTCCTCTCCCTCCTAAGGGAAGGGCTGAGGACCAGGTGTCAGAAAGAGTCACTGGACACTCGTTCTCTCCTAGGCAGTCTCTCAGAAGGAGCATGGCCTTTAGGAAATGTGGGATGAAAGAAATGAGCCCTGTCTCTGGTAAGACTCACAGTGAAGCACTGTAGGTGTTGTGACAATGGTACGAAGGTCAGAAATACCCCCGTTCTCCATTCTCCTTTGCCCTTCCTGACCCTAACCATTCCTCCCCGGACATCCAATCTCTCTGCTAGGGTCAAGAGTTGGCACACAGAACTGACAGGCAATACAATGAGTAGGATTTCTTAGGGAAGTTGCCAGGTTCTTACAAGCCTGGGTCAGCGAACACTAAGGATGGAGTGTTTTGTCCACAGCCCCCAGTCAGCAGCCTACTGTCTCTGGAACCCTCAACCTGTCCCTCACAGGCTGGCCCCCACGCGCCAGGAAGCAAGCCGGCTGTTCTGCACCAAAGTCTCATAGTCTCGGCCCTGCTCCTCTGCTCTGACTCCTAGCCTCCTTGCCTTGTCTTGGCCTCTGCACTAAGCCCTGCCCCTGTCACTGCAGCTGGATTTCCAGTGTGCTACTCACGTTCTTCTTCCTTGATGGTCCAAATATGTCCTACTTCCGAAAATAGTTCTCTTATAACCAAGGGCATGCCAAAGCCAAACTGACCAATCTCTCCTATGAGGGTTTCACAGGCCCTATTTATTTATTCCCTGCCAATAACTTTGTGGGAGTTAGAGACATAGATAGAAGGCTCATATTAAAATATTTTAATTCATCAGATGAGTTCAACCTCATCTTGAGCCAAACCCTATTTCCTCTGTCTTGTTCTCTGAATAAGCACTAAGTCACTCCATAAGAACGGACTACACAGGCCCAGTGCACAGATGTACTCGCTGGAGCCTTGGTGGTGCAGTGGGTGTTGGGTTGTTAATAGCAAGGTCAGTGGTTCAAAACCACCAGCCATTCTGCAGGAAAAGACCAGGCATTCTATGCTCCTCAGGAAACCCACCAAGTGTAGAAACCCACCAAGGCAGTTCGACCCTGGTTTATATGGTCTCCGTGCGTCAATGAATCAGAATTTATTCAATGACAGTGAGAGGATTTTGAGTGTGTGTGCACAAGTAATAGCTCAGTGCCCTTCCTAAATAGATTCATGGAGATCTTTTTCCTTTGTCTATGAGGGTTTCAGTCTCTTTATGATATTTTCCTTCTCCACCTCCTCTCCTTACCTATTGCCCATACAATTCAAATCAGCAGGCCTTGATTAAACCACTATGATGTATTAAGATGCGGAAGAAAGTCCTAGTAGCCTGCTTCAGTGGAGATTCACAGCCCTGGAAACCCGGGAAAGGGATTTCAGGGGGTTGTTGATCTGTTTAGATGGATGGAGAGTTGGCATTTTCTTCACATGAATCGAGAAAATGTACTGACAGATGTTTTTAATATCATCTTCTGAAGATATTGCATGATGCCTCACCTTAGAAAACCCCCAATGATTTGTGCTTTGCAAAATATCATATTATTGAGTGATTGGAGTGATAGATCTCAACCTCGGAGTTTGCTCAGAGGTTTCACTCACGAAAGATTGAAGCTAGCACTTCACCATTACAAATTCAGATTTCGAATGAACTAATCAGCAGCTTGCAGTATGATGCAGTTCGACATCACAGGCAGGCAGCACAGACTGAGGGGCAGGCTTCCTTAATGATGAACTATTTCCATGCTTGTTTTCATTTCTTCCATTGAAATTCTCCCTAGGGCTGCCATTCCTAGCTGGTGGTTCAGATGTGCACTTGCTCATGTTAACGGGAAGGAATCTAACCGTTCCTGTTCCTGCTGAGCGCAAGGAACTTAACTCCTTCGTTTTACAGTAGGATGAGATCTCTGAAGATTGTAAAGGTGCTTAGCTTCCAACAAAGCAATGCTTTACAGATACAAACAACCAGAAGAAAGGAACGAGAAGAGCTGGGAATGGGTGGTTCCTTCCTGCTCAGGGGAATGCTGTGATAGTTCTGTTTTCTGTGCTCTGAGTCTATACCCCTGATGGGCTCCAGTTCTGGTAGGAGAGCTGTGATATTTACATTGAGAAAGTTGAAACTGATACCTAACCTTTATTGTGCCTTCCCTGTGTGATATAGACGCTTAAAAGCACTTGGAATATATTAACTCACCGTACCACACAACCACCTTGGGCATGCCAGGGTTTTCAATTAATCAGTAAGAATACCAAGAACCAGTACCGTGCCTCATCCATCTTGACAGAGCGGGTCACTGAGAGCATCGTATAAACCTCCTACTTCCAAAGTTTGGCCCCTTAACAACTTCCTGATATTTGACTTATGAAAAATAAAAGACACATTGAATCCAAGTAACCTGTTCTTTCCAACTTGAAGGTTTTATGCAGATAATCTCCCAGGGGTGGGGAATCTTTTTTTTTTTTTCCCTGCTAAGGTATATTTGGATCTTTATAACATCATTCCTCAGTTCATATTGGCCAGACAATTAATAAATTCACCTCTAATGTGATGGCCACAAAAACTCTGGTGGTGTCGTGGTGATGAGTTGGGCTTTGATCCACAAGTTCAGGAGTTCGAAATGAGCAGCCTCTCTACAGGAGGAAAAGGAGGCTTTGCACGTCTGTCAAGATTTGCAGTCCTGGAAACCCAAAGGGGCAGTTCCACCCTGTCCTAAGTCGGAATTAATTTGATGACAGAGAGGGTTTTTTTGGGAATGTGCATGCTGGAACTGCTTTTCATTGGTGAGGCGTATGGTACTCAGCAGAATCGATGATTTCTAGGGTGTTATACTAGGGCGGGAGGTTTCTCTCCCCTGAACTAGAGCACAGGTGCATAAATCTTATTTTCCTTCCAGAGAGAACAAAAAAAATTACCCTGTTCCCCCTTGGAAATGAAAACTATTTGTATCATTGCCCTTAATCCAGGATGAAGTACAGGTTTCTGCTTTTGCATTTCCCCGGGATCATTCCAGGCCCCTCCAACCCACGGTGTGTTATTGCCCACTTTGGGAAACATTGAACTGCAAGAACACAAAGAACTGGATGTTTCCTTCTTCAACAATGACTTTTTAAATTTGTTTACTAACATATTTTTTAAAAGTTTTTTCACATTTCTACTAAAAAATTCATAACAATGACTATCATTTGTGTCCAAATTTCTATTTCCAAGGGTGAGCCTAGATGAAAGGCTATTGCAGAGAGAACTGTATTTGCTGATACCAAGGAGAACGGAATCAATTTGACTGTGAAAACAACGTGTGAAAGAGACTTTCAACATCAATGCTCCAGTCATTCGGCCTGACATTTCTCTGTGAAGTGGGCAGAAAATTAGATTGCCTGAAATTAGAGGAGAAAACCACACACCATAAAAATTAACACATCCGCGGACAGTTGAGGCCCTACTTCCGCTGAGGTGTGTGTGCAGTTTACTGCACGTGTTTCATTGATGTTAATGGAAACTGTGCAATTGCCTTGCTTTATGTGCATTGAATCATTACCCCTAACACCCTGAAAATCTCAAACTTTTCCAGGCATTTCATAGTACTTTTATAACGTGTTATTAGTACACATTTGCTCAAAAAGTGGAAGGTAACTTTGATAAGTGACTTTAGCTTGATTTTTTAAAACCCACTTCCCTCCTTTCACATACCCTCTAGATATTCTGATGTTCTAGATCTTCAATCTTCAGAGCTGCTTTGAATTGAATAAGCATTTAAAATCAGAATCCATTAGTCATCCCCTCTCCTACCCACCAAAGATCCTTGATTTACAGCAAACTTATTTGGGTTCTGTTCTGCTAGGTTGAAAAGTATCTCGGGAAACTCGAGACTTTAGAGGGAACTTGATCTTTGTGGGAGGAGACAGCTTCATCTCGCTCCTGCAGAGCAGCCAGGGGTTTGGGCCTCTGACCTGCAGTTAGCATGCCAATGTTTATGGCCAAGGTGACTTCACTTGTGGAGAAAAGAAAATGGCATGAGTAGGGAGTGACTAAGCATCAATGTCATTTTAATAAAACGGAGTCAGTCTGAGGGCGCAACCAAGAGCCAAGGTCTAATGTCAGAGGCCCTGGATTGCCTCTGTGACTTGATCTCAGTGGGAGGAAGATGGTAGAAGTTGGGAGGGGTGGCCCATGAAAACAAAGGCCTTTTAATACCACTACTATCAGCTAGTAGATACAATGGTATGTGGAGTTATTCATATAAAGGTAAAAAGAAAAAAATTTAAAGCTTTCCTGGCCTGTGGTAGGCACTCAAAATCCACATCAAACTCCCTACTACCGAGTCAATTCTGATCCACAGCAAACCTATACAGGGCTTGCCAAGCTTTGTAAATCGTTCTGAGTAGACAGCCTCATCTTTCTCCAGAAGAGCAGCGGATAAGTTTTAACCTCTGATCTGTGGTTAGCAGACTAATGTTTATGATGATTACTAATGGTCATGGGAGATCAGGAGGAAAGTAAACTACTTTTCTATTAGAGATTTGGGTAACTTCATTATGAGGACATGGGATTAGAAAGAGATATTTTTGGCCAAAGAAGCATCATGAGCAAAGGACAAAAACAGGAAGGTAAAAAGAGCTTCAGATCATATCTCGAAGAAGGACTGAAACACCAGGTGTTGAAAAATGGGTGATGCATTTTCGGTTGTCATAGTGACTGGGCTATACTGTTGATGTTTACCATCCTGAAACGATGGATGCTAACAATTCTGGAATTCAGTGACAGACTCTAATGAAAAGTAGTCCCCTCCAAAAATGTCAGAAGTACCCCCATTGAGGAAAAAGCGGAGGACACAGCTTATGAAAAGAAACAGTAAGAAACGGAGTTTGAAACAGTGGGCCTTATCTTACACAAAGCATAATATGTCATGTTAATAAATATGGCTTTATTTGATAGTCAAAGGAGCATCCTGGAATATTTTGGAAATAAGTGATGCTATTATTAGCCTAGGGAGGCCTGGTGGCATGGTGGTTATTCTTTAGGCTGCTAAGTGCCAGGATAGCCGGTGGAAACCATCAGCCTGGGTCAGGCTTTCTCCTCCTGTAAAGAGATCCTCTTGGAAACTCACAGGGACAGCTCTACCCATCCTACAGATGTGCTATGAGTTGGAATAGAATGGACTTGGGGTCAGTAAGGATGAGTTGAGCATAGGGAATGAACCATTCAAGAAGATGAATTTGGCATTCGCTGGCAAGGTGACTGTCTTTGGCCAAACCAGTCAGTGGGGAAAGCAGGTGAGAGGGATCGTAGCTGGTGAGAATGAATAATGGCGGGCAGGGCTGACGGCAGCCATTCCAGGGAAAGCAGCTAGGACATAGCTCCATGACAGTCTGCCAGTGTTCTTTTCCTTTGAAGGAACTTTAAGAAAATGTTTTTTTATTAATTGTTTAAAGGATTGCTAACCAGTCAAACGCATAAGTCTTTCTGAAGGCTTAGGATGTGAGAAAGAGAAAGCGAAGTTTATCTAATCTTTTTTCTTTTTTTTAGGGAAAAGAAAGGCTTTATTTAGACAAACAGATGCTAGTCATTTCTGTTTCTGGACATCAACCAAGAGTTGGTTCTGGTGGCAGGTAGCTTGTCCTGCCTCTCTTCTCCAAGAAACCCCCCCCCCCAAAGAGTTTGTTTTCCATTGAGTGGGGTTCTTCCCTCTTTCCTGGCCCATGTATATGAATCTAATCTTTCCACACCAGGTTTCCTTCTTCCATACAGCAATACCATAGCCTGGAGGATCGGCGTGGGGAAGCAAGTGTCAGAAATGCAATTTCAGCAGAACTCTTGGCCCTGATTAGCTGCAAAAAGTGCAGGGGCCGCTGCTCTGGGACCCTACCTGAGCTAGTCTGTCAAAGCAATACAGTTCCACTGCCTTATGACCAAGAACTAGGAATTTTTGCAGGTGGTAGAGCAAAATGCATGTGTGCATGTGCCTGTGAGTATGTATACACGGATATGTACACCTGTGTACTCTTTCTCCTAGGGCAAAGTTAAAAGGTATGTGGCCAAATAGTGATTCTGAGAACATACACTGACCTACTATTTCTTCTTGAAATATAAAATGCCTAATAGAAAGAGCAATCCGTCTTCTTTGAGTTTGCTTTAGGGCAAGGGCTGGGCCACACGTGACCATCAGACCACTCAACTCTGCTGAAGGGGCCCTGAGGCCACAGGGAGTGCAGTCAGATCCAGTCAGACATCCGCTTTGTGTGCTAGGGAGTGTTCCTTGTATGACTTCGCAGAATGCTGTCTATAAAAAACCACTTTATGTATGCTATGTTACACACACCCAGCAATTAATTGCTCTCCAACTATGTAAATCATGATGTTCAATAGGTTAATTACACGTTACTTTAAAAAAGCCTTGCTATTTTCTTTTCTCGTGCTTTTGACTTTTAAGCTCCCACTTATTTCTGCACATCATTTTGTATTTCAGAAATCGGGGAAGCCTCAGCAGAGGATTTTCCTCCAAGAACAAGAGTTACACATGTAAATCGACAAGGCACGGCATACCCCACTGCAGGTATTCACAGGAAGTATTCTTCAGGTCAGGCCGGACACACAGAACATGCACTGTTGTGGTTAGGCACCATTGAGTGGGTTCTCATAAGGACCTATGTAAAACAGAAGGAGACGCCGCTATCCTGAGCCACACTCAGACCTAGTCCGCTTGAGACCATGGTTGAAGCCAGTGTGTCAATACACCTTCTCAGGTGCTTCCTCTTGTCCACTACTCTTCTTTACCAAGCATGCTATTCTGTCCCAGGGCTGGTCTCTCCCGACAGCCTGTCCAAAGTCCTTGACATGAAATCTCATTGTCCTTGTCTCCAAGGAGGAGCATTCTGGCGTACTCTTCTAAGGCAGATATGCTCGTTCTTCCAGCAGTCCATGTACTTTTCAACATCCTTCCCCAGCACCATCATGCAAATGCATTGCTTCTTCGCCAGTCTTCCTTACAGGCAAATACATACAGGCAACTGAAAATGTATGCTTGGCTGCATTTAATCCATAGATGGCTAGTTGACATCTCCGTCCAGGCTTTAGTTTGGGGACTTGCCATAGCACAGCCCACAGGATTTCACTTCACTGAGAACTGGACAGCGCCCTCTGATATTGCGACTTCTGAACGTCCTCTATAGACTCTAAAAGAGTTGTGGCGATTCGATCTTTGGGTGGGCGTGAAGCAAGCATACGCCAGAATCTGTGGAGTCCCTGAGTGGAGCAATCATGAACATGCTGGGCAGCTCATGGAAAGGAGGGATAGTAGAGACCACCCAGAAGCACATAGAAGAAAGGCTTGGTGATCTTTTGTGAGATCTCAACAACTGAGAGTCCAGTTCCACTCTGACACACATGGGGTCGCCATGAGTTGGAATTGAGGGTGACTGGTTGGCTGTGGTTTTGGGAGATGGGCAAGGGAAGGTGCGGTGGTGGTAGCACATTTTACCAAGAATAAAGTTTTGTTCTTATCCCCAAGGAGCGCCCTGGTTGTCAGTGCACCGAAAGGAGTAGGGTAGAGGTGGTGACTAATAAGGCCTTTCTTGGATATCAACTGGCTGCCAATTCACTGGTAATTTACAGCATGCCCATAGCAATGGCCGGGGTGCCAGAGAGAAATTTACACTCATGGGCAGAATATGGTAGCCATAAATCCTGAGCACATATATTATTCTCTGACCATAGCTGATGAGAAGTTTATTCCCCAAAGCACACAGATATTTCCCCTAATTAATTTTGCTTCTATATCTGGTCATTTGTTAAATGCATTCAGCAATTCATTCTTGTCTAACGAGGTATAGGAAAACTTCTTCAGGTTAATTACCTGTTGTATAAAAGAGAAGTTTTGATGCTCCATTTTCACTGGGTTGGCTCTTAGGTACTCATTTACTTTTACAGGCCTTTCATTATTTTATAGACTACTATAAAGTGTATACTCATTCTTTACATAATGAAAAAGTAAAGAAAGCCTACCCTGCTGCCTCATTGCCCCACAGCATTAAAAAGAACCTGCGATTTTGGTGACTAGGGCTGAAAATCAAAGATGGATTTCCCAATGCACAAAATGAGTAGGCTTGTGCTCAATGTTGCTGCTATAAATGAAGGAAAAATAGAATAAAGTCCTAGTAGATCCCTGGGTAATACCAAGAGTTGGTTCTCAACTTCTAACTTAGACAGGGGTTGTCTGAACCAATCCAGCAGGGTGGGGAAGGGCTAGCTTTCTGATTCTGCATTAATTACAGCTAAGAATCCAAGAATCCCCTGCAGGGCAGCTTTCCTCCTACTGTATTGGGTCTCCATGACTTGGAATCAACTCCACTGGAACAGCATTAGATTTTATAAGTTAAGTACTCTAACATTTCTCACTAGTTACACTAATTTTTCCTCTGAAAACCAGGCTTTCAATTCCCATAAAGAGTTATAGTCTCAGAAACTCACAGGGGCAGTTCCAACCTGTCCTACAGGACTGCTATGAATTGTGACTAATTTGCTGGCAGTGAATTTGGTTTGGTTTTGGTAATAACTTTTAAAATTCAAAAACCAAAGCCACTGTCATTGAGAGTCGATTCCAATGCATAGCAACTCTGTAGAGGGTTCAGAGGCTATCCATCTTGATGAGGGTAGAGAGCCTCAGCTTTTTCCTGAAGGGAAGCTGGTGGGTTTGCAACTCAAACCTGGCTTATTTTATGAACTATGTTGAACACACTTGTCCACTTGTCACATAAAAATTAAAAATTATGTATAACTTCACACAACTTGAAAATACAAATGTCAGGATTCTAGTGCTGACTTGATCTACAAAAACAAAAACAATGTTAATTTCAAAGTATTTGTAAAAGGTTCTCTTCTCTCCTTAATTAGCTGTTGAATCTTTCTGAAACTAGGAAATTGCTTGAATCACATTGGTCCTCCATGAAGTTGCTGGCTATAAAGTACCTTGCAGGGTATTTAAGTGGTTCACACACTCTGCTGCTTAACTGAAAGACTGGAGGTTTGAGATCACCCAGAGGAACCTTGGAAGAAAGGCCTGCTGAGCTACTTCCAAAGAAACCCACAGCCATTGAAAACCGTCTGGAAGAGAATTCTACTCTGAAACCTGCTTGCTTTTGTCATGTAATGGGAGGGAATCCTAAATTGCTTTCTTTTCTTCTAGCCATCATTTGGGCACTGGAAGCTGATTCAGGACGAAAGTATGACTTCAATCCATAATCAATCCTCAAGAAAGCTGGAGTCAAGACAGCACATGGTGCGATGCAATGGGTAAATCTGCTGCAGGAGACCTCAGTGTGGAAGAGGTAGAGTGTCACTCTGAGGACTAAGCTGCACCGAACCCAAGTCATGGTATTTTCAATGGCCTCATATGCATGTGAACATGGAACAATGAATAAGCAGGGCAGATGAAGAATTGATGCATTTGAGTTATGGTGCTGGTGAAGAATATTGCAAGTACCATGGGCAGCCAAAAGAACAAACAGATCTGTCTTGGAAGAAACACAGTCCAAATTCTCCTTAGAAACAAGGATAGGAAGATATCACTTCATGGACTTTGGACATATTATTAGGAGAGACCAGTTCCTAAGAAAAGAACATCATGCTTGATCCAGTGGAGGGAGAGTGAAAAAGAGGGAGACCCTAGAAAAGATGGTTTGACACGGTGGCTGCAGTAATGCGCTCAAAGGCCAGAACAACTGTAAGGACGGTAGTGATGTTCTGTTGTACATAGAGTTGCCATGGGTCAGCACTGTCTTGACATGTGAAAACATCACGGATTATAAAGAGCAAGGACTGCAGCCTTCAATTTTAATTACAACTCATTGTACAGAGGATCAACATCCTCACAATTGGACCCATAGCTAAAACATCATGATAAATGGAGAAAAGAAGGAAGTTGTCAATTTTGGTTTTGCCTTGTTTGGCTCCACAATCAATGCTTATGAATGCAGCTGTCGAAGGATCAAAAGATGCACTGCATTGGGTAAATCTGCTGCACGAGACTTATTTAGAGTATAGCAAAGCAAGGATGCTTCCTTGAGGACTCAGGAGTTCCTGACTCAGGCCTGGGTATTCTCCACTTCCTGCAAAGCACGTGAAAGTTGGACACTGAATAAGGACCAGCAGAGAAGAATAGATGTGCTTGACTTGCGGTGCAGAATAAGACTACCAAAAGTCCCGTGGTCTGTTGAAAAGGACAAACAAATCTGTCTTGGAAGAAGTATGGCCAGAATCCCCCTGAGAGGCCAGGGTGGCTAGACTTCATCTGACATACTTCAAACATGTGGTCCTGAGAGCGCCGTCCCTGGAGAAGGACAGATTTGGCACAATGAAAAAGAGGAAGTCCTTCCAGGGAATGGATTGATCCAGTGGCGACAACAAACGCCTCAAACATAAGAACCGTTTGTGAGGGGTGGCACAGGCCTCTGTTGTACATAGAGTCACTACGAGTCAAAATTGAGTCAAAGGCACGTAAACACAATTGTGGGTTTTTCTACAAAGAAAAAGCGTGAACTGCAAGCTTGAGCATGTGTGTTTTCTTGCTTATGGAAAATTGTCATCAGTAATATAAAAAACATGCAGAAAGAAATATCTTTTCTAAGGATTGAATAATAGAGAATAATTTTCTGAAAAGAAAAAAATCCCTGCCAGATAGGAATCAGGAATACTTGTATAAAAGCTCACCAGGGTGGCCTAGACCCAAGAATTCAGAAACGATTCGTGGGCTCTTTCGAGAAGAGGATATGTAAGCACCATTCAGCGTCTCAAAAGTTCAGGTGGGAGCTGGTTTTTACACAGAAGCTTTGGAAGTGCCTCTCTATGTGGGAAGTGAGTGGAAATAAATAAGATCTAAACGTTTTAAGGATGCATTTTAGGCTAACGAGGCTCCTTCTAAGACAATTTGTTAGTTTCTCATTACCTGCCTTCATTCCCTAAGGCAATTTTTGTACAGCAAAGCGAACGGAAGGACTTACAAATATCTCAAGGAGACCATGGTTTCCATCTAGATGAAGAAATTGAAATAAATTCTTGCATTTTTGCAAAGTGCTCATCATTTCTCATCTTAAAACACTAGCCATCTGCTGAAGTTTGGTAAACAGAACCATCTAAAAAGCACAGATAAAAGCACATTTTATTCCCATTCTTGTTTCTTCTTCTGAACGTGAATATAAAATACTTGTTTTCAACAGTTCCTTAAGGACAGCATCTAAGGTCACAAAGATAGTTTGAGAATTTATTTTTCTCCACCACGTCCCATTTAATATAATTATATCCTAAAAGTACACATAACTCAAGAGAATCTTAGAATGGAATTATAATTATGTGTGGTTAATTTGGTGATATATCAAATGGGAGTCCACATCTAACACATTAACTATAGGGAGATCAAAAAAAGATTTTTTCCTAGCAACACAGCCACCATTATAAAATCCTCTCTGCCTTCTGAATCTTCAAAGATCAAATCATATTTCAAAGAGTTTAAATCTTGGATGTTACTTATGGCCTTCTGGCTCCTGGTTTGAGTAGAAATTCCAAGAATTAAAGTATCTCCACAGGTACACACGCACTAAACTTTTAGTCAAGGTAACACGGTAAGAGGTTTCAGGAGAGGCTATGCGACAACTAAGTAAATTCCATTTGATTTCCAGGTTCATATTTCCTTAAAAAATCAATAATATGGGAAAAACTTGAAGGATCAATGACAAAAGTAAAATTTTATGGAAAAATTTCAGTTGAGAAACACAGGTGCATATACCTGTATATATATTAAGACTATACACTCTGAACAAGAAGTATTTTATGTTCCTTTTACTTCTGCCACCAGAATTTGGGCTATAACAACCACATAATAGGAATTCATTTAATACTTAGTATTTAGATATGATGAATTAAATAATTGAATAACTGATGTTGGGGATTGAAAATTCAACTATGGCTCAGAGTTGGGGAATGAGGCTTATGCTTTTCTAGAGTCAAGGTTCTTCTTTGTTTAAGACTCAATAATTATTCCTAGCATAGTAAGTTTGGTGTGTTAGTCAGAGTTGGCTAGAGAAACAAATTCATAAACACTCATATGTGTATAAGAAATAGCTTTATATAAAGAGTAATAGTATATTGAGAAAACATCCCAGTCCAGCCCAGATCAAGTCCATAAGTCCAATATTAGCCCATATGTCAGATATCAGTCTGCAAATTCCTCTTCAAACTCACGCAACACATGCAATGTTGCAGAATGCAAGAATATCACAGGCCAGTGGGTAGAAAGTGTTGTGGATCCAATGGTGGTGGAAGCATCTCAGTGATGGCAGGGGTCTCCACGTTGATCCTCCAGCTCCAGGGCTCTGGCTATCATCAGCATGACTCTATGTGGCTTGTCACTGAGATGCTTCCACATTATGTAGGGTTTATGAGACTGTAAATCTTTACAGGAACAGAGAGTCTCATCTTTCTCCTGCAGAGAGACTGGTCGAAATGAACTGCCTACAGTCTAGCTAGATGTACAATTGGTTGAATATATGAATATATTGCTCACCAAATATATACAAATATGTAAGTTTGATCCATTTTATTCTGATGATTAGGAAAGTAAGTTAGCAATGTGAATTCCCTTTTACCTTGTGACCCGTTCTGAAATTCAACAAGCACATAGAATATTCTATGGCAAAAGACTGACTCAATAGTTGAGGAGTTCCCAAACGCCAAAGACTTGTAAGGATGCAGGAGGAGAAAAATCAGCCCCGTTACCACGGGAAAATCCCATGAATTATGAACATGAAGAAAATGAAAAGCCAAAGAGAGAGAGAGGGAGGGTCAAGTATTTGAGAAATCTGATAAAGGGACCATGTAGTCTGCAGATTCAAAAAAACAACAACTTCCTTACAGGTAAGAATGGCAGACTCCTCCGATTAATTGGGATTCACTCAAAGCAAGGCTTGACTCGTCTTCCTCTGGCTGAATCAAGATAAACCAAACACCAGTCCACACCCAGAGTCATCAGGTTGATGCTGACTCAGAAAGACCCTCCATAGGGTTTCTGAGGCTCTGTAAACATTTACAGTAACTGATCGCCTCATTTTCCCCCTGCAGAGCAGCTGGTGGGCTTCAACTGCCAACCTTGCATTTCGCAGCTCTCCATCTAATCCATCACACCACGAAGGTTCCTTTAAGCAGCGCGGGAGTAGCAAAATGTCTCTTCTGGAAAATGCAGATCAGCAGGCCTAGTGTGTCCTTGGAAGGAGGACGCGGAGGCTGCGATGGCCCCTGCAAGGACGGTGACCACAGACCAGACTGGACGGAGGAAGTCTCAGTAGGTGCCAAGAGGGAGAGCGGATGACACAGAGGACCAGATGGCCCCCACCTGGCATTCTGCAGACACAGTCCTGGAGGACAGTCGGTTTGGGCTGATTGAGATTGAGTTTCTGCCATTTGATGGAACTGGTGCCCAGCATACAAATTAGGTTCAACTAGAGAAAAAGACAGAATATGGTGTTTCTTGCATATTGAACACCTGAGCACATGCGCTGTGCTTTGTCACTGATAAAAATCTGTGACCGATGGACAGGGCAACTCTTCTCAATCAAATATTATATCCTGGCTATTTTATTTACCTAACACCTCCACGTACTTCATGTTATCGACACTGCTCTATGTCCCCAATGCCCTGTGGCATCGTATTGTTTACTCATCACCTCCATTCTTTAGTCGGTGCACAGAGAAGGATAGCGTGGGAACAGGTGTCTATCCCAGCAGGGTTTGCTTCACGCTTTTATTTCGCAACCTCCCAAGGAGCCCGGGCGCCCCGCCGTTATATACATCGGGTTGCTAACCACAAGGTGCGCAGTGGGAAATGGGCAGGGCCTCTGAGTTAGTCTCAGAACCCACAGGGGCACTTTCGCCCTTTTCTGTCGGGTGTCTGTGAGCAGTTGGCCTTGACTTAATGACAGGGGGTTTGCTTCTCTTTCTTTTCCCTCACATTCCTCTTCAGCTTGTCCACAAGGATGATGGTTGAGAGTTCTCGTGGAATGAATGCATTTGTATAAAAGTTAACAGCCACAGTCTGTCAACATCCAAAGCAAAGTCAAGTGTTAGATCGTTCCCTTCTCTCCTGGCTTGCATGTGTCCCTTCATGTTGGGTTCAAGCTCTGTGAGTCTCCAGTTGGTCCCGCTATGGCAATGACGTAGGGCAACTCTTGGGTCTCTGAGGCCAAATTCTTAATATCTTCATTTGGTTAAAT
This sequence comes from Echinops telfairi, assembly GCF_000313985.2. Lineage (NCBI taxonomy): Eukaryota > Metazoa > Chordata > Mammalia > Afrosoricida > Tenrecidae > Echinops > Echinops telfairi. The sequence goes on from NW_022103920.1 coordinate 25,133,158, forward strand.
CAAGGAACACATTGGCAGAGATTCCAGTTTCTAGGTCACAGTTTTCCTTCACATTGCGGTAAGTTCTGCTGGAGAAGTTGGGAAAACACATCCAATGTCCAAAGAGATAAACAAGCTCCTGCTCTCTTAGGCGATGGGAAGGGTACAGAGAGTGGACTTCCTTGAGACCAATTATGCATGTATATATATGTCTGTTAGACAGGCCAGAGGGAATTAGGGATCAGAGAGTTTAATGGCTTAAGCCTTTTGAATTTTGCTTCCTTTTTATTCTCCTTATACTAATACCCAGTCAGTTTTATTTTAAGTTATATGAATACTCGAATAATTTTGTAATAAGTTTCTATATCTATTACACTAGCTTTACACCATTTTACAATACTTATGAAAAGTAAGATGATGGCAAAAAAGTAAGATGATGTACTACTTAGTTATTGCTAAACTTTTTACAAATAGTAACTTTCTAAAATATTCTAAACTAGAAGTAGCTAAAAGTAGCTAGTCTCATATTTACTTCTTGATCTTCTACATATGAATTTTAAAATTTATAGGACAAACAAGCCATATTTTCTCCTGCTACTACAGATTAGACATTAATGTCAATATCATTAGAAACATTTTCATGATGTAAACATGTCACATTCTTTTTAAAAATAAGTCTGTTGGTCTCGTGAGTCTTAGATAGAAGACAATGTTTCCTCTGACATCTACTAATGGGCAATGATCACAGACTACAGCAGGTGGGAAGTGCTATTTCAGGGTAATAGCTCACACCTGGAAGGGTCTATTTTTTCCTCTAGGATCTTTTTACAAAGTGGTGGAAATAAACTAATTAGGTCAAAGCATCACATTGGGGCCCATGAGTTATGACAGTCTCTCTCTGTTATAGCCCCAGAAGAGGCACTGGCCAAAGACAAGCCAGCAATAAACTTCAACCAGAAGATGAACTCTTGAGTTAGTGACTTTTTCCCCTATAGACACTACTGCGCTTCACTTCCCCTGAGCTCAAGCAATGCTCACAGGGGAGACCACTGGGGTAGGCGCATAAGGATATGTGAAAAAGAAAAGAAACCAGGGAGAGACTGGGATCTCAGGATGGACAGCCTTTGCGCAGGCAGCAGCACGGTGTGGCTGTGCTTAGGGGGATAATCTTCACATGCAGGGTGACCTTTCTCTTCCTGAGGCCTCTTGTGGACTCTGCTCAAACTCCCCTCCCAACCTCATTTAGAATACGCATTAGGACTCTGAGGGCGGTAAGGATCAGCCAGTATTGGAGCTATCTCTACTGACTTCATTGGTGTTTCTCAATAGCATGATACATATGTGAATACTATCACGGATGCCATAACTGCTAAATTTCAGTTAGTAGTAGAAATTTTTCAGTTTCAGAATATACTTTAGTTTTTTCATTATTTTACCAGATGGCCACTAATAACTCATAATGTGCAAAGTTCAATGAAATGCAACACCTACAGCATTCTCTGCACTCAGTTATGGGCAAAAACGATGGTACTAGTATCTCTTGGAAACTCACAGGGGCAGTTCTACTCCATGTCGCAGTGTGCTGAGTAAGACTCGACCTGATGGCGTGAGTTTGGTTTTTGTTGAGAGCACGTCTCAAGAAAGCCTAAGAGGAAGAATATCAGTATATCTTGTATTGATTGAATTGAAGAGAAAAACATCAAGCCTTAAGCTGAAATATTGAAGGATTCCATAGACAAAATATTAAAGTATGTAGGAAGCATCAAAAGAGGATGGGAGGAGTACACAAAGTTACTGTACCAAAAATAATTGGTTGATTTTCAGTGATTTCAAAGGTAGAGTATGATCAAGAACCAATAGTATTGAAGAAAGAAGTCCAAGCTACCCTAAATGTATTGATGAAATATAAGGCTCGAGGAGATCACAGTTAAAGGGTTTTAAAGACCAGTGAAGCACTGGCGTCACAAATACGTCTATGCCAAGAGACATGGAAGACAGCTACTTGGACAACTGACTAGAAGAGATCCATATTTTCCTTAATTTCAAATAAAAGGTGTTGCAACGGAACATAGAAATCATTGAACAAGCGCATTCATTTCACATGTAAAGTAAAATTTTGCTGAAGTTAATTTACAACATGTTGGAGCAATATATCAACAGGGAGCTGCCAAAAATTCAAGCTGGATGGCGAAGAGTCCCTGCATGAAAGCTAGCACTGGTGGCCTCAGATGGGCCTTGGCTGAAAGCAGAGACTACCAGAATGATGTTTACTTGTGTTTTATGGACTAGGTAAAGGCAGTGCGTCATCATAATAAACTAAGGATAATACTGAGAAGAAGGGGACTTCCAGAGCACCCAACCGTGCTCATGCATAACCTGGACATGGACCAACAGGCAATTGTTGGAACAGAACGAGGTCTTGGTTTAAAATCAGAAAAGGCGTCCGTGCATTATGGTTGTATCCTCTCACTATGCTTATTCAGTGCGTGTGCTGAACAAATAATCTGAGAAACCAGACTAGAAGAAGAAGAAGATGGCATCGGGTTTCGAGGAAGGTTTATTAACAATCTAATCTCTGATATGTAGACGACCCAAATTTGCGGAAAGTAAGAGGATTTGAAGCACTTGCTTGGGAGAGTTAATGACAGCAGTATAAACGATAACAAAAAGGAAACAAAAATACTCGCAATAAACAACTTCATGATACGTGGAGGAAAGAATGAGAATCTCAAGGATTTCATTTTACTTGGAGTCTTCGATCAAGGTCCATGAAGGCAGCAGTCAGGAAATCAAACCATATATCACCCTGGGCCGATCAGAGTCAAAGAGCTCTGATGTAGAGCAACCTTATATACAAACAAAGGAAATTCTGCCCAGTCCTGCAGCAACTCTACAATCCTTCTGATATGTAAACCCATCGTTTCCCTGCATCTGATTGAGGGCCTTCCTCCAATTTGCCATGCATGAGGTCCTTCTCCAAAACTGTTGATGACATATCCAAATGACATGAAAAGAAATCTTTCCCACTTTAATTCTAAGGCATATTCTGGTAGCCTTTGTGCGAGATAGGTTTTTTCATTCTTCTGGCAGTTCCTGGGATAGTCAGTATTTTCAGTCTATGCCACAATTCATAGGCACCAATTCTTTGTCAGTCTTCCTTGTTTATTGTACACTCTGCACAAATATCAGTCATTGAAAACACTATGGCGTGTGCCAGGTGTACCTGGATCCTCCAAGCGACTTCTTTGCTTTTTTAAAATTTTTTATCATTTTAACACTTGAAAGAGGCATACCAGATACTTTTATACTAGAGTTAACAAACTCATTGATATGAAATATCTCATAAATGTAAACTTTTTCTCACATGTATTCACATTCGTAGCTTTTGTGGAACTTGTTTCACATATAAAATAATTATTATTTGCTGTCAAGTTTTACTAGTTCATTCACCACCCATTGCACTTAATGTCAGAGCTTTGACATCGTTATGTTAGTGGGTGAATCATTCACACGCCCAGCTGAGTCTTTCCTACGTGTTGGATGTTAATGACCTGAAGAGCTCTCTCATGTGGAAACTCAAGTGGTTGGTGCAAGGCTCAGGCTAAAATTTATAAAGATGTCCTGGTCTATGATTTATGTTTCAGTGATGCATTATAGCCCAATGGGAATGGGTTTCTAAGATTCTATTACCATGCATGCCATGCCTGAATAATGGTATGCAACATAAGAAAAAAATGTTGGGAAAATGAACTACTTGCTATGTCTTAGGAGTTTGGGGTCCTGACACTATTTAAGCGGCACTGACTTAGGAAATATATGTGAGACAAGTTATGAGAAAGGCACTATAGAAATTGAAAGGGGCAATTTGTTCTGCAACCTGGATCAAATCACACAAGGTCTTATAGCACCCATGTAGTTTCTTCTGAATTCATCAGATGCTCTTGACAAAGACTTTTCACTTCTAGGGTTTTCCTCTATAAAAAGAGTATTATAAGCTGCCAAAAAAAAAAAAAAAACCCCACAAAAAACCAAACTCACCCCCATCCATTTGATTTTGACACATAGTGACCCCCTAAGACCAGATAGAATTGCCCCTGTGAGTTTGCCAGTCCAATGAGTAGCCCTCTACTTCACCAGGGAAGTTATGTGTTGTATTGCTAACCACAAGGTCAGGTTTGAAATCACCAAGGGTTCACTGAGAGAAAGATGAAGCTTTCTACTCCAGTGAAGATTTCTAGACTCAGAATCCCACAGAGGACGTTCCATTCTTTCACAGAAGATCACAATGAATCAGCACCGACTCAATGGCAGTGAGAGAGAAATGACAGGGGGCTTACCAATAAGGAGCAGATGTTTCTCAGGAAATTCTCCAGAGCAGGACATTGTTAAAAACAAAATAAAAATCAACTCATCACTGCCATTGAGTTGATGCTGACTCATGGGGACCCTATAGACCAGGGGAGACCTGCCCCTGTGAGGTTTGGAAACCGTGACTCCTTCTGGGGGCAGAGAGCCCCATCTTTCTCTGGAATCACTGCCAGTAGAGAGCAGCCCAGTGTGAAACCATGATACCCAGGGCTCCAGTAGATTTTAAGGTGGTAGGGATTTGACTTTTAAGAATCAAAGTCAATATTAAATTTACTCTAAACCTTGTGGAAACTAAAAAGCATAAATAATATTCTATTGTTAGTTACATTTCCTAGCACATGGAAAAATGTGTAGTGCCTGCTGTCCTTTGGTGTCTATTATACGTACTTGTGTCCTACCTTTCAGATGTAAGAGAGTGTTAGGTAGTTTGAATTGGAGTAAGATTTTTTTTTTTAATCTTGGGGAACTTAAAATTTTAGAAGACCTTTTTCTCTTTCAGCGAATATTAACTGAGGATGTTAAAGAAAAGTATCATTACCAATGTCTTGGTTCATTCATGCAGGTGTCTGTTACAAACAAAACGTGTATAAACATGTCTCTGTTATCAGTGTCTGGCTGTAGACACATTCTCTCGGAGGAGGGCAACAAGAGGAAACTGAAAGTGTCGCGTGCAGATCAGCGACCTGAAACAGCTGCTCTTTCCACCAGGCTTTCAAGCACGGTTGAAACCACTAGAGAGGGTTTCATGGAATTGATCATAACCCAGGATAAGTACTGGATTTACCAATATGATCCAAACAGCACAGCCAGTCAAGCCCGTATGTCTGAGGACTGCGGGGAGATTTCGACTCAAGGCAGGAATGTCTGCTCAGGTCTATGCTGCCTTTTTATGGGCTTGGAGGGCATGTGGGGTCGCGGAGGGACTTCACAGGGGTAATGTTAGTGGACAGTCTCTAAGAACAGAGGACAGCCACAAGGGCTTATTCGGAAGAAGTTTTAAGAAAATGGAAAATGGCATCAGTGAGAAAAAAAGTTCAGGAAAGTTCCACTGAGGATTCCCCGCCCCACCCCCCCCCACTATGACAATGCATCTGATTATTCTTTGAGGGAAGGGGGGCCTGTCCTAGAAGATTCATTGGTTATCCTTATTCTACATCCATCCCAGAGCCCCAAAGTCCCTTCGGACTTTTTTGTTTCACAAACCCAGAGAACATTTAGAAGGAACGTGATATAAGTCGCGCGGAGGGGGCAAAACTGCTGTTTATCACAAGATAAAAATAAAACAGGGCAAAATTCTTCAGGAAAGGTTAGAGGGATGGAAACCCTGTGTTCAGAAGCACACAGACTAGATAGTAGCTATATCAAGGAAAAAATCGCTTTGCATTGTGATATATTTTTAATAAAGTTTTTACTTTATCGCACTACTTTTTGACTTATCCACACAGAGACAAAGATGTATGTAACTATACATATATTTGCAATAGGCTTGACTTTTTAGAATATTGTACTTCTTCCTTCCATTTAGTGAGGCATTATAACTACATACAAATTTAATCATGTGCTCTTCCCATTTCAGACCTGAGCGATATTTTCTTATTCATTTTTTAAAATATCATCAATTATTGAGACACCTAAGATAATTTTTATATACACAGAGAATTTAACGGGTGCTATTTTTAGGATACTGCCTTAATTCTAAAATAAAATTAGCACATTATAATTTTTTTAAGGGGGACAAAAATGAGGAAATAATGGGGGAGGGGGCGAAAGTAAAGTAGAAGAAAGCTGTTGAAATATAGGAGAATTATGGGGTGAGGAGGAGTGTAGCAGTTGAAGTGATTTAGAACCTGGTGGAAATTTAGCCTATAGCCTGGCAGCATGGCCAGGACGCA
>NW_022103920.1:25139496-25140668 GCF_000313985.2 Echinops telfairi
AGGGCTGCTCCACCGGTGACTGTGGTAGAATTTGAGCAAAGTGGAGTACAGTTCCGTTGGGGGGTGCCCTAAGGGTAGATTTCCTCAGTACAACCAGAGCCAGGCTGTTTGGCAGTAGTAGCTGCAAATGAAACCAGTGACGTTGTCCTTGGGCTCATCATAAGGGCAGAACACACGTGTTCATTCCATTGATGTCATCACTGTATCTCACATCCCAGATTCTATCGAGTCATCCAAAAACTAGTCGCTAATTGACTGATGTTGAGATGATGTTGTGTCAGGTAAGCACCACCTGTTGGCGCGTTTAACAATGTTACTGAAAGGGAGGTGGGTGGGTGTATGTTTATGTTTGTTATACATCATCGCCCTGCCAATCTCCCTTTTCTAAAAGACAAAACATTCTTTATAACGGGAGTGGGTTGAACAGTCTGCATTTCTGACAACCTAGCTGGAAAGAATGAGTCGAAAAATAAGCTTATGACTGTGTTTTTCAATTCATTATATGCACAGTGTGTGCCTATTGTATAAATATAAACAGGGCAGAGAAGAACATAAGGGAAAAGAGAAAATACACTAATATGCGATACAACGGAAGCTAATTATGTATACCTTGGAAAATAAAACAGGGAAAGAAAATTTTAGACTGAAGTTGCAGTATAAAAATGGAATCAATTTGTTCTCTCTTTCAAACTCTACCTCCAAAAAAAAAATTTTCAGCTCAGTTCTCTGATAGTAGCAGATATTAACTGAGGAAATAAACTAGCCAAATGCATGTCACACTAAAGCACAAATATAGTTAGGGCTGCCTCAGAGCAGGGCATAAAGAAGATGTCCTTCACTAATTTGCCTTTAGATTAAGGGGTGGATTAAACTTGACTTCACATCTATTGTCAAGCAAGCTGGCAATTTATTTGTAAATTCATTTACTTTTATGCCTCCTATTATTTTTGGTAGTAGCTAGGTTCAGAGTTCTTACACAGGGCTGATTTGTGAACTCTGCGTATGAAGTAGAAGATGAGGTCAGATCCATTCTGTGGGAAGGCGCTGTTCATTAAGCAGGGGATCTATTTTAGAAAGCAACACACAGAAGAGCCCAGCTCCAGCTCACATATATCTTTGCTCCCCTAGAATCTGTTCTCAGCTTCCAGAGGTAAGTGTGGGACCTTTAATAA
>NW_022103920.1:25141663-25164221 GCF_000313985.2 Echinops telfairi
TTACTGTGAACTGTACCTAACCGACCCTTTGATAGCATATTTGCTCTCTCCATAAGAATCCTACATACTTATCTCATTTAGTCCTCTTTCCACTCTGCCATGAGGATATATTGTTTGCATTTTAGAGATGATACCCGTACAGACATTATTAGCATGCCCCAAATCACAGACCTGTGATGGCCATCCTGGGCTTGAAACGTGTGACCTGATTTAATAACTTCTCAGCTAAGAAGTGAGCAGCCACTTGATAGTTAAGTTCGTGTTGGAACAGGTATAAATTCTGTTATCGCAAGTTGTAATGAGTGACCTATAGATGAAAGAGTTATAGACAAGATTTAGAGAATCCACAAGTAATTCACCTTGTGGGGTGACCTCTGAGGTGATCAACATTTCTATTTTGTTCATCGAGGGGGAGACACGAGCCTCATGTGACATACGCAAGTTTCCGTTATAGAAATCATGACCATAATCACTATGTCTTATTTTGTCAAGTGAGTTAGCATGCCATAATTGGAAAACAAGAGTAAACTCTTGAAAATAAACAGTTTAGCTTTGAGAGAAATCCAAATTTTAAAATGCCATGTTGTGCACCAGAACAGGAAGGGTTAGTAAACAGAGCAATAAAAATGCACCTTTTTAATTGTTTTGGTGAGAGCCTGTAATGCAGCATGAGGGCAATGGCTTCTTCCAGAGGCAGAACCACCTCCTGCTGTCATGCGGGTAAAGGAAAGGAGGACACCAATGTGGCTTTCCATTTTCACTGTGTCCCAGCTTAAAGGGAGGCCTGGTGCTCAGGTGAAGGGCCTTTAAGCAGCTTTATGGAGTAAAGGGGGCGGGGGGGGTGAAGAAAGGCAAGGCTCTATGGAAAGGCACTTTATGTTGTTCTTAGGGACCATCAAGCCTATTCGAGAAGAAATCACCACCCGGTCCCATGTCAGCCTCACAATTGTTGTTATGTGTGAGCCCACTGTTCTAGCACTGCCTCAATCCACCTCACCGAAGGCCTTCCTCTTGTTTTTGCCTCCTAAGACAGTTCTTTAAAAGAGCAGTGTGCTCTCCTTTGGAGTAAGTTGAATATTTGACCTGACAATTTATTACTGACATAAACGAAGCATGCCTCCCCCCCCCCCAAAGATTCTTGCATAAAATCTAATGCAAAGGGAAACCCTTTCAAGTTGTATTGAACCCAGGTGGAAATCAAATTCACCTGGAAACTTCCCTTTGTTTTAGCCCCATGTCACAAAGAAGGGAACAACTACTTCCAAAGGAAGAAGTGGACCAAAAATAGAATGAATTTATTCAACCAGAAAGGTCAAGCACAACATGCCCTTATGATCTCGGAAAGGTAAGTGAGAAAGAGAGGAAGTGATTTAAGAGGTCTTGGCTCTCAATAGATCAAAAAAAAAAAAAGGAATGAGGACTGATCAGGTAAGTTTGGTCCAGTTCCAGTGCAGATGGGTTGCCATCTTCTCCTCCAAGTGTGATAGACAAACATTTTTTTGTACTATCGGTGGTTGAAAGAAGTTCCATAATCAGCAAGGCACACGAACGACATGACAGCAGAACAGAAATATCTGAAGGAAGTATCCATGTAGAACCAGGGCTGCGATTGTCTCCTGCAATGAGAAATTGGCCCGGCTCTACCCTGACTACTAGGTTAGAAGGTCTTCAAATACAGGAGCCTTCCAATGGTCAGAAAAACATGTTCAGCTGACGTCCCCTAGGGTTCTTGGGAACTACCTCAACAGTACAGAGTAATTATGTAGCTGAGATTGTGGGTTAGGGAGCACAAGATTTGCAGCAGCCAGGAGCACGTGGGAATAGTTCAGGAAGCAGAGTGGAGTGGTGGGATCATCCAAGTTATACTCTGTGCATGATTGGACAATGGAGTTTTTGGGCCAGCACACTCAGAAACAAGAAGGGTCAGCCCTGCTTCAGCAGACACCGTAGAAAAGATGAGAACAGTCATGCCACCTGCAGGTGGGGCTAGCATAGGCCCAGAAGATGGATAGGAGGAAGATACCCCAATTTTTTTTGATGATAACTGTCTTAGTGGAGGGGGAAGAATAAAGAAGACACAAGTTAAAAATGGATCTGGGGATTCAATTAGTGTCATATTTTATTGTAACTATTTTCAAGAGCTCTAAGGGTAACAACAACAAAAAGATTTTCAGCGACTAAAGTTTAAGAGCCAGATTATCTTTTTCTATTACCCAGAAGGGTAGAGTTCATGAGCAAGTTTAAGTCACTTGCAAAAATCAGGAGGGCAACCTATCAGTGTTAGGATAGCAAAATTCAACCCTGCTTCATGTGCCAGAGGAAAAGATCCGCCCTTTGATTCTTTTCCACATTTAGCATTTCGTGACTAGAAATGTTCAGAGATATTTTGTGTGGAAGATTGTATTAGTCTGGGTACATTAGAGAAACAAATCCACATTAGAGAAACAAATAAATTCATATGCATAAATGAGAGTTTTATATAAAGGGTAAGTGCACATCAAGAAAACATCCCAGCCTACTGCTGCCCAAGCCCACTAGTCCAACATTAGCCCATATGTCCAACACCAATCCACAAAGTCCTCCTCCATCTCACAAAACACACACTATGATGCTGACTGCAGGAGGGAAGCCAAATCAGTGAATGTGTAAGCATCTCAGCGCTGGCAGGGGTCTGCACACTTGGAAACCAGGTAAGTAATCCTGGAGTTTTCGCGCTGCTCCAGCACCCAGGGCTGCATCGGGGTAGGTCCATGAGGCTTCTCCTTATGGAAGGGAGCCTTGCCAGCTGAAGCAGGGAACTGGCTAAGGCAGCTGTACCCTGGTCCGAGAGAGCAAGAGACCCGAGAACTAGGAAGGCAAGGCCCAAGGAGCCATTTAGCTCTCCACCCTTCAATTAACCCCACATGTGTTTATTGGCCAGGTTGGCACAGTAAACTTTAACTATATCAAAGATGTACTCAATATCACCTTGCCCTTCTGCTGTATTTTTGAATTCTTACACGGAGATGCCCACAACCATGTGCCGACATATCATTTCTCACCTTGCAAAACTCCCTAAAAAGGGATGGTTAGTCCACTGAGTCCTGTCACTTTTCCCATGGGAAGCAGTCATCTTGGGCTAATCCATGTGAGGACGCCGATTGTGGCTGCAGACACTTGATCTTGCTGTCTAGGCTGGGACTAGACTAGTGTAGTCATCCAGAGCTTGCCACTTCAATAGAGGGAGCAGCCTGGTCTAATTTAAAACAAGGAGGCAGACAGAATCACTTGCTATTGAGCCCACTCCAAATAATGGCAACCATGTGGCAGAGCAAAATTGTGCTCCAGAGGCTCCGATAGCTGGTGATTTGGGAAGTCAGTTGCCACACATTTCTTGTGAGTTGCTTCCAGGTGGATTCAAATCTCCATCCTTTTCGTTAGCAGTCAAGAGCATTCACTATTTGCCCTTTGCAGGGAGTGGTGGATAAACCAAGATCTAGGAGCATGTAACTAAGTTTGGGAGCTTTATGGCAGATACTCTTCAAAATGGTGTTTCCAAGTGGTGATCGCTGAGCCTGATTGAAATTAGTAATCATCTGTGGATGCTTGAAATCATACGAAGGTCCTTCTAAGAGTCTGTTCAAATAACAAGGTCCAGCATTTAAGGCATTCGCTTTAAATTGTGTTTCTCTTTCAGTGTTCAAAATACCATTGTGGTAATCACATTCACATATGCATTCTTTGAAATGGAAATTTGAATATCAGAGCTTGTTATATGTGCAGGATTACTTACCTGGTTGGCAAAGCTGATTTCAAGTGCTACAGCCATAGCAAAGGGTTTTCTCCTACACTTATAATTCCAGGTAGCTTGTCTAACCATGTCGGGCCACAAGTTTCATTATCTCTATAATGGAGGTAATTAGCCACCTTAAGAATTGCCATAGCAATTATGACAATGGTGTCCCAAACACATCAACATTATGACTGTTGTCGCTGAAAGGTGAGCATTACTTGGCAGTCCTATCCAAAGGGAGCCGAAGGAGCAGGTACTTGAATTACAAACGCTCTGATCAGGAAATCTAACCAGGACCAATGACACTTTCATAACTTACAATTCATTTCTGTGAAGCCACCGTTATTGCTATAGATAAATATACTGATATTAAATGCTCGTCACATTATTAATAATGACACAACACCAACATTACATTGTTATTTTGTAGCCTTGCCACATAGCACTTCAATTTGAGCTCTTACCAATGTCTGCTGCTGTGGGGTTGAGCCCATGATTTTATAAATTCCAGCTGACAAAGGACAGACGGACTTCTTACTTTCATACAATACTGAGGCATTTATTTTTTTAACATTGTTTTGAGGATGTGGTTCTAGCCCATGCTTTTTAAAAAAAGATTTCACTGCAATCAGGTAACACAAATTATCCAGTCTCTTTAGTTATCAAGAGACAAGATGAAAAGGTGATGATTTTGCTACCTTGTCTACTTGCAAGGGGACCCATGCCTTTCTCAGCTCTCTCTCCTTCCTTCTGTATGCCAGTCAAAAGCACGTGCATCTCCCAGTATCCACAGAGGCCTGTGGATACGAAGTCGAGTATATGAAACAGCAAAGTGCTTGCACATAACCTATGTACATCCTCCCAAATACTTTACATCATATTAGAGTACTGAAAATGCATAATATATGTAAATGGCACTTTATGCTCCCCCTTTAACCTTTGAGAGAGTACTTTTGCCCAGTCAGTTAATTGCCACCCTCTACTTCCAAATATTTTAGATCCAAGATTGACAGAATCTATAGATGCAGAATCAGTGGCTATGGAGGGAGAACTAGACCTCGATTCTAAAGAAATCCTCCTTGGCTATTGGGCATCCAGAATCTCTCCATTATACTGAGCTATGAGTGTCTCCCAACTACCAAACCCTTATTGAGTACCTACCATCTGCCTGGCCCTGTGGTATTGAGGTAAACACCTGTTTGCAGGAAACAGAGGGCTCCAATTTATAAATTCTTTGTTTCACTCTGTTGCCTATGATTTTATTCTACAAATCGATATGAAAAGAAGACACGCATGATTTCCTTCATATAAAAATATCTACTTCAGTGCAGTATTAATCATGAATAATTAGAGAATAATTAGTCTGTTAGATCCAACAGAAAGGCTCCTTATAAACTCATCTTAAAATCTTCTCTTAATAAGGTTAATGTAAATGTTTTTTGCTGTATATTATTTTTTTATGGAAAGCAAGTTTAGAAAGATTATAAAATTGCTTAAACTAAAACTGAAAGGTACAGGCAGACCACAGCTGCTACCGTGCAGTCAATTACAGCACATAACCCCATTTCCCCTAAAGGACAGTGGCGAACAGCCCCATAGGATTCCCAAGGTTGCAATCATTATGGAAGATTGCCTCAGAAGGCCTCAGTTTCATCCAACTGAGTGGCTGGTAAGTTTCAGCTGCCAACCTTCTGATTAGCAGTTCGATGCTTAATTCTCTTTCCCTAATGGCAAAACCAGCATTCAAGTTCAGAGCCTATGCATCTAACCATAATTTTAAACTGGAAGGCTCTTCTGTTTTTGTTTTGTTTTCTTTTGACTATAATAAACCCTACTGCTTTGCCCAAGGCTCACTTAGGAGGATGATACATAGGGGATAGGGGCTTGGGGGATTCTACTTCTGCCTCCCATCAGACGGTGAGGATTTGGGGAGTGATGTCTATTAAAAGACACTAGTTTTCATTTTTCCCTAATCTGATTCCCAAAGTCAAGGAATTACTAAAAATAATTCTTGAAGTCTAACTATAGGCTGCTACCGCCAGTGTTTGATAATTTCATCTTCTTCTTTTTTTTGATTGCTCTTTTTCTGTGTCATCACGGGGGAGGAAACATTTGAGCTACTGCCGGCCAGCCTCCCTGTATTTGAGGACCTATTTAAAAGTTCCTGATGAAATGGCGTGAAAAGATAAGGGGAATGTTCTACAAATGTTTTGAAGCCCCCTCAGACAGCCCACTCCACATTGTAGCTGAGGTGACCAGACCCCCTTATGAACTTGTAAGGGTCTCAGGATCCACCCTGCTGTGGATCCTGCTGTTCAGTCCAAGGAGCTCCTGGGAGCTTCCTTTGTAGACATGGATGTCTGTGACCCAGGTCTATGGGATCCATTGAACTACCTTCTCTATTTATTTGAAATTTACAGAAATTCTTATAGGCAAAGGACTTCCTTTTCTTCCCTTTGACCAATCATTTAAATTCCGTCTCCTAGAGAGGGAAGCAGCAACAGGAAATTAATCATCTCCCCTTCAGGAATGCATAGCAGATGGGAATAGAAGCAGCCTTCAGAGACTCAGAGGGAAAAAAGCCACCCCTCCCTAGCAGTAGACCTTTTATTTCAGGACCGACAGGGATCCAGGTTTAAAAATGATTTGTGGGTGATATATATAGGAAGTACAATATGGTCCAATTTGACAACAGGAGCAGTGCTTTTTTTGGAAGAAAATATAAATGCAGGGATTTACTCATATTCAATTATATCTTTTAAAAAGCAAGAGAGGATTCAGTGGCGCACAGACAGGTTATTTCACCAGCAGGGTTTGGAGAAGGGCTAGCTGATGAATATTCAGCAGAGTCCAAGAGTCACTTTAGCCAAACAAGTGATTTAACTCATGATTTTTTCCACTTACTTCCCTCTCTCCCTGAATAAATCTTATTCTTTAGTTTAACACTAGCTGAGATACTGATCTGTCTGGTGGGATAACGCACGGATACAGACAAAGTCACAGTGAAGCACTTAGACAAGCATTCTCAGAAGGAGCTCTAGAGGATTCCCATGGTTCTTTAACCTGAAGGTGTCCTCGGCCTGACTCAGTATGATCATTCATAGCTTAACACCAAAATAAAACCCAAACCCAAACTCACTGCCATCTAGTCAGTTCCTACTCAAAGCTTCCCTGCAGAACATGGTCAAGGTTAAAGTGCCCCTGCAGGTTTCCGAGACCGTACTAATAGGAGAATCTCACGATACAATCTGTGAAATGGGCTGTTACGTGATTTGTATGTTGCAAGGACACCATATTATGTACAGGTTAAGAATGAGTTATACTCCCAATTCTAACTTTCGGTCAAGTTTGTTTGCACTAGGAACAGTTAGGCATGCCTGTCTTTAACATTGGTGAGTCAAATATTTGTCTCAGCTTATAGAATATAGTGTACCATTTTATGCATAAAAAATACTTCCAGATACATTAAAATATTTAACATAATAATACCCACTGCCATCTAGCCAATTTAAACTCACAACAACATTACAGGACAGAGTAGAACTTCCCATCTGGGTCTCCAACATTTTAAATCTTTACCAGAACACCACCAGCCTCATTTTTCTTTCTTGGAGTGACTCAAGGGTTTGAATCAATGACCTTGTGGCACAGAGCTCAAATAAAAAGCAGCCATAGGTATGTATTATAGCTCAGTGTAAAGAAAACCAAAACTGTCAACACTGGACCAATAGGTAACATCGTAATAAATAGAGATGAAAGCTGTCAAGGTGTTTGTCTTACTTGGATTCACTATCAATGTTCCTCAAAGCAGAAATCCATAAATCAAAAGATGAGCTGCATTAGGTACATCCACTGTACAAGACCTCTTTAGAGTACTGAAGAACAGGATGTCACTTTAAGGATTAAGATGTGCCTGGCCCAGGCCTTGGAATTTTCAATGGCCTCATATACATATGAAAGTTTGACATCCATAGGAAAGACCAAAGGAGAATTGATGCATTTGAATTGTGGTGCTGGAGATGAATACTGAAGGTACCATGGACTGCTACCTAAGGACAAACCAATTTGTCTGGGAGGAAGACCAGAGTGGTCCTTAGAGGCAAGAACAGAGAGACTTTGTCTCACATATTGTAGACATACCAGTCCCAGGAGAAGGACATCCTGTTTGGTACAGTGGAGGGACAGCAAAAATCGAAGAAGACCTTCAGTGAGCTGGATTGACACCCTCGGTGGCAGCAATCGTGGCTTGAGCACAGGGACAATTAGAAGGTGGCGCAGGATGGAGCCGTGTTTCGTTCTGCTGCGCATCAGATCGAACCCACTCGATAGCCTCTAACAACAATAACAGCTCCCCAAAGGCTCCTTGACGGAATAATACGGCATCATTATTGTTATTATAATCAAACCATTTGATTATTTGTCACAAGTAATTTGATGGGTGTCACAAAGTGGCACTCATTTGTTACTACAATCTACTTCATGTGCTTCACGTGATTAGTAACATAGGTGTTCCCAGAATTTGACCCATAGATGCACGTACGTGCAGTTGGTTGTTGCTTGAACGGACCCTGTGCTGAGCAGGGTCGAGTGCTGGGCAGGGACCACATGTTTAGGCTGTGGATCCCAGGACTGATGATCTGCTCCCAAAAGAGCATTCCTTGGCAATCCGGGGGAGCGGTTTCCCTCGGTCACACGGGGCCATGGGAGTTGGAATCGTTTAATAGGCAGCACATACTCGTCTCAAGGCTAGCTGAGTCTATGCATCACCCGGGAACTGACAAAAGAAAAAGCAGTGTTGGGTGTGGTGGGGGGAGCTTCTGAGGCGTGCGTATTTCTAAACGCCACTGCCCCACCGAGGGTGAGTCTAGGTGTTGGGTTGAACTTGAGTGTATTAATACCTATATGTTGAACTCAAATGAACTCTGGTTTCTGAAAGAAGACTGTTCTTGAATTACATTTTTTATCATAACATTTTTTCTTCTTACGTTTTCTTGTTTGTCAGGTTGGGCAAATATTAAGGTCCCTTAGAAATCTGCCAAACATCCCATTCTGTGTGTGTGAAATCACCGTAATTTATATATTAGCCCCTTCCTTGACTATCACAATGAAGATATAACCTCTCTGCAAGGGAAACATATCTGTTTATGTCTAGATAAATACCTGCTGAGATCTTGGCATTAAGATGATAAAGTTAAGCCTGTACTCTCTCTTAACAAGATTTAGAAAGAATCGGAGAGATTGCTACCACAACCGAGGTAGAAAGTAGAACTGACCTTTAGTATGGAGTAAAGGACAATCTAAAAAGTATTCTAACTCAAACAAGGAAAATGCTTCCTGATACATCCAAAATCTTCTCTCGGATCAGCAGCATTTACCAAGTATCTATTTAGCGGTTTCTTTGAAGTGAATATTTGATCATATTTCAGAAACTTATAAAGGGCCATTAGAAGGAGTCTAGAATTCTTGGTACAAAATCTACACAGCAGGACATAGATGCCTGGTTCAAAGAAATTAAGTTTCTACCCACCATAAGGCAGATCCCTTTTCTCTCTTTGAACTCTTGGGTCTGCGTTGTGCTGTTCGCACCGACGCTGTAAATTAAAGGGTAAAATGGCGGGCTCCCACTCTGCTTCCGTAATGGTGTAGTCTTCGCTGAGCTGAGCTGAGCCATGTAAATGCTGCAGATAGCTTTCTTTCCTGCCTGAGAGCCCAAACGGGCACAACACACGATGGCATATTATTCCCAAAAAAAAATTATACTTGCTTAGAGTATTAGATTTTTTTTAGCCTTTTATTTCTTCTCAACAGATTTTTCACAGCCATAATACTGGAGGCTGTTTCAGAAAACTGCTAATTTTTAAAAATAGACCAGTCAACCGAATTAGCAGGAAGACTGAGGGAGAACTTTATTAGGGAGTGAGCAGCCGTAAGGTCTCAATAAATCTTCGCAGTCATCTGGAAGGAAGAAAAAAAAGCTTAGAGGGGTGAAGGGATGGGCTATGATTAGTTCAGATTTATTCTAGCAAACTGGGGCGGGGGTAGGGGGAGCGAAGATATGGCTTTCTCAGAGTTCTTTTGAAATTTCATTTTTACAGACTAAACATCTTCTTGCCTGAGGGGCACAAACATTTTCG
The DNA here is from genome assembly GCF_000313985.2 of Echinops telfairi. Taxonomy (NCBI): domain Eukaryota; kingdom Metazoa; phylum Chordata; class Mammalia; order Afrosoricida; family Tenrecidae; genus Echinops; species Echinops telfairi. The sequence goes on from NW_022103920.1 coordinate 25,151,570, forward strand.
ATGCTAACAGAGGGTTAAGAACACAATACCTCTCTACGTGGGAGCTATTTTACAATACTTCTCAGTTCGGCGGCCGTCTCTGTCTCACATCCTGACACCAGGTGGTTTTGTCATGTGCCATAAAGTTGATCCCCACTCCTAGTCATCTTTCAAGGCGGTGGCCCAGACTGGAAGCGCCACTGGGGCAAACTGTACAGTCTTTTCCTCTGCAGAGCAATGGATGGATTTAAACCAGGGGCCACCCTTTGGTTAGCAGCCCGGAACCTAATGGTTGCAGCATCCGTAAAATTTTTTAAAAATTGTATTCATTTTCCTTGTTGCACTCAAATCCCTTCAGAGAGGGTTTATGTCTCTTTTGGGGGTCCTGGCCTATGGTAGGTATGAGATAATTATTCACTCAAATGAAAGGGTAATATTCCTCTTTTTCTGATTATATGTTTTAATGTTACTGAAATCTCTGATAGACTGTGAGATTTTCAAGAACAAAAATTGAGTCCAACATATAGTAAGCACTCAGTAAATGTTTGCTTACTTGAGTTTATTGTTCCTCATAAAATTGTAACATCAAATTAATACATACTAGTTGTAAAGCAAGCTTTTAATGAAAAACATTTATGGGACACTATAAAAGCTAATTGTAAGGAGATTGATTGAATTTGGAGTGACAAACAAGATTTGAATGAAGAAGTGCTATTTGAGCTATGATCATAAAAATGAATGAACCATGGTGGTCGAAGAATACACACAGGAAGCATGTATGAAATAAGAGCAAGGCTATGTGCAAAGATCCTGAGACAGAATGGAAGTTCACTCATTAAAGAAACTAAGAAAAGGACATGCTCAGGTTATCAATGGATGTTCACAGCCATGTCTTCTTATTTTGAGTTCTATCACATATGCATGATTCAAAATGAGAAGAAAGGGCTGTAAACATCATTAATAATCAGAACATGGAATGCATGTAGTAGGAATCAAGCAAAAATAAAAGCATTCAAAAATGAAATTGAACGTTTAAAGTTCAATATCCTAGAAATTAGTGAAGTGAACTGATATTAGCCATTTTGAATTGGAAAACTGTGTGACTTACTACACAGGGAATAAAAAATGAAGAAGTACAGAGTCATTTAATCATCACAAATAACATTTGAAGAACTATCCTGAAATACAACATGGTTGTCGATACTATGCCTACACTTACAAGATGCATGTGAACGTTGGACAATATATAAGACAGGAATAATCAAGCATTTTAAGTAGGGTGCTGGGGAAGAATCTTGATCGTACCATGGACTGCCAAAGAACAAACACACCTGTCTTGGAATAAGTACACCCAGAATGCGCCGCAGAAGCAAGGATGGCATGACTTAATTTCACATACTTTGGATATGCTATCTGGACAGACCAGTCCCCGGAGAAGGACACCATGCAATGACCAAAAGGAAGAGCCTTGACAAGATACATGGACACCGTGGCTGCAAAGATGGGCCCAGACATAAGCACAATTGTGAGGATGGCGCAGGACGAGGCGGTGTTTCATTGTGCTGCACTTGGGTCTTCATGAGTTGGAAATAACTCAATGGCAGCTAACAACAACACAGACAGTAAACATGGCTATTTTTAAAATTTATGCACAAACACTCGTGCCAAATAATGATGAAACTAAAAATATGTGCAAATGTTTGTTGTCTGAAATTGATCAAGGATGCAATGAAAATGTATTGGTTATTGCTGGTGATTAGAATGCAAAATTTAGAAATAGAAAATAAGATTAATAGTTGTAAAATATGGTTTTACATAGAAATGATGCAGGCTATTGCACAAGAGAACTTTGTAAGAAAATGGGAGAAATTCATTATTATCAGTCAGAATTAGACTAAAGAAAATTTGACTGTAGAAAATACAATTAATTGCTCATATTAAAGCTCAAGTTGAAGCTGAAGAAAATGTTAAAAGTCCAAAAGGCCCAAGTGCAAATTTAAATAAAGCCTACCTGAATTTAGGGCATGCCAGGCATGAAGGAAACCAGAAAAACGAAAGTAAAAAAAAAAAGTAAGAATGATAAAAAGAAACTGGGTGAGTGGACGTCATAAGAGACTCTGAAATTTCCTCGAGAGTAATTACCACAAATAGAAGATATGAAGTAAAGACGATGAACAGAAAACTTCAAAGGGGAGCTTGAGAAGACAAAGTAAAACATTATCATGAGCTGTGCAAAGACTTAGATTTAGAAAGGAGATGTTAGAATATAATTGCTATTTCTCTTGCTAAAAGAAATGATGAAAAGAAATTCAAGCCTTGAGTTGAAATATTGAAGGATTCTATGAGCAACAACAGAAGAAGCAGAGAGACAGAGAAAGCATGGAAAGAAGACAGAGGGATTCAGAGTCCCTGGGCCAAAAAGAAGGGATTGTTATTTAACCATTTCAGGAGATAACACATGAAAGGGAAGGCCAAAAACGTGATATATGCATTTTATATTTTGATAGACACCGCTAAATTGCTCATCAAAAACTGTGTTTCATTCATCCACATAGAGTAAAGAAGTTTTAGAAATGGAAAAACAACCACGTCTGAAAGGAAAATGTCTTTAAAAGGTGCTCTGGGTGCAGACCTCTAAATGTGTTTGTCAGCTGATGTGCACAGGAGTGTTTATTTTATATCGGTGTCAGTGAGTACCTATACATGGGGTTTAAATGTGTGAACTCTTAACTTAGCAGAACTTGTAGATCTGGGGGAAAAGCACTATTATCCCTTAGTATAAGGCCAGGAATTGATGGTAGACCTCTTGAGAAGTTTCCATGAAAAAGTGTAATGCTGGATGCACTCACTCTACTGCAAACACATTTGGAAGGCTGTTTCAGTGCAACAGAGCCAAAACGATGTCTACGTGTGCCCATTCCAAATAAAGGTCGCCTAACAGAATATAGGAATTATTGAGCAATATTATTAATATCACATACAAGTAAAATATGCCAAGTGTTATGTAAAAAATATACTGAGGGGGTACCTGGAAAGGGAACGACCAGGAGGAATTTGATCCAGAATCAGAAGAGTGCACCGAATGATGCTGAAGTCAGATGGATCTTGCCTGCACACAGGGGATAGCAGACAAATGTTTACATGGGATTTATTGACAATGCAAAGGCAGTGGACTGCATGGTTCATAAGAAATTATTGCTACACTGTGAAGAGCAGAAATCCCAGAACGCTTCATTGTGCTCAAGGGGAACCTGGTCCCAGACCAAGCACAGGTTATCCAGACAAAGGTGCATTTTATGTTTTAAATCAGGAAACGGCGTGAGTCAGGATCATCTCTTCTCACGAGGTTGACTAGATCTGTATGGTGAGCCGCTCAGACTTGACCCTGTCAAAAGGACACGGCATCAGGACTGGGGGAGGACTTATTTACAACCTGTAAGGTGCTGAGGGCACACCTGGCCTGCAGAAAGTGAAGAGAACTCACAGCTTGCTGATAAAGAGCATAGACTACAGTCTTCAGAACGGATTACCCCTCAACGGAAAGAAAACAAAATTCCCCACAGTAGACCAATACGTAACGTCATCCTACGCAGAGACAAGACTGAAGTTGTCAAGGATTTCAATTTACTTGGATTCTCAGTCAAGGCTCATGGAAGCCGCAGCAAAGAAACCAAATCTGCTGGGGAAAAAGCCCTTTAAAGTGTTAAAAAACAACGATGCTACTTTGCGTACGCAAGTGTGCCTGATCTAAGCCAGTTATTTTTGATTGCTTCCTATTCATGTAAAGGTGAGCAATAAATAGGAAGACTGAAGACTAACCTATGCCTTTTAATTTATGATGTTGGAGCTCTGGTGGCCCTTCAGCTCAGCTTTGGCTTTATCACTGAAAGGATGGCTGTTCAAACTCACCAGCTACTCGGAAGGAGAAAGATGAGGCTCTCTGCTCCTGTAGATATTTACAGACTCGGAAATTCTATACACAGTCACTGAAAGGCAGTGAATATTCTGGCTTCATTATGGTGTTGACAACATTTACTGACTAATCCACGGACTCCCAGACAAATGAGCAAAGCTGTCTTAGAAGTACAATCAAAATGCGTCTTCGAAGTGAGGATTTAGAGACATTGTCTCAAGTATTTTGGTCATCTGATCAAGCGGGACTAGCCCCAGGAGAAGGTCCTCTTGCTTAGTAAAGTGCAGGGTTTGTTTAAAAGACGCAGACCCTCAAAGACATAAATAGACACTGTGGCTAAAACATTGAGACCCAGCAGAGCAAATCCTGTGAGGATGGCACAGAACAGGCAGGGTCTCCGTCTGATGTACAGACAGGTGCCTAGTTGGAACTGATCTGAGGGCTCCTACCAATAACAAGGAAAGACCAGTGTGCTTTGTACATACTTATAAAGTTGGTCAAGGTGATATTAAAAGTAAAGGGGTCATAGTACATGTCTTTTAAAATTCTCTCTTGCTGTTACATAAAAAAATTGAGAGCTATCACAGAAAACAGGCACAGACCACACAGAATAGTTTCGATGTGGGTGGTACTAGGGTGTGGTGATGGTGAGTACGTGCAGAAGGGGAGTGAGTGAAAAATATTTGGATGCAAAGTCAACCAGGTTTGCTCTGGATAGATAACTGATGAAATAAAGCTACAAGAATGACACCTGGGTTTCTGGCATTTTCCAGCAAGTGAACCTTTCACTAAAGAATGGAACACTGGGGAAACACAGTTGCGTCAGATTGAGTGTAGCTTTGGCTAGGTTGAGTTTAGTATCCTTTTGAACATCCAAAGTTAGAAACTGAGAAGCAGCTGGCATCCTTTTCTGGAAGTCAGTAGTGGGCTGAGCTAAAAACACATCCCAGGGTCATGGCATGAATGGCTTGTTTTAGACTGAATTTATTTGCAGGGTCAGTTGGCCTGGGATGGAATATACACTAGAAAGGAAAAGTTGCCTTACAGTGAACCTGGAAGACCCCAAAAAGCAATAGAAAAGCCGGGAACCATGAGTAAAGGATATTAAGAAGCCCTGAACAGAGATGTAAGAAAGCAATGAAAAAGTATGCTGTGGAAAGAAACCCCAAGAAAACAAGAAGGGTGATGTGAGCAGAAGAGGTAAAAACTCAGGAACTCTCGTGTGTTAGAGCAAGGAGTGAATTATGCTGATGTGGTGATGGAGATGGGGGATACAATTAGCTGTAGGGTTTTGAGATTGTTGCTAAAAAATAGATCGCAAAACTGTTTATTTCTCTGTATTCCCTGGCAAATTGGATGCTTTTATAGGAAAGAAGGTTTTACTGCGGTGGCTGTTGTTTTGCGTAGCGTGCGGGCAGAGAATGAATGGCCCCAGAGGGAGGCTGGAAGTCTGTAGAGAACAGGGCAGGCTTCAGAGAACAAGAGAAGTTGGGCTAGGAGGCTTATGTGGCAGTGTTGATAGTCCAGTTGAGATGAACAAATAGAAATTATTTATAGTGGCACTAGTTTGACCTACATTAAGGTGACCAGATTTTAACATTGGTAAAGCGGGACACCAGCAGGACACCATTGATAAAACTAATATCCTGGTGAAATAGCCACATGGCAGCCGAAAACTGTATACCCTAGCTTGTTGTGCATTCTTTCCAAAAATCGGGACTTTTTAAAAGCACCGCAGGACGTGGGGGAAATTGATAAAAATCAGGACTGTCCCGCCAAAAGTGGAACGTCTGGTCACCTTAAGTTCTACATGTCTCTAACTTAAAGTTCAGCTGCAGGGGATACAGGTGGGAAAAAACAGAATTAGCTCTATCTGAGGTCGATGATATGCCTGATTGAAAGTTCAATGACAGAATCAGGGAGATTTCAGATATTGACATGAATTTGTTGACATGGCGACCCATGCAATCTAAGTGAAACAAGAAAAGTGAAGGTCAAAGGGAAGTTAATTCAATGGCAAGAGGGCTATCATCAAAGTCTCAAGGCACTGGAAGTCAAGGTGAAGGAGGATGATGATCAGAGGGGACACTTCCACAATCAATCTGATGACTGAGGAGAGGTGGATGACAATGAAATTAATGAGCCAGAGGAGAATATGAAGCGGGAAAATAATCATTTGGGGGGCACTTCAAAAATCAAGGTTGTGTTCCCAAACTAGGAGGCTTAAATTAGGGAGTTTTATAGGTGACGTGGCTCTGGGTGCTAAGTATAGAGCATGGCTTGGAGGCTGATTGCCTGAAAGGTGGCACTGATATTTACAAGAGTATAAAAGGCCCCCAAACTGAAATACTAGGCTCTAGCAACTAAAGAATCAAAGAGTCATTCAGATAAGCATGCACTTCCGTGCTTGGCAGGAAGTTTGAAAGTAAGTGCCCATCATGCCTGGCATGCAGAATGATCACATGCATGTGCAAGCTGACACTAGACAAGAAAACGGGAGAAGAATTGATTTGAATGCACCCTGGGCTGCCAGAAGAACATGCAAACCTGACCTGGAGGAAATGCAGCCAGAGTGCCCCTGAGAAGTAAAGATCATAAGATGTCAGCTCTGTGCTTTGGACCGACGGGTTCCGGGAGCACTCCCTAGAGCAGGACCCAGGCTTGGTAAAATGAGCATCACTCAAAAGTAGACCTGGGTGTGATGCATGGAGACAGAGGCTGTATCATGGGCCCAAACGGAACAGCAGTTGTGAGGACGCTGCAGCAGCACGCAGCGGTGCGTTCACTTGTCCAGGATCTCCGTGAGTGGACACGGACTCAATGTGGCACAGAACGACCATCAAAAGGAGCAATCGAATCAGAAGAGGCAGGTGAAGCACTGCTAAATGTACATCGAGAGTCGAGTGGAGACACTGGTCATTAGACAGCTGGAAATTATTTTGTGACTGTTAGCTGGAAAATTTCTGGAACAATCCCAGTGATTCTTGATCTAGGTGAAGAAGCACAACAATCTATTTAACTAGTTAAATTCCTCTCAACGATATACCAGTGAAATCACATTTTACACATCAACTGATAAATTGAGAGATCTTTTGTTATTTGTTACTTTTAAGCAAAGCCCAATTAGTTGTATACATGGGAAAAAATCAATGATAGTAAAAGGTGAAGAATTTCTCCATAAATAGAGGCTTTTACTCGGTATTTTCTGTTTCTCTTCTGCTAGCAGAAAAGAACTATAACCATCATCAGATTTAGCACAGAGGAAAGAAATTGAACTTCAGTCTAATAGATTAACTTACTGTACATGTTCTGGAAAAAAAGAGGAAATTGCCTTAGGAAATATCTGAAACATAATAAATCAGTTTAAAAACTAAAACAGGGCCATATATTGTAATGCCAAAAAAAAACCCCAAAACCCAAGCTAGAAATATTGATTCATCTGATCCTTCCAAAGAAAGGGGAAAAACCCAGCCAGCCAATGCTAATCACCTAAAATGAAGCATTTATTTAACGTATTCAGAGAGAAAGTATCATTTCACAGGCAGAGCATGAATGTCCTTCCTTTTCCAATCTATTAGAAGAATTTTCTTTTTTAGTGATGTTATTATAAACTCTAATACAACGATGCTTCCAAATTTCAAGGCTCTCTCCCATGGTAAAAGGATCAGACTGCTACTAAAATAATAAAATATAGAAACGGTATGGTAGGTTAGATGTCTTATACCGAATGGTTTCAAATGATCCTTGCTCTGTTGTTGCAGTTCGTTACCTTCAAGTAGATTTGGACCTGGTGACCTCGGGTGAGCAGAGTAGAGCTGACCCTGAGAGTCCTCGAGGCTGCGTGGCCTCTCAGAAGCAGATCAGACATGTCTTCAGAGGTGCCTCTGGGATTGAACTGCCAATCATTCTACTATTAGGTGAAGGATCACTTAAAGGGTTTCATCACCATGGACTCCTCTCTTTCTCTAGATACGGATATATTTAGGGATCTATGTGGTGGGGTGGTAAATGGTTAAATGTAGTTGATTACAATACTCATTACAACACTCTACTCCTAAAACACAGTTTAAAAGATGAAAAGGCAAGTCACAGACAGGGGAAAAAACTTGGTGAACCTGTGCTTGATATCGAATGTGTATCCAGAGTACATAATGAAAGGTTATCTATATTATAGATGGGTCATACATTGTACCAGAGTAAGTTAAAATGTACTCCTATGCATCAGAGAAAGCTGTATTAAAGGAAAACATCACAACGTGAGGCTATTTGGTTTTGGCATATCCTCAATCTAGGGCTATATACTTCTGGAAATGTGCTCGGCATCTCGAGTCCTTTTTCAAAGCACTCTGCTCTCCACCACATCCAAACTGTCGCTCTGGCATCCTTCGGTATTCATGTGGTATTCCTTTGAAGCCACCTTTCAGGTGTTGAGGAAAAGGGGCTGGGAAGGGCAGGAGTGGGATGGCAGGGTGGACGTGGCGAGGGTTCTCATAGCACAGCCCTTTGACCCTCAAATGAGAACAGGTATTCTCATGATGGAAAAAAAAAAATGCCAGTGCAAATTCCCTGGCTTTTTTTCTCACCACCTTTGAAGTTTCTTTTTTTTAAATTGTTTTATTGGGGGCTTGTACAAGTGTTATCACAATCCATCCAACCATCCATTGTGTCGAGCACATTTGTACATTTGGTGCCATCTCATTCTCAAAACATCTGCTTTCTAGTCTTGCTAATAACAGTCCATGATCACCCTGTTGTCCTCAGACTGTCTATCAAGGTGACCTCGTTGAAGGCCCACAAAACAGGAACCATCACCTTCCAACCTGAGCTCCCTGCCTTGACCTTCCCTGGTCCAGCACAGGCACTGTGGTTTTGTTTTGTTTTTCAGAAGGCGTCCTTTTGAGAGGATGCACATTATTGAGAGAATGTGCCTGCAGCTGTCTCTGCACTGACTGCAGAGACATGTTTAAACAGGTTTTGTTCAAACTAGAAACCTAATAGCAATACTATTTGACTTGCCATCGTGTTAATCAATTCGTATGCTGAGCAAATAACAAGGAGAAACAGGAATATATGGAGAAAATAGCGGCATCCGAATGTGAGGAAGACTCACTAACAACCTGTGATACGAAGATGGATGCGATGTTTGTTGAAAGCAAAGAAGACTTGGAGAATTTATCATCTATACTCGTGTATAAGCCGAATTTCTCAGCACATTTTTAATGCAGTTTTTGTGGTAAAATTAGGTGCCTCAGCTGATATTTGGGTCCGCTTAGACTCAAGTATATATGGTATATATGATGATCAAAGATTACACCCTTTAATATGCAATACACCTTAATATAAAGAAAACTGAAATTCTCACCTCTAGACCCATAAACAAAACCATTAAACCATTTGAAGTTGTGAATATTTCATTTCACTTGGATCACAATCAACATCCATGGAAGCATCAGGCAAGGAACACGTGGTATACTGCACTCGATGAAGCTGCTGTAAAATATTTCTTTAAAGAGTTTATCAAACAAACAAAACAAAGGTAATCACTTTGACCATGCAGGTGCACCTGATCCAATCCTCTGACGTGAAAGCTGGGCAGTGACTATGGAAATCCCGAAGAGTAGCTGATGTCTTTGAAGATGGCTTTGGCAGATCCCCTTGAATCTGCTGTGGACTCGCCGAGGAACGGACACAGCTGGCTTGAAAGAGCACCCATATGCTCTTTAGAAGAAAGGATGGCGAGCTATTGCTTCCAGTATTTTGGCCATGTCCCTCCTGATAACTGTCATCCATTGTGCTTGGTAAAATACAGGGTCAATAAAAGAACGAGGAAGACCCTTAAGAAGCTGGCTTTTCCAGGGGCTGCAAGAGTGGCCCAAGCAGAGTTAAAATTGCAAGGATTGTTCATGACTGGGCATTGTTTCATTCTGCAGGTCACGGTGACTCACAGCACACTCCACAGCACCTAACACGAACATCTGTTCAAGTTCAGGAACATACTCATGTCGGTGCATCAAATGATCCTTAGGACGATTAGGCATATCAGTAAAGAGATTAAAAGTACAATGGACAACACTGTGCATGAGTCAAATGAGAAAAGCTGGCAATACCAGGTTGGACAAGGATGTTAGAGCAGCCGAATTGTTATACTTTTTGGGTTAAAAAAAATACCTATTTACCTAATGCTTTGAAAAAGTATTTGGCAGCCTCTTACAAAGCTAAATACACAACATATGAGCCAACGCTTTTTAATTTAGGTATTTTCTGAGGGGAAGTATAAACATGTTACTACAAAATGTGTTTATAAATATTCATAGCTCTTGGATTAATGGTACTCAAATGACCATCATCTGGTGAACTGAACATCACATGGTGGTATGTCCATCCACTGGAACTGGATTACTGGTGACACCACCAAGCGCGAGCCTCACAAACATTATGCTACGTCAAAGAAGCAAAACACAGAGGATTGCATTCCTATGAAATTGTCCAAAGAGATGAAGAAACAAAATGGACAGGAAATCCATCCTCGATTGCCTGGATTCGATGTGGATAGAAAAACAGGGATCTTTTGAAGGCGATGAGAGGCTCTGTCATGATTGTGGTCTAGTGAAAGGATTCCACATACGTGTCAAAACTGAACCCATTTACACTTGGAACGAGTTCGTTTGACCGCATGTAAGTCATATCTCAATAGAACTGCTTGTTTAAAATCTCTGGTTAATGTTCGGGAGGAAAAAAACTGCCATGGAGACTCATAGTGACCCTAGACAGGATTTTGGAGGATTTAAATCTTTGTGGGAGCAGAGAGCGAGCCCATCCGTCTCCAGTGGAGGAGCGGGCGGGTTGGGCCCTCTGGCCTTGGGCTGGCAGTTCAGCATTTATCTGACGGCACCACTGGGGCTCTCGTGGTAGGAACTCACAAGGGGTAATTAATTCTAACCAATTCCGTAGTCTCAAACACCAGACGGACATGACAAGGGTGGCTCTAAGTGTATCATTCCGAACACAGGTGGTAATTACATTTATTGAACACTTACTTTCTACTGGTACTGTCATCTTAAGGATTTTACAACTTCTTATTGTATCTTTTCTTTTGCCTAATTGAAAGGCTCACATTTTATTTTATGGCACAGATACATAATAATGATTTCTGTGTGTTCCAGTGGGGAAGGTGGACAAAGGCTGCTCAGGTCAATGGTTAAGAATGGTTATAGCCCCACACACAAGACTCTCCCAAGCTCTCGGGAGTTCATATCTCAACACGTATGTACCCATTACTGCTACCCACTGGTTGGGCCGCTGTCACTTAACATAAGCCAGGAGTTATTTTTGGTGCTTAACCTACCTCTTTTCATCATCACGATTATTCCATGAGGTGGGCGTTATCTTGTGCCACTTTGCAAATGAAGGAACAGAACATGCTCCTAGATGTTAAACATCTCCCCTAAAGTCGTTTGACAAGATAGTGGTCATGCTAAAAATCCAACCCAGACCTCTCTGATTCAAGAACATCGTTCTACCCTGCTACACTGTCTGCCAGCTGCTCAGTTTTCCATATGAGAACAAATCAGGGACGGGATAGCTGGGACTTGAATGCAATATTCAGCAATGATTCCCAGAAGAACATTAAAAGGGGGGAGGGGGAGGATACATGTTTCTCTGCATGGTCTCCTCATCTCTCTCTCTTGGGAAATATGCACTGTGTAGCTCTAGATGTGTTATTACTGTCTCGTGTTAAAAATAGTTGTTTGGCTCTCATGGTTTTGTGCCTGGCTCATTTGATTTAAAAAATCCACCTGTTGTACATCAAAGAATTTTGCCTTTGGTGGAGAGTGAACTTCAAATGCTTACTAGGGAGTTATTTGGGGAAACAAACTCACGTTATAATGTTAAGAAGGCCAAGTAGACAGCATCCTGCTCCTAATTCTGTTCCTCAATGAGTAAGAATGCCAATGACTGAGGAACCGGAAGGTTTGTGGTAGCTCACAAACAGCTGCAAGCAAAGTTTGACCTTGAGCTTAAAAGTACTAGATCCGGGGTTTCGAAGCATCATTTTGATCACACTAGTCTTGGTTTCTTTTTGTTGTACATTCCTTTTTGTTCAGGTTATGATTTTAGGGATCCTTCTGTCTTCTCTAGACTGTCTGACGCGGTGCTCACATATTTCCCCTGGTCTGTAACAATATGAGGATGTGTTCTGACCTGCTGGTTGTTGTTGGATCCTGTCTCGTTAGGATTAACCCATACTTATCCCATGGACAATAGAATCAAACACTGCATTCCTAGGACATTGCCATCTTCACTGTGTAAGCCCATTATTGCAGCCATCCTATGAATCCCTCTCTTGGAAGTGTTGGTTTCGTTTTTGCTTTGGTTTGGTTTTGCTGACCCTCTCTGCCAAGACTGAAGTTCTTCTCTGGAGACTGTTCCCTCCTGAGCACATGACCAAAGTAGTTGGGACAATATATTGTTATCCTTGCTTCTAAGGAGCATCTGAGCTGTACTTCCTGCAACATAGATTTACTTGTTCTGAACATGTTTGTATTAATGGTTGTATTGATATTAATATTAATATTCTTCACCAATATCATCATTCAAAGGCATCAATCCTTCTGATGTCTTCACATTGACTGTCCAACCTTTGCTTGTTTATGGGGAGATTGAAAATACTATTGCTTAGGTGCAGGACAATTTAATCTTCAAAGTGCCACCTTTGCTTTTGAACACTGTATGTGACATAGTAGACTCGTGCATATCTTT
>NW_022103920.1:25165195-25171882 GCF_000313985.2 Echinops telfairi
TTCATCCACTATTTTGAAGGGTAAAAAACAAGGCACAGAAAGGCCCAATGCTCTATTCAAAACCACACAGCTGGTAAGTGCCGGAGTGAGAATTCAAAATCCTGTGGTGTGGCTCCCAGGTCCACAAACTTCAGCACCACAGGATGTCCGCCTTCTACTGCATAATCTGTTACCCTACCCATCAAAGGACATTACACTCCTTTTGTTTATAATAACACTGTGAGATATTTGAAGGGAGATCTATTTCTAATTTAACTCCACGTTTCTCCTCCTTGATAAAATGTTGATACACAACAGAGCTCACTCAAAACTTAAATTAAATTGTACGTCTTTGTTTATTGACACATGATCAGTGCTGTTGTTGTGACTGTTTAATTTTCGTCCTACCCATGTAATGTTTTGTGGCATAGTTCTATTATTGGCTAGATGGGTTATTTACATTTCAAGCAGGTATGTGGTTTGTGTGAAAGCATTCTTCCAACCCTTGAACCTCTAATGAACTACCCTCCCCATGCAAGGCCATGGATCTAGCATTAAGGATGGAGGATCTTTTCTTGTCCCTTATAAATAAGAGGAAGGCGTTTGTTTGAAAATCTCAAGTGTTATTGTACATGAGTGCCACGAAAGGCAATTTCAAGAGATGGGACATTTACATGTTTTGTGTTGTGCAACAATAGGTTGGTTTTGAGTGTCCTGGAAGGAGTCATACATATTTTTTAAAGAGGCCACATTTCATTTTACATGAAATAATTATCCTTTGGACAGAACACAAGAACTGTAGCCAAGGAATCAAAGGAAGCGACATCCATGATCTTAACTGTTGTTGACCCAGAGCTACAGGACAAAGAGCCCCTTACTGTCCTGTCAACTTCCCCTCATGGTGGCCTTCAACCACAACTACAACAAGCAAAGTAAACAGTCATTGCCAGAGAGTTGCTTCTGACTCACCATTACTTTATACAGGGTTTCTGAAGCTGTAAATCTTTAGGGGAACAAGGAGCAGGCAGCCTCTTTTTTCTCTGCGCAGGACAGCTGGTGGGTCTGAACTGCTGCCCATGTAGTTAGTAGCCCAACACTTGCCCACTATCTCCCCAAGGCTCCTCTACAGCCAAGGAGGATAGATCATTGGGTACTTTGAACCTCTCCTGGCCCACAGTAGCCTGCGTTTCTCAGCTATGTGCTCACTGGTAGGTACATTTGTCTTGTGAAAGAAGTAAAAAGAAACTACTTTAGAATTCAATTCAATCACAGACAAATGAATTTTCTTTCTTCTTTTTTTTCAATCACTAACCAATACCTACCATACCATGACAGAAACCAATAAATGCTCAATGCGATTTATAGTTTCACTAGCATGTGGTATTTCCCTAGGAGCTTTCCAGATGTCTAAACTGCTACCATGAAATGTATTCAATTCTCCTACCTCCATTCTACAGTTAATATCTGTCATGACCCTGCCTTTAGAAAGACAAATTATTCATATGATGACAAGTAGTTCAATAACTACCTGCCAAAATGAAATGGTTAAAAAAAATCTATTCTCTTAATTTTGATGTTGAGCTGACATTTATGGTTATGCATTTAGCACATATGACCTTGTACCTGGCACATATGAACTTATTTAGTGTTTATTTACTCATTTTACTTAAAATATTTATGAAGGTATACATGGAGGTGTTATTTTTAATCTAGCACAGACATTATGATGATTTTTCAGTGAGTCGACGCCATGAGGTACCATCTTGTAGGTAGATAGGCTTGCCACCATTTCTTCTGGCTTCTGAACCTTAGTGACATCCGCACCCATCGACACCGCGTAGTATCCCTGGGCCTGCCCCACCATCAGTCACCCCTGAAGAAGTGTCACAGAAGACATTAGCATCTCCGCCGAGATTTGCTACATTTGAGAGCGGCAGTGAAAGGTCTTGTAAAGTTGGCGCCAAGAAATGCATGGTAAATGTTAACTTTAAAATGGAAAATGGCGAATGAAATAGAGCTATTTTTATGGCGGCTCCTTTTGAAAAGAATGTGGGTCTTTTGCTTTGCGTTAGAAAACGTAGGGAATGTAGTTAGCAAAAAGGCAAACTTTAAGTGGCCACACTAACATGGGCTGGTCCATGGATTAGAGCAGAAGTGTTCCTTAGGCTCACCTGGGCTGTCATGTTTATGGGAGCAGATATACAAGACTTTCTTGTGTAGTAGCACTAGGAAGGTTTGAACAGCCAACCTTGAGGTTAGTAAGTGAGCAAAAACTCACAAATCAGGAATTTTTCTTTCTTCTCCATTGTGGTAATCACCCCCTAAACAGTAACCATACAGCTGAAATTTATTCCCCAAAGGGTTTTCTGCACTGTCAGGTAGGCGTTTTCTATAAATTAAATATGAATTTTCTATGTAGATCTGATAGAAGAGCGGGTTGAGCATTGGACTTAGAAAAATCCAATAAGCTATATAAACAGTTTTTTGTTTCATTTTGCTTAAAAACTGTTGGGACATGAACAGATAGACAAGTGGAGAGGTCTCCGGATGGGGTTACTAGCAGTGCTGTAAAGGGCAGAAAATGGGCATGTGCTGCTAAAGCCCCGGCACGAGTGAGAGCGTCTGGTGCCTCACAGCGTCTTCACATCCTCTTCAGGCTTCAAGACCACGCCCTGCTGATCATGTCCTGAGTCAATTCAGGAATGACTCACTCCCGGCTGGCAGGAAAGTGCAGACAATGTCAGAATCACCCATGAAGCGCTGCCAGTGAACTTGTCAGAAAATAAAACAGTGTCCTTTTTACAAAAAACAGAAAGCTCCATTTCCGGTTTTCTTGTTCGTAAGTCTTAATATTTCTACTACACTGCATAATTAAATATTAATTTGCAAGCATCTAAATATGCTTGATAAAGAATGTTGTCATTACAATTATACACAAATATGATACCCTTAAAAAAATCTTACCAGAGCATTTCTTTGAGATTTTTAGTTTCTTTGAAAGTATCTTGATATTAAAAATGTCTTATAGGCAAGAGAACAATCACATTTCTGTTTGATAGGACAAATAAAAATAATCACCATTTGTATCTGGGGGAAAAAAAGAAAATTGCTTTAAAAATTTAGTCTCTTTTTAATGAAATTTGAAATCAGAGTGCTAAAATATAATTATATCAATATGTTTTATTTAGCAAGAAAATGCACATTGCTTCTTGTTATTTTTTCACAAATAAAATTACACATGTGAATCTGATTTTCCCTCATGAATCGACTAGGGGCCATGTGATTCCAGTAAATCACTGAATCAGTCTATAGCGCTATCAATTAGGACATCTTCTTAATTATCATCCAGAAGCTCCTTCCACACAGGCCTGACCTCCATTTCTCTCTGCAGGGTCACTGCAGTTGGGATTCCGATGTAGTCTAGTTTGAACTCACCTCTGGGAGGAAGAACTTGCAAACTCTGGCTTCTGTAGACAATGCATGTGAGAAAACCGGGTGGCACAGCGAACCACGTGAAGGGAGAAGAGGGCGCAGCAATGAAAGAATAAATAACACTCTCGGCGTCCCGGGCCATTTCTACTCTCTTTGCTCAATTCTCAATCCAGTCTGCACTCCTCGAGCTCTAACCAGACACCCCACATTCTATATTTAAGCAAAATAATTGATATTTTCTCCAATTTTGTTGCTTTTGGATTATATATCTGTTACTTATCAGATAACTTACAGTGTTTATTGAGGACCCCAAATAAAAGGTGTGTGACTAGAGAGAGAGTAGGTTAGTATTTCTCCTCTAAATTTAACTTCTAGAAAGGTAAAATAGGTCAGCACAAAAGAAGAAACCCCTAAGGCAATAGAGTGACACCTCACTGCAACCAGTGGTTCTCATGGAACAACCACTGTAAGGATGACGCAGGAGCAGGGACATGTTCCATTCTGTGGTGCATTGGGCTGCTATGACGGAGAACTGTCTGAATGCCACCTAACAACAAAGACTGGCACAAGCAATAGATTAACGTAACCAGAAACGATGAGTCTTCCAGGCTAGGTCAGAGAAATGGTGCTTCCAGTCGTCAGTAGGAAAAATATACCAGGGCAGGTTACTGCGTTAAAGTGGTTTGGCCTTGGTAAGGTAAAGGCAGAGAGAGACGATAGCTTGACAATTTATAGCAGCAGGCCCATCCATGGAAACCGAGGCCAGGAAGCCATACTTCAATTCTTGGCTTTCTCTTGGATAATGTTCAGTTGAAAGTGCAAGAACTTTGACAAGTGTCTTAAGGACTAGGCCCAGCACCCAAAGTGGGTAATCAAATGGGTTCGTGGTTGCAAATAAGTTAAGTTCTCAAATAATAAAACCTGATGATTCTCAATCAATGGTAACTTTGCCTCCTCACCACACCCCCCTCTCAATTTAGCAATATCTGAAGGCATTTTTATTGCCCTCACTAGAGGGTGGGTGTTACTGGAATCTAGTAGGCAGAGGTCAGTGATGTTTCTAAATATATTGTAGTGCATACAACAAAAATATCTGACTCCAAATGGTAACAGTGCCAAGGTTAAAAATCTCTGCCTAAGTAATAAATAAGTTCAAAGTGGAATCTTTAGGGACTTGACATTGAGTTTTCAAACTCTATTTCTGAGTCCTCATGCTGTTCACTAATTGAGATAAGATGAGAATAAAGTGGGAAGGAGAGGAGCTGTCATTGCCCAGGTCAAGGCTTACCTCCCTCCTTGCACACTGAGTTACTATAGTACACACCTACTCCACATGTTTAGTTTCATTAGCTCTCATTTCACATGTAGAACAATAATTAAACTTCTACTAACTACTGACCATTACACGCATTATTGGCCTACATCTGGCAGTAATGAACACTGAGTTTCAAGGTGAGAGTAACACTAGCTTTGATGGTTAAGGTTATGTGTCTACATGGCTGGGCATGACTGTCATTTATTAGTTACACATTGATGCAATTTGGCAACTGTGTAATGATTTGGTCATTCTCTATTTGTGATCTGATGTGGTCATCCACCATTTTCACTTAATGTCAATTTTCCCATAATGGCTTATACTTTAGAACCTAACTAAGAGGGGGTATTTATCATTCTCTCTGGCATCTTTGAATGTGCTCAGGTCAGAGTTGCTAGTATTTCCCATTTACAACAATGCTTTGAAGCTTACAGTTTTACCTGCACACTCTCCAAGCACGGCTGTTGTTTTCAGTGCTGCAAGGATTTTTACAGTAATTGAATTTGGCAAATTGTCTGGGTTTCTTTTACCTACAATGTTGTGACAATTAGTATTTGTGAACTTATATCAGTAACATTGTGTGTGTGTGTGTGTGTGTGTGTGTGTGTGTCCTCAAAATGTATTCTTCTTTATTTGGCAATTGAGTCCTCAACGCCCCTGAGCAGCCCTTGGAAACAGATAGATATTTGTGGCCTAAGCTTTTCTTTTAAAAAAAAATCATTTTATTAGGGGCTCATAAGTAGTATTAAAGGTAAAAAGTCAATAATGGTATCCAGTTATTAATTATGTCTTAATTTACAGTTTATGAAACCATTTTAGAATTCATATAATCAAAGTAAACAATTCTCAGCTATATTTCATACACATTATTCTATAATTCATGTGGCTTAGAAGCATGCCTAAGGATTCTGCATGGCATGGTCATAGAGGAGGCCCATGGGATGGGAGATGTTACCTCATTGAGACTCCAAACCTAGTGTTGCCACTGATAAGAATGTGGCTATCTTTGACTCCAATAGCAATTTTCAATTGCTGTACAGATTAATTACCATAAATATATTCTCTTAAGGAACACACAACCACCCTCTTACAGCTCTGGAGGTCAGAAGTCTAAAAAAGGCTTCACTGCAGTGCACTTCTTTGCAAGACATTAGGTGAACAAATGTTTTGGAACTTCCCCACACCTGAAGGCTGCCATCAGTCCCTGATTTGTGCTCAAAGGTACCTATTACAACCAGTCTCTTTTTAGAGGCCGACTCTTCTGGGTAGGAGACTTTGGCCTCCCTCTCCTTCATGGACAGTCCGGTGTGTTTCCAGTGGAGTCTTTGGATGGTCCAAAAGGTTCATTATCTTGGTTGCTGAGTGAGAAGTTGAAAGTTTGAGTCCACCAAGAGGCATTTTGAAAGAAACTCTGAGTGAACTTTCCTCCACAAATCAGCCATAGCAAACCTAATGAAGCAAAAGTCCGCTCTGGCATACAGGGAGCCACCGTGAGGCAGCACGGGATGCTAGAGAAATCTTTGCTTTTGTGTGTAAAGTCAGAGCACTAGCAACGGCAATCCCTTACTGCTTTGGGACATAAAATAGTCACAGCTTCTGGGGAGTAGGAAAGGTACAGTTCTGAAAAGTCTTTGTTCTTCCCACTACACTCATCAGTATTATTGTTGTGAGTACAGCTAAGACCATTTCCAACGCATGCCGAGTGGGACTGCCCCACAGCGTTTCCTAGGCTGTAATCTCTCCAGAAACTGAGCAGCAGGTTGAAAAGAGCCTACCAAACGATGCTAAGTAAGACCGATTTTGGAAGAAGCATGGCCCGAGTGCTCCCTGAACACACGGATGGAGAGATTTTATCTTACCTATGGGGCATACTGTCAGAAGAGACCACTCCCTGCATAAGGATCTCATTCTTGGTAAAGCGGAATGTCAGCGAAGAAGAGGAAAGCCCTCCACACGGTGGA
>NW_022103920.1:25171986-25198620 GCF_000313985.2 Echinops telfairi
CCAACAGCAATACCAACAAACACCAGTTGTAAATCTGCAGTGGACTTATACTCTAGCTTCCATATTTCAAAAGGACTCATTGTATTATACATTGAAACGAAGAAGGCAACATCTTGATGTTTCAGAAGAATTCCATGAATCTTGCAAAAGGCGCATTTCTGAATATAGTCTACCTCCTAGACGGTGGTCAAGATGAGGAGGATTGTAGTGTAGAGATGAAGGAATCTTGTGAGAACACTTTGTCACGTAGCTAGTGATTGCATGTGACTGTAAGATTAGGAAAATGATTTCAAATTTCTTAAAAAGATCTTCTGATATATCATAAAACTCCTCTCCACATCCTAGCTCCTAAAAAGGAAATTCTTTGCCAAAACTTCCTCCAAGAATGGAAACCCTGTCCTCAGGGAGCTGGGAGGAGGTGCTTCTGTGGGGATGCAGGAGTCAGAGGTTCCATTTCGAAGACTCTGGCAAATGAAGATTTCTGATAACAATTGTGAAGTTGATGGTTTTCCACAGATTGCAATTACCCCTTAGAAGAAGAGTGTTTTAAGTCTTGATTCACTTATTAATTTGAGAGAATGTGAAACCTTTACAGAGCACAGAAAATAAATCACACAACTGCTCTAGACTACTTTTCAGGAAAAAAAGTAAAACAAGAACAAAACAAGATGAGTATTGTTTCTTCACTCCTCTTAGAAAGCACAGGATAACCCCACCCTGTCCAATCTCACTGAAAGCTCACCTTGAGAATTTTGCAAATCCTGTTGTACTTACTAAGGCCTCTGAATATGCAGAAGGATACAAATGTACTCAATAGTTATATTTTTCAAGAAGTCACAAAACTCATATAAAATTCTTACAGAAGACAATAATAACAACACTTATTATTTGGGAAATAATTAAACATATTATATTTCAAATGATTTTCTTTTAGTTATTCAAACATCTAAGATGTTTTAGGAAATGAATATCAAAAACAAGCAAGTGCCTCCTCTCTGGGATCCCAGAGGTATCGTGAATTCTAGCCATGTTAAGCTACAGAAAAAGAGAGGGCACGTGGGATAAATAATTGTCAGCTATGCTGTATAAAAATTAAGTGCGATGAGATTTTTGCTACTGAAAAGAAATGCCTGTATCTCACTTATTCTTTCATATGTGTATACATCACTGGTTTGGCCAAATACTCTTTGAGACTCTAAAAGATAAAACCTGTCTAGTATTTTCTTGTGTCCCACACAATGTCTGCTACTTGATTTTAGCAGGCAACACTATTTTTTGTTTGTTGTAGACTGCAGAACTAAATATTGACTTTATCAGATAATTATCTTGTGATAGCAATATGATTAAATATCACAAATCTCCCAAGCAAACCTTTAAAAATTAAAGTCTGTTGTTATTTAAATTAGGTACATTCTATATTTCTATCCAAGTTTCCCAAATACAACAATTTAGAAAGCTGGTTTGATTAAACAACTTTGCCTAAAATAGTGGATACTGATACCATCACTCAGCATTAATATTATAAGGTGGTTTTACAAAGCACTGTATTAAGATTATCTGAAGATTACACATGCAAGCTCATTAAGTCTATAATCTACATATAAAAATATGTACAGTAGCTCACATGAGCAAACCACAGAAAATATTAATGTACATAAAACAAGGAACATTTATAGGTACATTTTTGTGCCTGCAAACGTCAAAAAAATTAAAAAGCTAGAAGTTATCAAGGTTTCTTCCACTAAGCAACAAAATGAATCATCTTTGGCTGGTAATGAAAAATTTAACTCTCAGGTACAAGTAGCATGTGACTAAGAGCCTTAAAATAGCAAGCAGCTTTGCAATGAGCACAGAAAGGGGCGGCTGGATAGTTATTAATCCTCCAAATGTAACCGAGTTTATACAGCCTTCTCGGATACCTCCTGCACTTTAAGGGGGAAAGTCCAGTCCACCTGGTTCCATTGAGAAAAATGAAAACCTTGAAATAAATAAATAAAACTCTGACGGCATAGAAAGCAAACGTGTCTGGCTCGCCAAAGCTGGACTGGACTGGTGTTCTGTGCTCACCAGCCTCTGCCCCTCTTCCTTGCTCTGTCTGTCCTACTCAGCACCTGCTTTTGGGGGGAAGGGCTGCACACAGGAAGCTTCCTTAATTTTGTTCCTTTCATCTGAAGATTTCAAAAGCGTTGATGATGACTTTTATTTACAGAAGCTGAGTAAATGTGAGTACTGAGCCAATGGGAGAGTCTAACTGGTCTATAAATGAATATCGAGCAGTAGACTCTTGTTCCAACAAGCCAGGATAGAACGTGTCTGAAGACTCCTGCATGCTGACTCCATCTTCTATATGTTTGAAGTCATTTGGTCACCTATTTTATTTCACCCTTGTGCACCTGGGTAAACATATGGAGCCCTTTAGGTAATTGGCTAGCTGATGCTGTTGGGAGCCGTCGAGTCGGTTCCGACCCAGAGTGAGCCTAAGCAGAGGGAATGAAATGCTGCCTGGTCCTGGGCTATCTTCACGCGGTTCCTGTGCCTGAACCCATGTGGCAGCCACAGTGTCAACCCATCTCTTTGAGGGCCTTCCTCTTTCGCACCGCCCCTCCACTTTACCAACAGGATGTCCTTCTCCAGGGACATGGCTCTTCTGATAACATGTCCCAAGCATGGAAGGTGAAATCTTGCCATCCTAAGACAGGCGGGTTTGTCCTTTTAGCAGTCTGTGGTACTTTCAATCTCTTCTCCAACCCCACGATTCTTCCTTGGTCTTCTTTAATTCAGGGCCAGCTTTCTTATGCAGATGAGGCAACTGAAAATGCCAGGGCTTGAGTCAGGCACACCTTAGCTGATGGACTGCCTCTATGTAAAGACTGACAGTGAAGACCGGAAATACATGTAATTCGAACGTGTTTTAGACTCTAAGCTGACCCCAAACCAACAAACTAAAACCACTGCCATTGACTCTATTTTGACTCAGCAATCCCAGAGGACAGACTAGAACTGTGCCGAGGGTCCCGAGTCTGTAAATCATTTGTGGAATCAGACGGACACATCTTTGTCCCGCAGAGCGGCTAGTTGGTTAGGTGCCCTTTGGGTTTCCAGCTGCACAGTCGAACTCTTGCACCATGAGAGCTCCTCCCACACAGTACAGGGAGAATCAGAAAAGAAACCCCCTGCCGTCAAATCCATTCTCAGAGGGGCGCACACAGACGTTCTTTCAGAGGCTGTAAATCTTTACAGGAGTAAACAGCCTCCTATTTCTTCCTGGACGCTCCTGGTGAGTTTGAACGGCCACGTTTGTGATTAGCAGTCTGTGGTCACGCCATACCACCACCAGGACTCCTTCAAAAGGTGGACAGAGGGGAATGAAAGCGAAACAACAGAATGAAAAATGAAGGAAAGAGGAAGAGAGGAACTTTCAGCTAGGGGTGGAGTGCCATGGTTGTTTTTCATCGTTGAGCACATGCTGAATCACGGTGAACCCTGTGTCCAGAATGAATGGCTTGGCGGGGTGGGGGTTCAAAGCTGTGACCTTTCAGAAGCAGAGCATCACGCCAGTCTCCTGGGGGGCTTCTCTGCCACGAATGAGTGCCTGTTATATGCTTAGACTGTCAAAAAAATATCAACGTCACAGAAAAGAATTTTGAAGAAGACACTAAGAAGAGACAAGGTGAGGATGTGTGACAGACTTGTGTCTAAAGGTTGGGGACTCTGAACCCTAGGGAACAGAAGCCCTCTTTATAAAATCAATAATGACATATCTATGAAGCCATCCCCAAACCATGACTCACACCGGATAGATCATGTGACTCTGCTCAAGCGCTAACATAAAGAGACTCCCATTCAGTACCCTGTGGAGATAATGATTTATTAGGTCTGCCTTACAGTCCAAGAATCTGCATAGTATTTTTAAAAGGTCCTGTGGTGAATCTGAAACAAACACAAAGGCTTTAGATGCTCTAACCTCCCACTATGGTCAGCACCTTAGAAGCACGCCCAGGGCTGGGAAGCTGCTCATCAGCAGAACTTTGGTAGTTCCTACCCATTCCAAAGCTAAAGGCTACTTCAAACGCGAACCAAGGAAGGTCATGTCTACACTCAGGCTACTCTCTGGCATCTAGAGGCCTGCATGTCTTTATTTTGAGACTAGATTTCACATCATGATGAATCATTAGATAGTGATCCTAAAGCAGCCCATCTGAATGTCAGAGTTTATCTGCATCCCTTGGCCATCCCGTGGTCTGCTGACATGGTCAAGTTGGTCCTTAGCTTTACCTTCTAGCCATTCTGGCTTCAAACAAGCGCAGAACAGAAGAACGTCCAACTGCAGGGTTCCACGAGTGTGCCCAAACCTCACGCAAGACCTTCACTCACAAGGTGTCCGATCCTCACTCACTTTGAACCTTGCCATTCAGGGTTAAGGAACAATTGCCTAGTGATTGTGCTAAAATTACTGGAATATCAAAGACTCCTTCATTGCACTTGCTCAGTGCTTTTAAAGAACAATATTTTCCTCCTATATCAGAAACATTGCTGCCCTTGTGAAAGTGCAAATCCCTGTTCTCTATAACCAACGGCATTAGAATATTTATCTCTTATTGTTCTTAGTTTCTATCAAACTAGTTCTGATTCATAGTGACTCTGTCAACAATGAAAGGAAATGCTACCTGGCCATGTGCCTGCTTCACTGTTGTCGCTATGTTTGAGCCCATTGTTGTGGCACTGTTGTGCCTGTCTATCTCATAGAGGGTCTTATTCTATGTGAACTCTCTCCCAAGCCTGATGTCCTCCCGCAAGGACTGGTCTCTCCTGACAATGTGTTCAAAGTACACGAGACAGAGCTCATGATCTACAGGAGTCAGGAGTTTGCATTGAAAAATCTGCAAGTAAAAGTTCAGGCACATTAACACCTAGGAAACATCCAACCAAAAACCAAACTCACTTTTATGGAATATATTTTGTCTCCTAGAGACCCTGGAAAGCATAGTGGTACTTTGATGAATTGAATAATTCTTTCCTTTATCTATTGTTCCCAGAGGAACCCTGGTGGTGGCGTGGTTACACATGGGACTATGATCTGCAGAGTCAACAGTTTGAAACCACCAGCCACTCCAGGACCAAGAGCAGGCTTTCT
This sequence comes from Echinops telfairi, assembly GCF_000313985.2. Lineage (NCBI taxonomy): Eukaryota > Metazoa > Chordata > Mammalia > Afrosoricida > Tenrecidae > Echinops > Echinops telfairi. The sequence continues at coordinate 25,177,121 of NW_022103920.1, forward strand.
ACTCCTGTAGCAGGTACAGTCTCAGAAAACCACACACGAGGTCGCTAAGAGTCAGCACTGACTCGATGACAGTGACCTTGGTTCTGGTATTGTTCCCATAAACAATAATTTAGTGCTTTTCCAGGTGTCCAATGCTTGAGAGGTTGTGGGAGCGTGAAGATAGCTTACAAGATCATATTCCATACAAGGGGGGAAGAGAGACAAATTAGTGGATGACGGAAACTGAGGATGAGCGGCGCTATGACTAATGAGCATGGGCTCCTCTCACCTCCAGGAAGGGCTGCCCCCAACAGTCCTGATGACCCCAGGAGGCCACGGACAGCGGTGCACGTTGATACTGTGTGTTTGCAGTGTTGCAGTGTAAGTTAGGAATATGTTGTGTGCTATTTATGCTAAAAAAAAATCACAAAGCTCTCTTTTCCAAAAACCCAAAGTGTACTTTATCATTATCCAACCCTTCTGAATTTAAACATTTCAAAATGACATCATTGGTGGCATGTAGAATTGTAGTGTTCAAACGTAACTAAAAAATAATAATGTCACAAAGCAAAAGAGTCAAATGCTTTGGCCACTATTTTTGGTGTTGTACAGTGAGGTGCGATGAGATGTTTAGGAAAAATAAAATTGAGCTTTGGCATTTGGTAGAAACAGCCTTATTAATATTTTAATTGATAACTAACTATAGATCCATTATGTATTTCTAAAATATATACAAAATAAATCACTGCAAAAAGTGACATTTTTCAAAACATCTTTGAATCATCTACATATTAATTATAGCTAATTTTTGAATGGGTGAGTTGCAGGAGTTTTGCAAATATCAGATGTTTCCATACAATTACAATACTACATGAGGTCCTTAAGCTTCTTTATCAAATTACCTAAGAGATAATTTATCTATTAGTTATTGAACGTGATTGAAAGTAAAACCTAAGTTTTCACAAATGCAACAAATCTCTGATTTTTCATGCAAACGTTATTTGTTTTTCTCTATTACACAGTATGCACCACTGAGACACTGTAAACCATTGCCTCTGAGGCCACAGTTAGTAGTTAGGAGACAAGTTAGTAGTCTATGCAATTTGGTATGATTAATCCTATGTTAGTTACCACTAAACTAAATCTGTTGTTTATGTTACTAATTTTAAAACCATAACGTGCTTATACTATGTACTGTGTATGATAACCAAGACCGAGAGACCACAACAGTGGATAAAGGCCTTATCAAATAGAATGTATGAAGCAAAGATATATACATTATAATTTCAGTTAAAGAAAGGTATTAAGAGGGAAGGCAGGCAAGGAGCTCAAATGAGGATGAAATTGAATGTATTTGGAGGGACAAGTAAAGGCATGGATGGAGCAGAACTAAGACAGGTTATAAAGCATTTATTCTTAATAAAGGCTACCATTTATAGTAATAACAGTAAAGGCTACCAATAATAGTAATAACAACCATTTCTATAATTTCCGCTACTAGTGAGAGCTTTTGATTAGCAAACTGGGTGCTGAGCTAATAAATTCTCAATTAACAATTCCACGCTTGAGATAGATAACACTAGCCCTGTTATATAGGTGGAGAAACTACATTTCAGAGAGGTTAAGCAATTATCCCAAGGTAAAATAACATTTCTGTAGAGCCAAGATTCCAAGTTGGATCTCATTGATTAAAAAATAAACAACAACAACAAAAAACAACCCACACTTAGTTTGTGCTGCACTACCCTGCTAGTCTGCCCTGTAGAATGAACTTCCAAACATGCAGAGCTTGTGGAAGTAAAAGGCTGCTTAGGGTGGTACGTAGTTCTTTAGCTACTTAGCAAAGTACTGTAAGAACCCAAAGACTATCATGGAAACTTTTGAGTATCTCTCTAGAAAGGTCTACTTACTGGTCCTCATTTTAAATTTTCTCATGGAACAGACATGCACCTGATGAATACTATGTATTGTTGTGTCTCCACATTAAGTTTTGTACATCCAGGGCATTCACTGACCATTATAGATACCGGGGATCCCTCCACCTGATGGTTGGGGTGACTCATATTAGACCCCAATCAGTCAATTTGGGGAAAGCCTTATTTGTGTTTTGGTCTCCGTGAAACCTCAGACTTTTACTCATCTCCTGTCTAATCAACCAGCACAGCTAGTGAGCGCCATAATTTGGCTTCGCTCCATATCTACCACTATTGAGACTCTGTATTTCTCGTTTTACCTATTCTAACAGGTCTCAGGGACATTTTTAAAATCTCTACCTTCCTCTACTCTCCATGCTACCTTAAGAGTACTTTTTTCCACAGAAAGTTATTTTCTTATTTAAAAATCATTTTTCGCTTGGCTTTTAAGCTAACATTAGTTTAAATGACTAAATTTCACAGCTCTGGGCTACTCTACTTCACCAAACTCACTGTCATCGAATCAATGCTGACTCATAGCGACCCTCTGTGGGTGTCTGAGACAGTAACTATTGATGGGAGTAGAAAGCCCAATCTTTCTCCCACACTCTCTGCACCAGGTGGGTCCAAAACACATTCTGCCTACTCCCACGATTGTGTGAAAGACTTCCTTCTCATTGTCTCTACCAAATGCTTTGCATTTAACTTTCTTATCTTTTGCTTATTTTTTTTTATAAACTCCCAGTCATATTTCTTGAGTTATTATCTTTTGTGAAATCTCCACTAACATCCCCATGGGGTCCCTCTTTCATGAGCACTTTCTTGAGACATTGCGGGCAGCCCTTGTCTACAGAGGTGAATCTGTTAGATGTGAATATAGTCGGCATGCTGCTAGGTGCCATCGAGTCAGGTCTGACCTATAAAGACCATGTGCACCACAGAAGGAAACGGTGCCAGGTCCGGCACCATCCTCACAATTATTCCTATGGTTGAACCCACTGATGGAGCCACTGTGTCAACCCATGTCACAGAGGGCCTTCCTCTTTGTCACCATCCTTCTTCTTTAGCAAACATGATGCTCTTCTCCAGGGAATGATATCTCCTACAAACATGTCCAAAATATGTAAGATGATGTCTTGCCTTCCTTGCCTCTAAGGAGCTTACTTCTTCCCATACAAATCTGTTCACCCATTTAGCAGTCCATGGGACTTTCAATAGTCTTCTCCGGCAAACGCATCAATTCTTCTTCGGTCTTCCTTTTTCAATGTCCAACTTTCACATGCATGTGATGCAATGAAGAATACTGTGGCTTGGGCCAGGTGCACCATAGTCCTCAAAGTAACATCCTTGCCCTTCAAGACTCTAAAGAAGTCTTGTGAAGCAGATTTACCTACTGCAACATGTCTTTTGACCTCGTGACAGTTCTTTCCATGAACACGGATTAGGTATCCAAGTAGACAAAATCGTTGACACCTTCCACCTTTTCCCCAGGACCATGCTGTTTCCTCTGAGTGTGGTTGTGAGGGTTTTGGTTTTCCTGAGATATGCTGCATAAATACAAAGATGTGTCTATGGTGCTTTGCTCTTGGAAACCTAGTCATGGAGTAGAGTGTCGCGCGCAAGCAGGTTTTCAATAAAAAATTTTCCTAAAGGAATGACTAATAAAAGAAGAAAAGGGAAGCTTAATATTATTCCCAGGACAATTCTGTATTTAATGATTTTCTACTTTGCTTTTATAAAAGATATTAGTGCTCATTTTAATTATCTCGCCTTACAGCTTCTATCATTAATTTATGGTTAAAGGACTTGCTATCTGTCCTATTAATACTGTACATTCAGAACATGGTCATGGCTATACACAGCTGACTCACATAGAAATTGATTTAACACATGTATAGGCAAAAAAGGACCTGGCAGGGGAGACACCATGATCAGGAAGGTGGTATTCCCAGGGCGAGGATCACCCATTGCACTGCGGATGTGCTGACCCCTGCAATTTGCCAAATGCGGGAAACTCAACTGCATAATTTGTGGTAGTAGGGGACTGTGTTTGCACGCTCCCGTTTAAAAAAAAAAAGGAACTTATAGGAAACTATTTCAAAATCTTGAATTCCCTTATAATGAGAAATTCTATTTTTGAACTGTTCATATTTATCTAGTTTATTATCTGAGTTAGTGCAAATTGTGTTTACCATACAACTAATTTAATGTAGGTAAGGAATTAATACAGCAGAAGTATGCAGACAGCATAATGGCATATCTAAATCCTTAATCAACTACATATTGCTCAGTGAAGAATGGTGAGTAGACACTAGAGTGACATAAACCTAACATATATATCACATCTAAAAAAACCATTTGAAAGGAGACAACACTGAAAAAATAGAAAAGGGGAATATGAACATTCAAAAAATGTAATATTAAATATTAATTTATACTAAATGTAAACTACATAATTTTAAAATTCAGGGCATTATCAGTATATACTATGTTTGAGTTTGATAATGAAGTAAATTCATGACAAAAATTAGATCTTACAGTATGAGAAACATCAAATTATAAGCACAAAATTTCCTCTGCATAAAAAATGAGTTATCCCAACAAATTTGAAAACCTAGAAAAACATGGATACATTTCTAGAAGTGAATTACCTGCCTAAATTAACAGGTGTAGACAATACCAACAAGCCCATAACATAAGAAGAATAGATCTAGTATAAAAAAATCTCCCAGTGCCAAAAAATTAGGGACTCAGTGGCTTTAGCAGGCAAATCTGAGAAGCATTTTTAGAGGAAGAGTTCACGTCAAGCCTACATGAACTATCTCACAACATACACAAGGATAATATACCACCAACGTTGGTATCTTCCAATACAATGTAGATTGAAAATTAGGGGGTTTTTTTTGTCCTGACCAAGTACACACTATGAAGCATAAAATATTATTTGAGAACTTCCAGCTAACTCTAAATTATTAATAAAAATAGTTAGACCATGTTCATCCATTCGGTCTTTCATTTATCCAATCAACAACCCTTTAATGAAGGCTTGATCTGTTGCAGCACTGTGCTATAAACATTGGTGGCCAAGGAGCTTTTACTGTCCTCAAAATCTCAAAGCGACTGCTCGCAAGTCTATGCCAGCTATACAGAGCTTCAGAGGCTGTAGATCTCTACCAGCGCGGACAGCCTCATCTTTCTCTGGTGCCATGGTTAGTAATGTGAACCACTGACATCCAGCTTAGCATGCCTGTGCTTACTCATCAGTGCCTACAGGGCCAAGGGAAATAACCACGGGTATTTCCAATGCTTTACACAAGTTTAGAAATGGAAGAAATCCTTATGATACTAGGGGATGAAGGGAGTGAAATGAACAGCTAGGGAAATTTAGGACTGAGAGTTTAAATGACTTGAACTTCACATTTGAATTAAGCAGAGTGGATGGAAAGGAAAACCAGTGATCCAAAGGGGGCAGCAAGATAAGAGACACAGGAGCTACAAAGAAGGGCTAGGATGGGAAGAGGGAAGACTCATTTGCATGTAATTTGGTAAGAGCATATAGTACTTAAAAGCATACAGGAAAGATATCTATTAAAATGGAAATCGTTTGAGGTGATCAGATGTTAGGAAGCCATTTAAAGTTTCCTTGTTTTTCTTTCATAAGCATGGAGCCCTTTAAAAAGTGGAAAATAATCAATATGTAGGTTTCAAATCTGCAGACTGCTCCTGTGTTTTGTAATACACACTCTGTCGGCCTATTTAAACAAACAAACAAAGAACTAGGAGAACTAGAGATGATAAAAGCTCGTTCTAAAGCGGAAGCACAGGGAAACGGGAACAGGAGACACTCAGGACAGAGCTGTCATATCACCCTTTATAATGAAGGGAGGACATTGTTATTTATTTGTAAATTTGCTGTCCTATATGCTGCCTAGGTAGGTTGGTTGAAAACCAGCTAGGTATATAGGTAGGAGGTAAAATGGTTGATTGCTGATTGAACAGGAAGATAAAATATTCAGATGCTTTGAAAGGATAACCAGGAGCAATAATGAAAACAGACTACCCAAAATAACTATTAAATTCTCTGCATCAAGTACATGCTTAATCATGCTTTTCCCTTGCCTGCTTAGTATACAGTGACGATGTCAATAATAATGTTATATGGATTGCCGGTTATTGGAAAACGTGTTTAAGATATTTTCCAAGTCATGCCATTGTCCTCTCAATAAGTTCCCTGTCTAAAAAAAACAACACCAACACATGTTCAAACTCCGGTTAGTAATGGTACAGCTGTCTCAACTACTGGAGGTGGTAATAGTGCATCCTCAATGCATATTCAAAAAGTAATCAAATTTGTTCCTTTTTCTTCCATTCTCTCTTATCATCTTGTTTTTTTTTAAAGTTTACTTATATCAAATTAAATGACAAATAAGTCAACAGTAACAGATAGAGGAGTACACTATACTACTGCTTTAAATCCTTGTAAAGTACAAATTATTAAGCCACTTTAATTAATAAATAAGTTATCACATTTAACGCTGGTATACTAAAGCTACAACATGATTATACATTTTGTTGATTTTTTGCTGGATTTTTTTTTACCTCAATCATCAAATGAGTAGATCAGTAAAGATATGATTAAATGTCAATCGGCAAATTTAACTGATAAGCTTAGAAAACTGTAAGAGCTCCCTAGCTACTGAAGTTGAGTGCTTTAAGATCCATACCTTTACCAGAAGCACATTTACAGAGAAACACATTGTTCAAGATTCTAACCCTTCCCGGTCCATTTTGTGGCTGTGCTCCAAAGACCTTCCATCGATCAGTGGACACATGGAAGATGCACCGACTACATCTGGACAAATGAAGTAGCTTAAAAACATCTTCTCCTAATTATCAGAACCTGTAGTTAGCACTATTTGATGTTTTTCACGTTATCGAAAACGTCACTCATTCACTGCTGCCGAGTCAATGCTGCCTCATCGTGACCGGTGAGACTGACTGTGTCTAAGGGCCCAACGTCCAGTCTTGCTCCAGCAGAGCTGCTGAGGGCTTCCACGGGACGACCGTTCAGATTGCGGCCCACCTCACCACTGGGCTATCAAAATAGGCTTTTCTAATTTGGTGAATGAGTTTCATGAGCAAATTCAAAATGAATCTTGAATTTGGCTAACGTAAGCTGTTCAAAGGGATGCTCTGCTGTTGGTTGTCCTAGTGTCCTTGAATCAAATGCAGAGCTTAGGCAGTGGCTCTCAACCTTCCTAATGCTGGGACTGTTTAATACAGGCCATGATGTGGTGACCCCCAACCATAAAATCATTTTCGCTATTTCATAACTATAATTTGCTATTGTTATGAATCGGGTGGCCCCTATGCAAGGGTTGTTTGGCCACCAAAGGGGTCGTGACCCACAGGTTGAGAACCACTGGCTTAGGGCAATACTTCATTATTTGTTCTATAGGGGATGAGACTTTTGCCAAGCTATTTAGGACCTTCATTCCTGGGAACCTGTAGATAAACCAAAGCAAACCCAAAATATCAGATAAGCAATGTAGGAACTACTCAAGATTTCCTTAAATGAAAATTGAAAATAACTAAATGTGAATAGCTTGACTTCCCAAAGCCTAGAGGGGCATGCTAAATACTGATAAGACAGTAAAATCATTTAGGAAGGTTTGAGATATTCAGTAAAATAACAACTACAGATCACAGAACATTGGTGTCTGCTCTGCTGTATAACAGGATCATGCTGCTCTACAGTGTACAGGGCAAGGACTTGGAAGACTCTGGCATTAGAGGCTTGGATTACCCTACCACAAACAGCTCACATGTAGAGCAGTCTATTCACACACACACAAATAGCTCACATGTAGAGCAGTCTATTCACACACACACACACACACTCATACACACACAAATAGCTCACATGTAGAGCAGTCTATTCACACACACACACACACACACACTCATACACACACAAATAGCTCACATGTAGAGCAGTCTATTCACATACACACACACAAGCAATTCACATTTAGCGTAGTATATTCACACACACACACACACACACACAGAGTTCAATTAAATTTGGGAAAAAAGAACATTGCCCTGCTAATTAACTGAATCGCCTGTAAGTCACACTGCTTCCTGATTTTAATAGGAACTCACAAATAATCAATCCACTCAGTGATAAATGCAAACCGGGTGAAAAATACAAATTTAATCTGTTAGCAAATGTTCTATTGGAAAAAAAAAGCATAACACATTATTGTTAATGTTAAACGGTAACTATTCTACCCAGGCCACGGGAATGCATCATTTGGAGCTTTTCCCGACTATCCTGGGTGCCATTGACAATTAGCATAAAAGACGCTTTTGACCCTGAGAGTATAAATCAGAGAATTGTTAGCTGAGGGACAACAGTTGATTTTGTGAGGCTCTTCCGAGTCTCTGAATACTGCCTGCAACTATTAGGGGAAAACCAATTGACCTTATGATTAATTTGACCAAAACTAGATGCCCATTAAGGTCAGGGTGAATATGGGGCTTAACATTGACCAAGTTGGCTGTTTACATGGATCAAATTAAATAAGTAATTGTCAGAGTGTGGCTGAAGCTGACTGTGTACAAGCACCTCTTAACCTGACTTTGTTCAGCCACTAAATTTGTGAAATCTACACAGATTCACCAAATATATGTCTAATCTCTTGAAATTTGCATTGTTGGAAATTTCAAGTGTTCACAAAAAAGCAGCCCCAGGCAAAACATTTTACCAAGCTGGAGAGTATAAACGTGCACTAATTATGATGCACGAGGGAACATTTTCTTGCTCAATACTTCTGCCAATATTTATGTTTCTGCCTTGAAAGTGAAATGAATCTGAAACTATTTGACTCATCCACATTGACATACATTGAGTTACATTGAATATGAAATTAAATATTAGAATAAGTAGTTGAAATTCCAAATATTTGCATTATGTACCATGCAAGGACCTTTAATGACACAGTAGTTAAAACCCTCTGCTACTAAGTGCAAGGTCACAGTTCGAGCTCAGGAGCTGCTCTGCAGGAGAAAGTGGTGGCAGTAAGCTTCGGTGACTATTTACATCTTGAGAAACCTTGTGGGGGTTGCACCTGTCCTACAGTCAGGAGGATTTGGAATTGACCAGCAGTAATGGGGTTGGTGAGACTGTGGTGTACGCACAATATCAAACTGTAACTTGAGAATATGCAGTAATCCATTAAGGTTTCCCACCATTTGAAGATATTTTTAAAGTCATAAGCAAAGCCGCATTTTGACAAAAACCTTGGTACCAATTGATGTATGAAACAAGCAATTTCCCAGAATAAATGACTAGGTAGCTGAACTTGGATCCACAATCAGTGTTCATGGAAGCAGCCTGGAAACACAGGGAATGCAGGGTGGATGATTCCTTCAGGACCAGTGGTATGAGTGGCGATACTGGGAGGGTGGACGGAGAGTGGGTTGGAAAGGGGGAACCAATTACAAGGATCAACATGTGGACCTCCTCCCTGGGGGACGGACAACAGAAAAGTGGGTGAAGGGAGATGTCGGACAGGGAAAGATATGACAAAATAATGATTTATAAATTATCAAGGGTGCATGAGGGAGTGGGGGAGTGGGGAGGGAGGTGAAAAAGTGAGGAGCTGATGCCAGGGGCTTAAGCCGAGAGCAAATGTTTTGAGAATGATGTGGGCAATGAATCTACAAAGGTGCTTTACACAATTGATGTATGTATGGGTTGTGAAAGGAGTTGTATGAGCCCCTAATAAAATGATTTAAAAAAAGAGAGATCAAAAGACACATTTCATTAGGTAAATCTGCTGCACAAGAGCTCTTTAGAGTATTGGAAAGCAAAGATGTTCCTTTGAGGCCTAAGGTGTGCCTGACTCAAGTCATGGCATTTTTTAATTGCCACATATGCATGTGAAAGTTGGACATTGAATAAAGAAGACTAAAGAAAAATTGATGCACTTGAATTATGGTGCTAGCAAAGACGACTAAAGGATCATGGCTGTGTTTGCATGATAAGACCAACAGATCTATTTGGGAAGAAGTTCAACCAGAATGCTCCTTAGAAGCAAGGATAGTGAGACTTTGTCTCATGTTCTTTGGAAACGTTAGCAGGAGAGAGGCCAGTCCCTGGAAAAGGATGTCATGCTTGGTAGAGTAGAGGGACGTGGGAAAAGACAACACCTTTCAAGAAGATGGGTTGACACAGTGGCTGCAACAATGGGTTCAAACATAAGAACAATTGTGAGTATTGTACATACAGGGAACTGACTAAATGGTATCTAATAACACAACATACACCAGAGTCTGCTCAATGGCAGTAGGTGGTGTTACATTCACCACGTGTAAATTAACGATGGTCTGTCTTCTCCATTACAGATAATGCAATTAAGGGTCCTCTGACTTTATCTTACAGAAAACAAGCAAAGCACCAAGGTGATTAGGAGAATAATAGCAGGGGTAAAGTGCATTTGCCTTCTTTGAATATTTTAATTTATTTGGTGATTGTTGAGAATATACACAAGGAAACATTCACCAATTCAACTGTGTCTGTCTGTGTACTCTTCCTGTTTGATAAATGAATTTTACTTAATACTGCCAGAGAATATTCCTTTAACCGAGTCTTACATCGTGTGTTTTGTCTTCTGAGTTAAAGTGTACAGGAATAAATATACTTCTGTGTGTGTGTAAAATGTCAAATAGAGGGTCAAATTTGCTTCTATTATTTTGTATATTCAACAGCATACTAAAATTCAGTCCTGCCACCTATTCTGTCACATGTCGAAAATCATGTAGTTCTAAAATAACAATTATAAAAAAATAACAATTGTATCACAGGTATTATTTTATTACCTGCTCTTGCTATTTAATAATATATTATATAAAAATTTACTTATAATCTTTTGCACATCCGTGAAATACATCTTCGATGTTCTTAAGCCATACAATACCAGTGCTAGATTTTACAATAATTTATTTAATTAGTTTACTATTGCTGGTTAGTTACCAATTCTCTTGAGATGAAAATACCTAAATCCATTGTTTTACTTCATATGAGTATGCAGATTTAAAGTCTGTATATGGAGCCCTGGTGGCATAGTGGTTCTGTGTTGGGCTGCGATCTGGATGTGAGCCATTGGAAACCACCAGCAGCTCCCTGGGAGAACGACTGGGCTCTCTACTCCCATAAACAGCTACAGTCTCAGAAACCCACAGGGGTAGCTAAGAGTCAGCATCGAGTCTGTGGCAGGGAGTTTAGTTTGGAGTGTGGAGTTTTGGTCATTTATACAGGGTAAATGTATAAATTTCTCTACTATCTCACTTTGTATTTGGGAAAAGAAATTAATATCTCTCTTTTTCAGAGTTCTATTTATATTATCTATGTTTTAGGACCACAATTCATACCTGATATTGTCAACATTGATTAAACAATTGTTTCCTTTACAAAATATTTATATATAATTACAGTCATAGGTTTATTAAGCTTATTGCTCTTAAAGTTGATCATTGCAAGTCTATAAAACAAAGTAATATTGAAATATTTCCCATTTAATGAGTTAGATTTGAAAATCCATTTCTTGACACCTTCCATTTTTATTCATTGTCTTTGCTTTTACCTTTTTTCCCATTTTCTAAAATCATATTACGGGGGAATTTGTGCTGTATCAGAAGGCACGGCGCGTCCTGAGCTGTCGGACTCCAATTCATCATCCACATTCTCCTTGACCTGAGGACCATACTCACTTCAGAGCAAACCCATGCTTTACAAATGGAAAGAGGACGAGCATGGATGACTGGGCAGAGACAGACTTTCTACAATTCAAAGGTAGTCCTAGAAAGGTGGTCCTCATTGACTCTGTTTGTAGCATTATTAATGATGCCTGGGCAAATGCAATACTGGAAAGAATTCTTAATAAGCCCATATGAAATAGACTCCTCTATGGCAGAGATATTTTGAGTATCATGGTGATCCCCATAAGTTTTTATTTCCTATAAATTCATACTTTCTGTGTTAGGTATATTTTGCAACTCATGAAGCACTTGACTAGGAGCTGAAAGGTTGGTGATCCAAACCGCTGCAGACAGACAACCCTGCCCCTGAGCTTGAAAAGCTCCCAGCCTTAAAATCCCTCTGGAAGAATTCTACTCTGCACACAAGGCATCCCCGGGAGATGGAATCAACTTGATGGAAACCAAGAGCAATTACAAGATCTATTTACTGATTGTAACATTTTGAAACATCATAATTCCTTCAGACAGAAGACATAAATCAGGATGGGATAAGAAAACAGTCGTAAACAAAACCCCAACTCAGTTTCTTACCGTGGAGAAACTGACCTTTCAACCTAGGTAGGTTTTGCACCTGTAACACTTGAGAACAGTTTGAACACATGGTGGCTCAGAGACCCAAGCCTACTGCGCTTGACTCTGAGCTGCCACTATTGCAACCTACGCCGTACAGTTTTCTTGCAGCAGAGGCAGAAAGAGAAAGACCTACCATTGTCTGTGGCACAGGATTGGGGCAGACTTTTTACTATTTTTCATTCTTGGATGAGATATATTCACTGTGTTTTAATGGCACTATGTTTTATATTCACTCATTTTAATGAGACTTTATTTCTGATTTTATTTAACTTTTTATTGTAACTTAGGTGAATGTTTACAGAGCAGCTCATCAGTTTCACATTCAACCATTAATACACATTTGGTTTCAGCTCATCCCCTTCAGTCTCTTTCGTGTACTGTTGCTGATCCCACGTCCTCCCCGTGTTTCCTGCCTGTACTCCCCCCTTCTTTCCTGGCTTTGGGAAACGACTGTCCTTGTGATTTTAAAGACTGGCTTATGGTCTTGCTGCCATGGAAGAAGCCCCTCATCCACATGACATTATCTGAGTCAGGAGAATAGTAACATCCCTGAATTATTATGATTGCCATTGTATTATTGGTGTAACGTTGGCACCGGAAAAATTAATGACATGCTATGCTTTAAAGTCAAACGTCATGAGGAGTTCCCCATTTTAATTGAACCAATACATCTGATCTGCTTTATGATTTTGAGTTTTCTTCCAAATCTTTCTCCCACTCTATCTAATGTAATGTTTTTCGAGAAATTTGTAATAGTAGCTCTGCACGATCTCATTTTTCTGGTCTTAGATGGAGACGGATGTTTGCTTGGTCCATTTGTCCATGGTACTCATTGTTTCTATATGGTTTCAGTTTTTAATCACTCTTCTTTCTTCTTGATGAAGAGATTTTATTCTTTTTAAATAGTTGTTAAAATACAGGCAGCTATCCAGAAATGGACTGGAACAGGATATTTTAAACACTGCTTTAAGAAAGGGAAATTGAAATTGTCTCGTAACCATCCCCAAATTCTTGGGTATATTTTACTTTGTGGAAAAAACACACACGCAAAACAACATTTAATGTATCATTTTTTAAAAGTTGGGCAGTCAAGTGGCAAGGAAGTTATGAAATTCAAACTTATATTGATCAATTTTGTCCTAAATGCATGCCATACTATTTTTTCTATGCCACCATTACACCAATAAATTAATGGAAATCATAATAATTCAGCTGTTGTTACTATTTCCCTGACATAGGTTATTACATATTGATGTAGGGTTTCTTTCACGGTGACATGCCAAGAACTAAAACATTATCAGTGGCATTTCCAATTCCATTGGAACTACATTACACGGTCTGGGATTCCATGGTGCATAGAAAATACTGTCTTACATCTCTAGGTGATGTTTATAATTTTATTCCATTTCAAATAAAGGGTTAACCTTGAGGAAAAAGCATATTAAACATTTTGTATATCAAAAATTTGCATGGGGAGAGCTCTGCCTGTCTTTAAATAACTATTAAATTTTTCTGGCTACTTATTTCAGCTTTATTGTATTTTCAGTTACAAATGAGTTCTTCTCTTAAACATGCATATAAATTTCCAGCAGAGATTGAAGTAAAAGACATGAGCCATTGCTACTGAGAAAAGTAATATTACAACTAAGATTTTATCACCATCTCTCAGCTCCTTGGACAGTTCCAGTGTATGATATTCTGTATTAAAAAAAAGGACAAGAAAAATTAAGAGTTTTAAGCCAAATAGCAAGTGATCCAAGGAACTATCTGTATTTGGGGAGCACATTTTCAAATGTTGGCATTTTTGAGCAATGACTTATTCCTGACTTTTTAAAGTTATGTTGAAAGCAAAAATTACCCCATGAAGATTTATAGGGTTTGGTAATTCTATAATCAAATATCTGGGAACCTGCTTTGCTTGTGTTTTTTCTCGTGATGATATCTAGTCTGTCAAATATTTTGTAGAGATAACAAAATGCTTTTCCTTAATTATTGCCTTACATATGCACTTAGAATCCTATGTAGGGTGGGTTTTGAGGGGGGGAAAATATACCACTGCTGCTAAAAGAATTCTCTGGTGTAGTCCTGATTCTACAAGGTAGGTCACTGGAGGGCATGAGGCTGGGGGTGGGGACTCCAGATTGATTTGGCATGAGTTTTAGCTATGAAACTAGTTGGGCAGAATGCAAACTAATTTCACGATTCTTGAGTTAAAGCTTTTCTTTTTTTTTGCAATTTCATTGTCAAAATAGGTACTATGGAAAGAAAATAATATGGTGTTTGTTCAAATATATTTCTGTCACTTTGGGAAAAAAAATTTCCTTTTATCTTTATAAACATTAACCAGCATCCTTAGTGGGCCATCAGCGAAGACTCGGGTACATTCAGAAAGCCTGTCAGTCCTGCCCAGGAGTTCCGCGGGAAGACGATGGGCAATCTGGTCTCAAAAGGAGCAGGGACTAGAAATGCACTGGGGAAGAGTCCCGTCACCTGGGGTCATTAACAGTGGACAGTCCACTCGAGTACCGAACAAGGGCAACAACACCTATGAAGTGTTACAAACAGACGTCTTTTAAAATGAGTTCTAATAGTAATATATACATAGTTACATATATATGACTGGAAAGGGGGAGGGGATGAGGAACATTTTTGTCTGCCTAGTAAGTGAAACGTAGGTGTTTTTCAATGTCACCATTCATTCATTCAGGAAGTAATTATGCAGTGTCTCCTATACATCATTTTCTTTTTTGCTAAAATAATATTGTCTCTTTGGAACAAGGATACCCAGAAACGTCATCAGCCAATACTCGATAGCTTTAATGAGGACAGCATTGCATAGGCACTGTGAGCGTAGGAAGCGGACCATCTACACTGGTATTGGGTCATGGAAGGCTTTGCTGAGGCAAAGCTTCAGAGGGAAGATGTAAAGGATGCAGAGGTTCCCTAGGTAGATGGATTAAGGAGGAGCATCCCATACGGAAGGGACAGCATATGTAAAGTCAAGGAAACAGGATGCCACGGGGTAGGTTCCACCCATACTTTCATTTGAAAGAAAGGCACAGAACAAATGCACTAGCTCTTTAACAACTTACCAACTCTCCCAATTGCTGGCCCCGCCACTCACCCATTTCCTTCGCATCTCCCTTCTGCGAGGTATTATCTCTCCTTCACCAATGTAGCATGTCTTCCCTCTACCTTACCACTGCCCTGACTCCCCTTTTCCTTCTTGCCTGGTAACCATTAAAATCTTGGGGGGGGGGTTGGTATGGTAATTTCTATCCTAATTATTTTTATAACTGTGGTCTCGTGCAATATTTGTCCTTTGGGGTTTGAACAACTTCCTTCATCATATGATCTCTAATTCCATCCATGGCATGTTGAACCGGCACTGTAACTCCAGGTTTAGGAGGACAGATGAACGCAAAGTTGGTAAGTGACCTGTTCAAAATCATGTCCACCGCTGCTAGATGACTGGGTCAAATTTGAATCCGAATTTTCCGACTACAATTTGAGCACTCTCTTCATACCACATCCAACACTAGGCACGTTATCAAATTTCAATTTGAAAACATTCTAACTTCAACTTGAGTCTAAAATAAGACACTGTACATAAGATATTCACCACAGAGACCTCACCTCATATGTAATATCAAAATATCTGAGATGCAAATTCTGCCTATACAATATTGAAACAACTAAGCAAAACAAAAATTTTAGTATCATGATTCTCCTCAAACGGAAAATAACCATGTGGCAATAGGAAATCTACTCAATCTGGGTGATGTTTTAATGCTGGAATTTGAGAATCTGGTTGATATGAAACTGACCACACCTATTTTTCATGATATTTTAAAAGTAGGGGGAAATATATTGAAATAACAGGAATCAGCACAAGATGTGTAAAACCAGATATATACTTGGTGAGTACGATAGAGCTACTTATTGAGCTCAATATTTCAAGAGAGGGCAAGTTCAAGTCTAGGGACTCAAACTGAATGCAAATGTGCTGCTGCCACCACCACCACCACCACCACCACGCATGCCAACCAGTGGATTCTGTCTCAAAGCTAGGGTTTCTAAAGCTTTGTAAACCTTGAAGGTAGCGGACAGCCTCATTTTTCTCCTTAGTAGTGAGTGGTGAGCTTGAACCAGTGATCTTGGACTTAGCAGTCCAATGCTTACCTCACCGTGACACCAAGAATGCAAATATAGTAGAGATAAAATCTTAAGACTGTGAAAGTCTTTTTCAGAAAATACGGTAGGGGATATTAAATGTGAGTAACAACACATTAGAGGGTTTATAATCACTCGCTGTCTTAATAATGCAAAGGACACCTGGTATGAGCGCCTCAAAAGTTGCTGACAGATTCTTATGAAGACTGCCTGTTTGGAATTGGGTTCTTGGCTCATGATGCTAAGTACAACCAACTCCTCCACCCAATCGCACCCAGATATGATCATATCTGAGATCCTTCTAAAATTCGATGGATTTTAAGAGAGAGGGCAGAGGATGCATATGATGCTACTGGGGATTTTGTTTGATAGCCTTCCTTAATAGTGTCTTTTCCCAGAAACAAAACTGGGGCATGGACTGCAAATGCAGCTCTCATAGACACATTGCAGGGGTGGAGTATTGCAATGTCTGTGCTTGGTAGTGGTAAAGTGATTGAAAGTAAACTCTGTTTTTACCCAAAGATGCAGCTCATATTTCAATAGAAATGTTTGCGATGACACATAATTTTCCTTATCAGATTGCTTTTCCCTAAAATCCTGCATATCCTATTTTGATTAAATGAAAATGATTTGTTTCTTATATTAGGTCATACTGACCTTAATTGGGGACAGAAAAAGGTTATTTTATAATGCTGAGGAATAATTTCCTGATAATTACAACACCCACACAAACAGATCGAATTCACTTATAAACTTGAGCTTCGTCAGGAAAATGCTACGTTAACCGGCCTTTCAACTGCCAGAAAACGGTTCATTAGTTTTAAGTGTAAAACTATGATGATGATTTATGTAATAGAATGGAGAGTCATATCTTTTTATCTACGTAAAAATAATGCAGTCCCTGATAAATTTAGGATTTCTGACAGTTGAGTGATCCAGCCTTGAGATAAACTCATGTAGCATATTGCAAAGGCATATTTTCCACTGTTATGGTACATTTACACTGACAAGGAACAGGACTGAACGATGATTCTCTGATGTAAAAAGAAGTCGTATGGTAGGTGATAAACATTATGCCACCTGGCATTTACATACAGAAGACTGAAAGGAGTCTCCGTTTCAAAATGCCTTCTGTGAATTTTTTGTATTATGGACACCAGTCCCGAATTAATAACTATGAAATAAAATGGTATTTTTGTAGCAAAAATGGGAGCTGTTTTAACTATTTATGCAAAAATACATATTCAAATAGAAACTGACAAATGCTACACAAATCACTTCCACAGCCCAAGAGACTTTTAAAATTTGACTTTAGTATTTGTGAAGATATTCATTAAGCCACAAGAAAATAAACAAAATAATGAAAAACAAACCAACCAAGAAAGAGTCATGCATTGACCATTTAATATACTTCCGGCCCAATACTAACTGCTGGGAAAGAAACGGGGTTTTCTTTGAGCGAAGCTCAGATGCTGGAGGGAGGGAGAATGTCAAGGCTAAGAATTTGAGACGTTCCTTCTCCAGAAATGCAGAAAAGGCTCTGGCCGTTCAGTTGATTCCAGTACATAGCACCCCTATAGGATTGTCCCATAGGATTTCCAAGACATACTTTATGGAAATAGATTGTCACATCTTTTTTCCTTCAGAGTGGCTGGTGGGTTCAAACCGCTGGCTTTTAGATTAAGGACCAGAGCTCCTCCGGAATAGTCAGGGTCTTTGTAAACACAGAGTATGGCTGTCTTGGCCTGGAAAGATAGTTTTAGGGGGTGGGGATAACCCTGACAAATAATTAAATACATATTTCTTTAAATTGTGGAATACTGCTGTCAGTTTTCTTTAGGTCAAGTCTGACTCATGGGCACCTTAAACCGCTCCCAGGGGGGTTTCAAGGTTTTGAGCGTTCACTACCGGATCATCAGTCTGTCTGCCAGGCTTCCTCTGTGCGATCACATCACCGAGCTCTTGGCTAATAGCTGAGCTCCTCACGGCTTGCTGTACCCCCCCCACAAGGAATCCTTCAGTCGTGGTTATACAGCGATGGTTCCAATAGAGCAGACCACGTGAAGTGGGGTATGTATACTTGGGCAAAGGCAGTTAATGTATCTAAGTACAGAAGGCGTCCCTGGATGGCCCACAAAGTTACGCTATTAGCTAATAACCCTTTAGTTCACATCTAGCCAGGGGCACTTTCCATGACAGGCTTGGGAATCTATTTCTGAGTGATCAGAGCCAGGGAAAGCACTATGGAGTGCTGTGCCAGTCTGACATGCGTGCAGTTGCCGGGAGTCAGAATTAGCTCCACAATTGGATTGGTTGTAGGTAGAGAAGAGCCAGAGGTCAGCGTATGCTCCAGAAACGGAAAGTCACTTAGAGCACATACTGCAGGCTTAGAGGCTGGAAGAAAAGGCAGGGCCAAGTTGAGAAAAGGTGAAGGGAGACATTGGACAGCGTAAGACATGACAAAATAATAATCTATAAATTATCAAGGGTTCATGATGGAGAGGGGAGCGGGGAGGGAGGGGGAAAATGAGGAACTGATACCAAGGGCTCAAGTAGAACGCAAATATTTTGAGAATGATGAGAGCAACAAATATACAGATGTGCTTGATATACAATGGATATATGTATGGATTGTGATAAGAGTTGTACGAGCCCCCAATAAGACGATTAAAAAAAAGATTTTGGTTGCCTAGTAGTGATTCTGAAGTTTATGTGAAAAGCTGTGGGGATTCTGTAGAGAACGTCTCTTAATATTTTAAGGAGATTAACATGGTGGTAATTTGGAAAAGAAAACTGAACCTAGACAGAAAAAGAGACTTGTTTGGAGGAACCTGAAATTAACCTCAGAAT
Source organism: Echinops telfairi (assembly GCF_000313985.2). Lineage (NCBI taxonomy): Eukaryota > Metazoa > Chordata > Mammalia > Afrosoricida > Tenrecidae > Echinops > Echinops telfairi. Next base: position 25,196,434 of record NW_022103920.1, read on the forward strand.
CTAATAAAGCCATAGAAATTACAATAAATGAACCAAACCCTAACTCACATCTTAAGTTTTTTCCCTCCTAAAAAGTTTATGCCAGTTAAGAAGAATCATAAATCGTCCTTCTAACATATATTATGTTTTATAATCTGGTCATAAAGACATGCCTTTTGTTTCCTTTATATTTTTGTTTATGTATCTGTTACCTAAAGACCTACTCTGGCAGATATGGTACACTGTAGTAGTGACTAGGATTGAAAGATTACATAATCATCCTCCAGAACACAGACAAACTTTATATTTAAATCAAAATATGTCATGCTATTCCAGGTTCCAGAGCCGGCTTCCACTGGACGGCAGTGAATTGGGTCTTGGTTACTCCAGCTTCAAATAGAGAAGCAGATCTTTGGAGTAGAAAGAAAGAGTAAATCTCTCAGAAAGTGGGAATTTGAGACAATCTTCTGAAATGTATTCAATCTCACTGTCTACAACATTATACTAATTATCACATCAGCTTGTTTTGGAACACAGTAGGGTCAAATATTTCAGCTGTTTCTTAATTATAAGAAAATAAAGAAATTAACTGCCTATGTTTAATTTTCAGAGTATTTCAAAGATCGGAGAGAAAGGCACAATGGAGAGAGCAGTGTTGACAGATGTTTGACTTTCAGGACACTGCAGACCTAGGTAGGAAGATGTGTGAGTCAGTGTTCAGGGGTACTTTCCTGATCTCAGTGAGCATGGTATTCATACCCAACAGGAAATGTTTCAGAGAAAAGCCAATCCCAGCAGCTTTCTAATATGCAGATATTCTAATGTGGTCTAAATATAATACCTAAAGTATCCATCGATCTCCACGGGTCCACATAAATGTCCAAATGATGACGGCATGAGAGGGCTTACATCTGTATGTGTTTATATTCACAGATACATGCTTTCCTGTTTGGAAAGAGCTTGCCTGCTTTCTAAAAGTATGGGCGATCTCTCCTTACAATAGCACAGATCTTCCAGAAAAACATAATTAAATTCATTAGTAGTCTAAAAAATGAAAAGCACTTCAATGCTGAGTCAACTCTAAGGGGAAAATTAGGAGATGTTCATATTTATATATGGATTACTTCTTATAAAGGTTTCCTGGTTTCTAATGTGTGAGGTTGTGGGATCAGAGGTTATTCAGGAGTAAAATTCGGGATTTAATCCCCACAGCCTTGGGCAAAGGCAAAGCCTGGGTATATACCTGAGCAATTTAGTGTGGCTGGAAGAGAACACCACAAGTGCATGAATTTAACAAACAAAGTTATTTCCTCATAATTTCGAAGGTTAAATGTCTGAATTCAAGTCACTGGCTCTAAGGGAAGACTGCCTGTCTGTCTCTCTCTGTGAGCTCTGTGGGAAAACTTTTCTCTCTTCAGATTCTGTTCTTGGCTCTTAGTGATTGACTCTACTCTTACGTGGTATGACATCTCTGTCCTCCCCAGGTGTGCTTCTTCCCGCCTTTATGTAATCTGTTCCTTACTATTTTAAAGAGATTGACTCAAATCACTAATATGACCTCCTCAACATTACAAAGAGAACTCATTCCCCACAGCGCTCATGACCACAGGTATATCTTGGAGGCACAACTGACAGAGGAGCTGGACAGGTCTAAACTGCATATCTAACATACAGCAGCATTCCTGCAGGACACTTGCCATAAAATCCGATGCAGTTCTGGTGGTAATCGCTAACTACAAATTCTACCAGTAAAAAGGGTCAGATATTCTAACTTCTCTCTGCCCAATATGAGGAGAAAGTGAATGCTTTAGTCAAAAATCCAGTCTCAGCTCCGGTGAATGTAAAAATAAGATGGGAAAATGCAAGAGCTCAAGGATAAGAAAACAAAAACAACTCTTTCCAAATCACATAAACTACATCTGGAATTGAATAAGGAATTAGATGTGGAAGGAAGAAAGTCCTGGAGCATTGTTAACTCATGTGAAAATTCTGATAGGGCTCAGGGACAAGTCACTGAAAGGTATTTTTTCCCAGAAAATATTCAAGTGAAGTTAAAGGATCCCTGAGGGGAAACAAAGCTAAGGGCAAAAACGGAAATAAAATTTTAAAACAGAGAGTCCAATTCAAAGAATTCTAACTTCAGTCCAAAAAAGTCAGAGACTTGTAGTTGAAAGGTTGGTGGCAGCTATTCCATTTTGGGGACTCAGC
>NW_022103920.1:25200000-25221774 GCF_000313985.2 Echinops telfairi
AAAAAAAATTAACTTTTAGTTCCAAAATAAACTGAAATGATTTCTTTTGTGAGGAAAATTACAGTAAATTCACATTTACTAGGTGAAATTTTAGCCATTGCCTCCTGGAATTTTTTAATGAAAGAATATTCATTTAATTGTGAAGCAATGTTCAAGACACAACTCAACAACTTTAACTTTCAAGATGAATTTGGTGTATAGTAGAGTTCTAGACTTATCACAAAAAAGATTTAAAGAGAAGGTCATTTGAAAACCTTGGACTTTTAGAATCTTTAACAAAGCAAATAGTTCAAGAATTAAACAAGGGAGATCACTCTCAGAGCAGTATCATCAAATTTTGACCTAAAACCGCAGAAAATTTCTACCACATACTTTTACTTTATATCTAAAACAGTACAAGAACCTCTTTGGGGGAAAACAACAACAACAACAAAGTAAGCGCACATATATTTGCTCTGAAATGTATATAAGACTTACCTTTTATATCATTTCTGAGTAGCTACTCTCCCTCAGCAGATCATCCTGATAGAAGACCTTCCCAGACAACATTCTTATTTTGATTTGGGGCAGCAGTTGGGGGTGGGGTGGAAGGACCTTTGGATCCTCTTGTGAAGACATGCTCAGATGTGATGCACAAAGAAACAGAACTAAAATACGAAAACCACTAGTATATTTCTGAAATTCAGAACAACTTAGATTCAATAAATTCAACTATCTTCAAGTTAATGACATTTCTTCACAAAACAGCCTTTAAGACACAATTCAAAGCTAACATGTCTCTCTGCCCGATGGTTGGCAGTTATTGTGCATCTCTCTCCAGGCGAGCATTAGGACCCTGAAGTTGCCCATGATGTCATGGATCATCTGCACTAAGTCACGCTCACTTGTCCTTCATCAGTCTCATCTATGGAAAATTCTGACACCAAGTTCACTGACATGGAGCGAAGTTCGACTCACAGGCACCCTTTCCACTGTGCCTTTGGGTTCCTGAGGCTGTAAACCTCCATGGGAGCTGAGAGCCTCTTGGGCTCCTTTCTTTTACAAGTTACTCCATTCACACAGGCCTGGGGCTTCTTCAACACAGCAGGAAATGCTTCTGCACTGGGACCATCACTCTAGCTCTGTCCTTTGTGTAGCGTGCTTTTCCCTCAAACAGTCCCACTAAGATGTCACTCAGAAACCATGGTGGGACTGGCTTAAGCACTTGTGTTAGTCTGGGAAGACTAGAGAAACAAATCCAGAGACATTCATATGTGTATAAGAAAGAGCTTTATATACAAGAGCAATTAAATATTGAGAAAATATCCCAGCCCAATCCAGATCAATTCCATCAGTCTGATACTAGCCCAAATGTCCAATACCAATCTGTAAATTCCTCTTCAGACTCACACAACACATGCAATGACACCGAATGCAGGAAGATCACAGGCTAGTGGGTGGAAAACCTTGATGATCCAGTGGTAGTTGAAGGATCTCAGCGCTGGCAGGGGTCTCCACGTGGCTCCTTCAACTCCAGGGCTCTAAGGTAGCTCCATGTATCTTCTCAACAGGAATGTCTCCCAGGGAGTGTGTGTGTGTCCCACCTCCAGTGAGCTATTTATTTCCTTAGAGCCTCCAAATGAGGTCATCAAGCTGTGACCTGGTTGGCAGGCTAAACTCTACCCCTTCACTCTTAATTCTCAAATGGCCAACAGATTATGTAACTATTACAGCACTTCACCATTAACTAAAAGGTTTTTGGTTTGAAACCATCTGGTGACTCTTCAGAACAACCTGGTGATCTGGTCCTATAAACACTACAGCCAAGAAAACCCTTAGGGGGCATTTCTACTCTGCAGCAAATAAAAGGTTCCAGTTTTGTGTCTATACAGTGGTTCCATGGAAGAAAGTCTTAGCCTTGTATTTTGAGCAAGTCAGGCACAGGAACACTATTATGACACTACTGAGATTGCTTTGATTCAGATTCCAATCAACTGCAACTGATAGTACAGCTAAGTCCCTCATATCCTTAATGTCCATGCTCAAATGTCACCTTCTGCACAAAGACTAGGAAATCACCCTTTTAAAAAATGTAACTTTTCCCACCCACTAAACACCCAACACACGCTCACACTGAGTCCTCACGGATGCTTTCACTGGTGTAGACGTTTTCCAATTTTGTGACCATAGTGCCTATGATAAACCCAAACCAAACTCACTGACATCGAGTGAACTCTGATTCATGGCGACCCTAGAGGGCGGAGGAGAAAGCTACCTCATTCTCCCACGGAGCAGCTGTTGGTTTGAACTGCTGACTTTGCATGTAAGAGCTCAGTGTGCAATCCCTATGCCACCAGGGCTCCTCTTGCTTTTGATAGACGTCTGTATTGAATCTCTTTTATCTCCCACCATAATCAAGGTGAGTTCATAAGGTGAAGATTCTTTAGGATTCTTTGTTTGGGTCAGGGCTTCCCAACAATTAGGATGGTGCCTGGCGCATGTGGTGGTGCGGGTGGTTGTTAGGGACTGTCAAGTGGAGGCTGTTCTGACTCATAGCGACCCTACATGGTAAATACATGTCACTGGCTCAGTGAATAAACAAACTGAGCACAAGGTGCAAGCTTGCTTTTGATAAACAAAAACCTGTGTTTAGCAGTTCACTCTGCCATCATGGGAAGTGAACTTCTAAGAAACTGTGCCAATGAAAACAGAAAGTTCTAGAAAGTAAATAAAGCCCAGCTAACTGGTGAGGGACAGGGAGAATATGTGAACTTGAGTATTCAGGAGGATTTTACACTTGGATTTAGGAAGGTCAGTTATTTCAGGCTAATAAGGAAATCATGCCCTGAGAAGCCCTGAGACAGCGGCACTGTTTAGATCTATACTTTAATATTTAATTTCCTATATTTCCTGGAGGAAGCTGATTAATAATTGCCAGCAGTGAAGCAGATGCTTTAAAAGATTGAACCCCGCAAGCTGTTGTTTTTTTGAAGATTAAAATAGTACCTTTTTCTCCCCACTTATAAAAGAAGTCACTGGTGTGACATCTTTTTAACTTCACAGAGCTGAAAATAAACTACGGCAAAATATGAAAGATAACTAATTAGCCACATGCTTTACAGTTTTTGTACAGACAACAACAAAGCTGATTGGTGCACATTCTGGTCTTTGACTGGATCCTAATGAAATATTAATTTGAAATGATTATGCCTTCCCAGACCCTTTCCTAATTTAGCCAATTTTCTTCAACACAACAATACGGTCAACTCTCAAATGCTACCTTATATTCATTTATCAAAGAAAGATCAAAGGTAGAAAAACCAATACCAACTACGTTCTCTACCATAGCAGGACTGTCAGCATCTCCAGGTAATTCCAATCCCTGGGTCCTGTTTGCTTTGGGAAATGAGCAACAGTAAGACAGCCACAGAATGCTAGAATCTCCTAAGAACAATGAACAGCAAGATCTGATTAAATAAAAATATTTGCAAGTGAAACAAACTTATTCATTTCTCAATAATTTCTTTCATTCGGTTCTTTGCTTTCCACCAGCAGCTTCTGTCTCTTTATCATAGATTTCTTTCTCTTTTCTAATTTTAACTTCTTATGGCAATAATTATTCTTGGCAAGAGACTTAGGGTCAAATTTTCTGTAACCATCTTGACAATTGTAACCATAGTGAAAATTGAAAAGGCGAATTGCAAAAATGAGTGCCCCTGGAAATTAAAATGAAATGCATAGTGAGTTTATGCAATTGAATATGGACTACACTTGAATATTTTATTCTTAAAAATGCTGTCAAATATATATATTTTTTAATTTCACAATCCAATTTCCACAGAGTAAATTCACTTCAAAATGAAAAAAGAATACTGGTCATTGTGGTTTACTAATAAATAATGTACTTTATTGAACTTTTAAAAATTATAACAAGAAAACATACATATATTTATTTCAAGGAACTAGTCTAGTCTCGACATAAAATATTCAAACTTTCAAAAAAATACTTTGAAACTCACAAAAGTTAAATAAAAAATAATTGTTTAAGTCTAGCTATTCCTAAGCTAGCAAATAGCCAAGGAGTTTTTTTTTAAATCTCAACAAGGAAGTCTATCTGTGAAGCTTCAGGGAGAATATAAAAATATATATGATGAAACATAGTTTAAAGTCTTAGTTTTAATGATTAACTAATTCTTATTCATTTCATTCTGCAAATGTCTTCTATCAGAGGTAAATCAGAAGTAAAAGCTGAAACTGAATTGGTTTACACCAAATGATTCTTGACATAGCACTATATCCTGAGACAATTCAGGGAGGGAAGATAAGTGTGTTCAGATATTGAGAGATGACATTCTTGGTCACGAGAATACCCAGCCAAATGAGAAACAAAGAACGTACTATCTCAAGTCTTTTTATACTCTGGGAACGAATGTCCCAAGGGACCTTAGATTCTTATAAGATGCAGTCCTGCCATCATCTCCTTGATAGGACAATCAAAGAAGAAGATGCAATGGTCAATAGTTGTATTCTCCTAACTACTTATCCTTTTGAAAAGGATGACAAAGTTCATAGGTCATTATTTCCTGAAACTCACCGACACTGATTTTCTTTTGAGACGCCAACCTGTAGCTGTCTCGTAGTTAGAATGGCGCACCTAAAGTTTTGCAATAGTTATTTTCCATCTCTCTCATTTCCGTTTTTTTGTTTTATGTTTTCAGAAGAGTTTATAGAATAGTGGCTCTTATTGGACAGAGGACTTGCTAAATCACTTGTCTGACTTTTTACAGCTTCCGATTACCTGAAATTCCTCAAAGAGGTGCTCTCTCCTCAATACCGACTTTTAAAACTTTTATAAAAATGCTATGGTTCTTGGCAAAGATGCAAATACAAGAGAAAAGATCCATCACTAAGCTTGTCTGCATTTCCTTCTTTCTTTCTTTTTCCAAAGAAAACAAAGAACAGCTATTATATTGAATCAGAAGAGGACAGAGAAACCCTCCCTGCCTTTATCTTTTGTTTCCCACACGGCTGTCCAGAAAACACACCTGACAAAGCAGTATGAACAGATTCGAGTTTGAATCTCAAGCTCTGCACCATGCACTTTTTACTTGGAGAAGTCTCTTTACCTCTGTATACTCAGGATTCTCTTCTGGAGCCTTGCTAGAAGTGCCTCTGTACCGAGTTTCTAAAGAGGCTCAATGGATAGCAGGTGGCAAGGTTTGGGGCATGTAACATGCATTCGTTATTTGTCGATCCATTTATTGTTAAGTGCTGTAAAGTTTGTTCAATGTACAAGAATATTACTTCCTCATCTTGTGCCAACCTGACCATCCTATTTGTTTATGAGCCCACTGTTGCAGTAACTGTGTCAATCTTGTAGGGGGCTTTCTCTTTTACTCTGGCCCTCTACTGAACCAAGCAGGATGTCCGTATTGAGGCACTGGTCCCTTCTAATAGTGTGCCTGAAGTAGAGGAAAGCAAGTCTCCCATCCTTGCTTCCAGGGTGCATTATGTCTGCACTCCTTCCAAGATAGACTTGTTTCTTCCTCTGACAGTCCATGGCATAGTGAATGAGCCTCACAAATACTTCTTCACCAACACCTCTGCTTTGCTCTTGATCACAAGATAAACACCATGACTGAAGTCAAGTGTACTTTGGTTCTCAAAGGAACATTGCTTGCGCCTTAACATATTAAAGGTGCCTTTACTCTTTAACAGATTAAAGGTGCCTTATTCAGAAGATTGCCCGACACAATATGCCATTTTTTGGCTTAACTGCTGCTTCTAAGGAACCTATAATTGCTTAAAAATCCCAAGGCCTGTGGTTATACACACATTTTCATTTGAACGTGCTTTCACTTGTATTATTCACTTCTCAATTGAAAAAAAAGTCAATTTGACAAAGGAAAGAAAAACAAAGACAGAAAGAACAAATTAACAACTATCATCCTCAAGCAATAATTGAACCAATGAAAAAGCTAAAATAGGGAGTTTGGTAATTTGTCTAAATCACACAGCAATGTCAAAGATTCATACATCTTGCAAATTATTTGGTCCAAACTGCCCTTTGGCAACTAAGTAGAGAAATACCCATTTAAAAAAAGGGACAGAATGAAAGCCAAACTAGTCTTTTTTCTTTTCGCAATACAGTTTCCTAACTGCCCTCCATTTCCTGCCCAGGTCGAGTCCACTAAGGAAGGAGTCGGGCAGCAGGGGCACAGAGGCACCTCCTCCAGCAAGGGCCAGGAGAAAGGAACTCCTCCTCCGATCCCCGAAGGCGCCCACTTTCCCCCTCCACAACCAGGGCTGGATTAAGACCTTACCGGGCTCTAAGAATGAGAACTGTAGTTATATAATAACCCCTCCCACCTTATTCGATTCAATATAGCACAACATCACTAACCTCTTAAATAATGTGAAAGTGATTCATAAAGCATAACTGAAGATGGCTCTGTAAAACGTCAGAGATTCTAAATAAAAATGTTGTTTTTTTTAATTGTCCTCATCTTTGCTTTGCTATTGATCTACAGAATCATTAACCATTCCCCAAGCCTTTGACTTCAGCTCCAGAAAACAGGAATCTGTATAAGGTGCAGACTATGGCCAGCCGTTTCCCATACCTACCTGTGGAGTCAGACCTACCCTTTATTCTACTGGAGTAGAAGACCTTTCTGGAGTTAGACCCACCCTTTATTCTACTGACAACTTCTGCTCCTGTCCCAAAGTGAAGAGGACACTCAGCCGTTCCCTTCTTAGGGTTACATCCTACCATATTGATGAACTTGCTGCTTCGTTGAAAGACGATTTACAAAGATAATAAGCTAAAGGGATAATGTGATCCGTCGTGCATCAGCCATCTGTCTGACTACAGCAATTACGTTATAAATCCTTAGTAGGAAAACATTAATCTCCAAGAGGCAAATGACCAAGGGAATTTTGGAAGGATAGATTCAATGCAAAAAGAGTATTTGTAAAATGATCATGAAAATCAGTTAAATGGCACTCAACCAACCCACTACTTTTGAACTGATACTGATTTCTAGGGACTCTATAGGGCTGAGTAGAACTCGTCACGTGGTTTCCCCTTTCTCTCATGGAACACGGGTGGGTCCAAAACACCAACCATGTGGTTAGCAATCAACCCAGTGCATATCTTAGCATTATACCTGTCTCCTTAGAACCCAAGAGATCATTCTCCCAGCGTCTGGCTTGCTGGTATTTTAGTGGGATCTAAATGAAAATTCCCTTTACTCTTCATCTAAAGTTAAGGTAACCAGATTTTAACATTGGTAAAGCAGGACACCATTGATAAAACTCATATCCTGGCGAAATAGCCACATGGGAGCCGAAAACCGTATACCCTAGCTTGTCGTGCATTCTTTCCAAAAATTGGGACTTTCAAAAAACGCTGCAGGACACGGGGAAAATTGTTCAAAAGCGGGACGTCTGGTCACCTTATCTAAAATTCTTTATTTCCCCACTACCCTGTTTGTGGTTGTCATCGTAATTTAATAATTCGTCCTTCATCAAGATGTCTAAGGGCACCCTAAATTTGAGGTGATAAACAGGATTGAAAGTGTCTAATCTGGGTCTGAATTAATGTTAATTTTTAAAATTAAAATTACCTCATCTTAATTCCCCTTTTTGGGAGAAAGGAGGGGCTTTCTTTCTGTGGTAGTTACATAATCTGGCATCAGTTTGAGGATTAAGAGTGCAGGGGTGGAATCTAGCCTGTCCATCTGGATATAACCAATGAGGCCTCTGTGTGGGCATGGCTTTCTCCTAGAGATTCTGGGAACTCGGTATTTCCTCCTTGGAGGTGGAAGATACACACTCTCTACTCACTCCCTTGGAGACATCTCTGAGGAGAAGCCACATGGGCCTGCAACCTGGATAAGCCATGTGGAGACGCCTGAGATGCTTACAATGCCACTGGTTCCACAAGACTTCCCACCCACTGACCTGTGATCTTCCTGCATTTGGCATCATTTCATGCGTCTCATGAGTCTGAAGAAGACTTTGGGCTAATATCAGACTTATGGGCTTAGGCTGGACTGGACTGGGATGCTTTCTTAATACACAATTGCTCTTACATATAAAGCTCTTTCTTATACGCATATGAATCTCTCTGAATTTGTTTCTGTACTCTACCCAAACTAACATTCTATCATTCAGAGTTAAAGTCTCAGAAACTCACAGGGGCAGTTTTACTCTATCCATAGGGTTGCTACAAATTGGCATTAACTCAATGGCGGTGAGTTGAGTTTGAGTTGAATTTCCCCTGGATGCCTTTCTAAGAATCACACCTGTGATTTGGAGCCTGAGTAAAATGTACCATCTTCTTACAGAGCTCTAAAGTACCCCCAACAAATCCTGAGGGCGTGTGAGGACATGCCAGTCAGTAAAATGCTGGAAAGGTGGTCAAAGGAGGGTGATTGTGCAATTGTCTTAGAAAGAATGTGCAGGTGGATATTTTGGGCGTTGCTTACTAGTTTGGCTCCAGGAAGGTTATGTTAGAAGTTAAGCCAGTTCTCATGACTGAGATCACATACTCCTACCCCACGTTCCTCATGTTTCCCTCTGAAGGTTGGCACACTTGGCACTTTCAGTTGGCACCCGGTGTTTCCTGCTCCAGACTCTATTTCTGCCCTCAATAAAATTCTTTTCTTTTTCTTCTACGAAGAAGCTTTCTTTCCGCTGGCACATACAAAGCGGCTGCTCTCTGGGTCTATTCTGGAGATAAAGCCATAGAATAGACGTGGTATGCAAAATAAGAGTTCAGGCTTAAGGACTACTTCAAGGTGCTTTCCCTAGAAATAGTTAAAGAAGGTAGCTTCCCTCCGCTGAATTAACTAAGATGTGGACAGAGGACGTCTTGTTTAGCAAAGTTAAGTTTAGGACATAGGCAATGTAAAAGGCGTTTTAGACATAGAAAGGAACCCTGGTGTCACCATGGGTCAAGCGTTGAGCTGCCCACTGCACAGTCCATGCGACGTTGCTCCACGGGAGAAGGCTGAGGTTGTCTGCGGCCCTCAAATGAGTCCTGGGAAGCCATCCATGGGGTCAGAAGCACTTGGTAGCAGGGAGTTGGACTCTTTGGGTTGTTCAGACATAGCAGGGTTTGTCCTGTAGCCATCATGAAAGACACATGCCTCTTCCTTTCACTCCTCCTCCCCCTTTCCAGGTATTTTCATTCCCCATTTCCCAATCAATCATTTCACAGGGGAACAATCTGGGCCTTTCCGATCCTGTCCACCCTTAGTCCAACCTATATTCTACTTCCACCAAAAATAGATAATATATTGTGTGATTTCTGAAGATAAAGTGATTTTAAACTGTTAAGCAGATTTTCATGGGAAGACCTAATATATAGCCTATTTCCTCTCATTTAAAAATTTATGGCAGGGTCTATGGAAACATTCATATTTTTACAGTTGAGGAAGCTGAAATCACATCAAGGACTTTCTAAAGGTCAACCATCTCTTTCTTCGGAACCCATAGCTAGAACTCCGGGCTCCTTCAGGCTACTCAGACATGCTGTCCCTCAGCTGATTTCTGGCTTTGCTCATTATTTATATGCTGCACATTCACATTCTATTTCCATATTTTTATTTTGAAATATAATTCCACACCAGATGTTGAGCAGAAGGCTGACCCTTCTCTGGCCTTGAAAGCAGAAGTCTCTTTTCCTTCCATTTCAAATTAAATGCCTTTGGGGACCTTCAGTGATCCAGACAATGAAAGCACTCCAGGTTTTAAACCCCAAGGAGATAAATGATTTGCCACCATAAGATGGTCTAGGGTGTATGGCAGAGAAAACTTAACCTTGAAGGATATTTCAGTAACCTGAGATGGAATGTGAAAAAAGGATGATATTATGATAATTATAAAATAAAATAGCGAGAGCACACTGGACTATCAAAATTTAGAAACATGTTATTAAGATTTTCTGGTGGAATTTTGTTTGCTACAATTGGCTTATAATTTCAGACCAAAAAGTATTGGAGCAAATGAGAATAAATGACAGGTGAACTATCAGCCAGGTAGGAAATGCAGAATAGTTTCATTTATAACTTTCTATAGATGTAGAAAGAGGAACGTTATGGACTGGGTTCTAATGTTTTAGCTGTACCTTCTATATCTTCAGGAGGAAATCCTCACAGGGCCACACCATTAATTAGATTCACAAAGAAGGCATGAGATTCATCGGGAGCTGTAGATCATGAGATCCACAAAGAAGGCACCAGTCACCGGGAGCTGGAAATCTTTCTATTCAGCTCGGGAAGCATAGCAATAGACCCCGTTCTTTTAAGGTAATTAAATAGTCAGCTGCACAATAATCTTTAAATAGATTTAGAACTTACTTTGGAACTTCTTTTCAACCAGGTTCTCTCATTACCTTAATGAGCCAAATAGGGATTAATGGTGATTATAGCAAATCAGTAGGTGGAGTTGTCAAAGCCTTGTTTTTAAGCACTTTGATTTTTGACTTGCTGCTTTGGTCTATCATGGGCTTCTATTTGACATATTCCACCTGCAGCTCACGCGCCACAAGGTGCCCCTGCCCATTCTTCATCCAACGCAGAGCACCTCAATCCCAACTCTCCATCCTCCAATCAATGGCTTTTACAAATGTCCTTAGAAACTGCAGAGGGTGATCCATTGAAGCTTTCATACAGCCAGATAATCCTACTGAGAAATTAACTTCTGTCTCATTTCCAAGCTGTATCACTTTAGAAAAAAAAAAAAAAGAAAGAGAAAGAAAGGAAATCACCCTAGCTTCAAGGATACTGTGAGAATTTGTTCCTAAAGACCAACCTTCACATACATTCAGGGGATAAGAAAGAGATGTGTGTTGTTTCCATAGCTATACCAAGAATGTGAGCTTTGTGTCAGGCATTGTTCATACATTTCGGCTACCGTAGGAGCTTGTATGAAATACAACAAAATTTGAAGTTTGCCATAGATTCTGGAACATCCATAATCATATGGCCAAAAAGAAAGAAAGAAAAACAATCACTACCATTAAGTTGATTACAAGTCATGGAGACCTTACAGGAGTCATGGGGGCTTGGGGTTCTTCGGACGGAGACTCACAAGGCTGCTCTTCAGGTGAAAGATGGGGCTTTCTACTTGTGTCAAGAGTTACTGTCTTGGAAACCGCCAGGCTGAGTTCGACGCTGCCCTAGAGGGTTACCATGAATTGTGTGACAAACAACATAGCAGGGCGTTCGAAACCGATAGTGGGGATGATTGTACAACACTTCTTGATGGGACTGGGTTATTCACCTGTATGATATGTGGATTATATGGCAATAAAACTGTTCCAAAAATAAAAATAAAATGTAGTTCATCTTCAGCCATTACACAATATGTGTTCTATGAATCTAGGCTGCCATGACAACATAAAAAGAGGGATTATTTATTGGGAAGAGGGAAGCACTTCCCAATGGACTGCCAAGAGAACAAACACATCATCTTGGATGAAGGACAGCCAGAATGCTCCTTAGAGGCAAGGATGCCAAACCTCTTCTCCTATACTTTTGACATGGGATCCAGAAGAGACCAGTCCCGACCAAGGACAGCAGGCTTGGTAAGTAAGAGGAGCATCAAAAAAGAGGAAGGCCCCTAATGAGATGGACTGACACAGTGGCTGCAACAATGGGCTCAAACATAAGAACAATCGTAAGGATGAGGCAGGACAGGGCAGTGTTTTGTACTGTTGTACACAGGGTCACGATGATGTGGCACCAATGGGAAGGTACCAACAACAACTCATGGGAATATTTAAGTGCCCTTCACTTATGCACAGTCACACAGATAAGGGTGTGTTTTCTCAATGCAGCAAAACAATATAAACATCCTGCCATATGTGCACGGTTAGGGACCAAATGGATTTGATCTAACTTTATCTAATAAGTTGACCTAATAATTTTATCTAAACAGAGAAATTCAACATTAGTATCAAAAGTGTTTTTTAAGAAATCTTACACATTACCTACAGATAATTGGTTCATAAATCACACAAAGTAGAAAGCAAGAGCATAAAAACACATGATGATATTATTTAAAGTCTAGGTTGAGTAAATAATGGGAAAGGAAGGCGGGTAAACAATCATTTCCATTTTTTCTAAAAGCTATAAATCTATCTTTTATGTGAATCACTTACTGCTATTTTTATCTAGTTTTCATGAGTTTAAATTGGAGTACATGTTTTCATTGCACCCAAGATCTTGAAATTTTTATTTATTGATACCCACTCTACTTTTAAAAGTGTCTGTTTTAGAGTCAAACAGTAATGCCTGAAACGTTTAATATTTGAACAAATTTCAGAAAAAATGCATTAAAGTTTTAAAACTTTTAAACCTGAGGCTTCCACACGACAAATTTAAATACATCTTTTAACAAGATGGGACCTGGCATATGTGGAAAGAGCAGATGCAGATAAGCCCCATCAGGAATAGGCGATCACGGGGAAACCTTGCTTTAGAAAGTTCTGGAACCTAAAGAAAATCTTATAAAACTCCTTGACTTCAAGACATTATTTTTGGCCCTTTTCCTGCAAGATCCACCAATCTTGGTCAGTTATAAACGTGAGTAAAAATATATTATATGAAATTACCTTACAACCAAAGTGAATAGATGATAATCATTATTGTCTTTCCTAAAAGGCTAACTAGAATTTTGCTTACAGAGTGCCATTGTTAAAAGCCATCATGATGTAGAAACTTATTCCCATGTTAAACATGATTTACCAACACAAGAAAACTTTTGAAATCCACTACTGTTTCTTACATTTAATAATTCTTCTTAAGATAAAAATAAGGGATGCACAAAGAACTAAAAAAACACAGTGATGTAGTGATTATGTGTCAGAACACAAAGTCAGCAGTTCAAAACCACCAACCAATCCCTGGGAGAAAGGCAAGGCTCTTTACTCCTATAAAGAGTTACAGTCTCAGAAACCCACAGGGGCAGTTTTACTCTGTCTTGTAGGGTTGCTCTCAATCCAAATGGAAGCAATGGCAGTGAGGTTTTTGAGTTTATCACTTGTACAAAACACATGGGCCTTGGGATTTCTGGATTGTTTGGTTTTTATGCTGAAAATAATGATAAAATAGTTGTAGAAGGACATTGACAACAAGGAACTTTCAGAAATCCAAACTGCAGAATGCAGAATGGGATAGAACCATCAGGCACCTGATGGATCTTGGCTGACAGCAGGAACCTCAGGAATAGGTGCCTTTATGTTTCATTGGCTATGCAAAGGTATTACACTGTGTGGAGCATCACAAAGTATGGTTAAAACTTCCAAGAATAGGAATTCCAGAATATTTCCTTGTTCCCATGAAAAATGGTATTATTAGGACAGAAACATGAGATGCAGTGTGTTTTAAAAATATAAAAGGTGTGTTATTTAACTATATTTATTCAATACTTATTCTTAGAAAATTATCTGAGAAACTGGACTCTATAAAGAAGAATCAGGAGTGGAGGAAGGCTCATTAAGAGCCTTCAATATTCAAATGCGACATCCTGGCTTACTTACAATGAAGAAGACTTGAAGGACTTATTGATGAAGATCAAAGACTATATATCCTTCCATATGGATTACACCTCAATATAAAGAGAACACAATTTCTTACAAAAGCAGTATTATGGAACTTTAGAAAATATTAAAGTTGTCAAGGAATTTATTTTCCTTGGGTCCACAATCATTACCATGGATGCATCGGTTAACAAATCAAAGAATTGCATTGGGCAAATCAGCTGTAGAAGACTGCTAAAGTAATAAAAAGAGAAGATGTCATTTATGCTTCTTTCTCCAACCCAAGCCATGGTATACCCAATAGTCTCATAGGCATGGGAAGATTGGACAGTAAACAAAGAAGACCAAAGGAAAACCAATGGTTTGGAATTATGGCGTTGGCAAGGAATATTGAATATACCACGAACTTCCAGAAACAAAAAAACCCAACAAATCTGTATTGCAAGAAGTACAGTCAGAATGCTCCTTGAATACTTTGAAGCTGTCTTCAGGAGGGAGCAGCGCTGTAGAAGGACGCTCTGTTGCTAAAGCAGCGGCCGGTGCAACGAACAGGAAGGCCTTCAAGGTGATGGCATCACACACCTGCCGCAGCAAGGGACTCAAGCACAGCGATGCTTGTCAGGGTGCTGCACAGTCAGGCCGATCTCGTTCTGTTTTACAGACACTGTTCGTGAAAATTGACAAGTTCTGAAATTCTGGGCGATGCCAAGCATATTATAATTTATATATTATGACCTATATTGATGCAGATACAGCCATGGTATATCCAGAAGGTCAGAGCTCCACAGAGAGAAGACATAACACAATATTTCTTCCTCCTAAATATATTTTTAATAACTTTATGGCAATACATAAAATGGCATGCCCAAAGGTCAAGGCCACCAGAGGGAAGACATCAAACAAGTTCCCTTACTCCTAAATATTTTCTTAATAACTTTACTCTTTATATACAAAATGTGTGTTATCATATAGAGAAGAAACACATATTATTTGGCAGAAAATTAAATAAAATATATCTAGACTCTAAATCTTTATTCAAGTTGCTATTTGTAAGATGGAATTGAGATGGAGCTTAATTGGTTTCCATTATGAAAAGCAATGGATATACCGACCTGAATTTTTTGTAAACGTTTACAACTACTACTAAAATACTGCTCTTAGCAATTACCACTATTATGAATTCCTAGTAAAGCACGAAATGTTTACCGTAAGCATTAAATATTGTCATCTGTAGCTTGTGAAGGTCTCTCGTCCCTCTTTACTCTCTCTCGCCATCTCTCTCTCAAAAGTATTGAGCTACATCACAAAATAGCCTCTCTTCTTTTTGACAAAGCCATTTCTGTAGTAAATAAAAGTTTACTATGCATCTAAGTTAATGTCAATTAGTGAAAGAAGTAGAACATGAAGTTTGTATTCCAATTGTGAGGACAGATTTTACCTGCATAAAACCAAAATTCACTTGCATATAAATTACCCATAGACCAATGCATGGTAGGATATGATCAATGCCATTGTGGAAGAATACAGTCTGGATGCACCTCAGAAAACCAGTAGTTTACAAACCCAAACAAGGCTTACAAGTTTAGAAGTTGGATTTGAAAGGAGTCTGTGTGCAACCGGATTATCGATGAGTTGCAAAGAACTTTAAAAGGGAGATAAATCCATGATCAAAAGCCTAAGTGTACATTCAGTGATTGTGTCTATGAATTAGGGACAGTGCTGATGTGGGGCTGATAGAAACATCACGCTGGGTGAAAAGATGAGATAAGGTTGGATAAGCAAAATGAAACCTTAAAATGAAGTCATTAACACACCAAAATGAAATGTTTGAATTCAATGTAATCGACAGTTGTAGCTATTTACCACCAACAGATCATTTTAGCTTTGAATCAATTCAATTCAGATCTGTGTGTTGAGATTAAAAACAAACCTGTAGGTCTCTTTGATTTTGCTATGGATGAGATAGAAAAGAGAAATTATTTCCTAAATCAAGGAGCATCCGAATGCAGAAATTGAGAGAATTTTTCAAAGAACTCACCATCTGACCCATCATTTGACACAACTGCATCATCTATGACCCACACATGGCTTATTCCTAATGTGTCTTTGGTCCTATAGTTGATGTTTATGCTATGAAGTATTCGGTCCCCTGTGCTAACCTTTCTGAAGTTATACCTGTCCATCCAATTCTAGTCTACATCTCTTTTCCTCCAGGCTATGTGTCAGAAAAACCTCCATCAATACCATACTTAGAGCACTGGTGCCAAACAATAAAGCCCGAGGCTGCTGACCACGACGTTGGGGGTTTGAACCCAGAAGCTCCTCCAACAAAAGAGCTAGTGCTCTCTGCCTGTAAAGACTGCTTTTGTTGTTAGGGGTCTGAGTTGGTCCCAACTCGTAGCAACAACAGAATGAGACACAGCCCAGTCCTGCAACATCCTCGCAGTTGCTAAGGACATGGACACAGACACAACAATCCACCTGCTTGAGGGTCTTCCTCTTTTTCACTGACTCTTTCCTTTATTCAGCTTGATCACTGACCTCTCCTAATAGCATATCCAAAGGAAATTAAATGAAGTTGTGGAATCTTAATTTCAGAATTCTGGATGCACTTCTCAAGGGAATGATGTAGTGTGTGATGTAGCAGTAGAGCACAGTTTGATGGAGCACTGCATTAGACAAAATATGAGCCCAAACCAAGGAGCTTGTCTTCTGGCACTACATCAGGCAAGGGCTGCTGCTATTCATGAGATTTGAAGTGGCTAGTTCTCAAAAGTACATTCCCTCTTCTTCCTTTCTCGTCTGAAAGCTTGGCTGCAGTCTGTTTATCATGCGTTATCCTGCTGGGATTTGGAATACCAATGATGTTGCTTCCAGCATCCCAGCAACATGCAAACCACCATAGTACAACAAACTTACAGAAGAGCAGGGCCTATAAAGCTTAGGAAATTAGGGCCTGAATAAACCTGGAAAATGAGTAGGTGTGTTCTGAGACGTCCAGAAAGAGCTGTTGAAGAGCAGAAGACAGGACAGCGACAAACTTAGCAGAGGAAAGAAAGGAATGCTAAGCAGTACCGAACATTTCAGTTCAACCTGGAACTCTTTGTAATGACACCTATCCATGTGCTCATACAAGTCCTTCCAGCAATTATAAGTAGCTTGATATTTAGGATTCGTCTGGTGGGATAGCCAACATAAAAGGCTATCTAGAAAGAAGAGCAGTCCTAGTGGATATTGGAAATTTCCATGAAACATTAGAACTTTGAACCAGAAGGAATAACGTAAGCCAAGAAGGAGCTGATAACAAAGGAAGGCACGACAATGGAAGGTATGATTCTTTTTCTGCTTCCATCTCATTAGGTTATTTCTCCACTTCACCAATGTTGCTGGCCGCTCGAAATGACATGCTAGGTTACGTCCTAGCTGTCTTCTACACCGATGAACCGTATTTTCAATTCAGTCATGCTCACATGACATATTTCATGATCATCTCATTTATAACTTGCTGTCATGATCTACTATTGGGGGGGTTGTGATTATTCAAAATACTCATCTTTGCTTTAGAATTCCTATTACAATGCCATGAGGTTTTATGTTGATAAATAAAGACCCTGATACTTGATATTATCCTTAAAGTAGCTATACTCACAGCAGTGTAATTATAGTTTATATGATGTTCAAGGCATACCTCAGGAAGCACACATTACTTTATGACATTGTTTTTCCAAAAAAAGGTGTTACAATTATGTAATCACCAGGGAAGGCATCCCTTCTGCTCAGGGAGCATAGAGATCTGCCGTTTTCCATCTGCGCACTAGTCATGTGGGTTTGGCATCAAGTACTGGGTGCCCTCACTCAGTCCAAGGTTAACACATAGGAATCGCTGGATTCATACTCCCATTGAGACTGGTTTGTCCTTTCTCATGACTTTTCCTCATCTAAATGAGTTATCTGATATCCTGGGAGCTCTTTCTTCTAAAGTATAACATTTTAACGGCTCTCTTCCATAATCCCTTCTAAAAGAATCAGAGAAAACAAATATCCAAAAGTCTATATTCAATGTTCTAAATGTTCTCTTTATGAATGTTCCCAAGTGACACAGATATTATGATTTATAATGAATTCCCAAGAGTACCAGGGAATATTCTAAAGTGAAAATTTCTCAGAAATTTTCTGCAATACTCATATTAAAATATAAAAATCATCGAAGAATAAAAATGAGGAAGATAATGAATTTCATTAATTTCTTAGCAGAAATCACATGTGTGGTCAGGGGTTCAATCAAAAACTTACAGTGCGGCAGAATCTTTCCTGATTAGTTGGATAGGGGCAGTTTTAAAAGGACTACTACTTTTACCAGGACATTAACTTTATATGTAGGTTTTCCTTTTCATAAAATTCTTCTTAGTCCTATTCATTTGAGCTTCAATAGAGATTTGTTGTGATTGCTGTTCTGCTTGCTGTTAGGTTCCATCGGGTCAGCTGGACCCCAAAGTGACCTATGCACACAGAATGAAGCACCACATGGTCCTGCACCACCCTCCCAATTGTGCCTGTGTCTGAGCCCACGGATGCAGCCAGCATGTCAAGCCATCTTGCTGAGGGCCTTCCTCTTACACTGGCATTCCACTTTATCAAACATGATGTCCTTCTCCAGGACCTGTCCAAAGTAGGTAAGACCATTGTCTTGTCCTGTCTTGTCATGCCCTAATGAGAAAGAACTCTGATCTTACTTCTTCCCATACTCATCAGTTTGCCCTTTGAGCAGTCCATGGTATTTGCAGTGTAGTTTAAACACTGTCTCATGCATGAACTCTTTGGATGGGTTTTCTTCAGAGAATGTCTAGCTAAAAGTACTTATGCAAAAGAAAACCTCATAAAATGTGCCTACCAAGATCAAGGATGTTCCCCTAGTCAAATGATCCTTTGCTTGCATGCGTATACTAAGGCAATGCATGGTGTATGCAGTGGATCCTAAGATTGCTGAAGTAAACTTCAGGAAGGGATGAACTCCCCCCCCACACACACACACCCCCCTTATCACTGAGGGCACAAGTCCTTTCCACACAACCAAATACAATCTCTATTATTACATGTAGACTTTTATATTATTTCCTTCTAAATAATCACAAACTCATTACTTGTTAACATAAATAACGTAGCACCACCAACTCAAGAATCATAATTGACTATCAGTCAAATGTTCTTCTCTTCCCTTAGGCTAATCCTCATTCACTTACAGATGCCGTCACTTGTCAGGCCAGATACCTACTTGTCACTCTCAGTTGTTCTTTATCTTTAACCCCCTGTGTCTAATCAGTTCCTATGTACAACTTCTTAATTATATTCTTTCTGTCTAGCCCTATCAGGATGTGTTTCCTCAAGTCTTCAGTGCCTGAAAAAAAGAAAATGACGCTCTTACTAGGGTTCTTCCTTCAGTTGCCCACCCGTCCGCGTCATCCTCCCACTGCTGGCGTTTGACAAAGTCAGCCTGGTGACACAGGAGTAGGGGCAGAGACAGGGTCATGAGATTTGGGTCTTAAGTCTTTCCTCTGTCACTTCCCAGTTGAGTGACCATGGAGAATGTTTTTAGACTCACAGTGCTTTATTCTTTGCTTTCCTGCTATAGCTTTTAGAAAAACGATTTATCATAATGGTTGTAAAACAAAGATGAGATCATTCAATAGAGCTGGGGAGAAAAACTCATATAGAGCAATCACATAGTCTACCATCTTACGAGTTAAATAGTACCCTGCTTCCCCCAAAATAATACAGTGTCTTATATTAATTTTTCCACCCAAAGATGCGCTAGGTCTTATTTTCAGGGGATATCTTATTTTTCCATGAAGACGAATAAGGTATACATTTATTGTTTATTGTTTTATTAAAAGAGACCTCGTACTTCCTGTCTGCTCTGCCAGAGTCCAGAGTTACGGTAGCTCCGGGGGGCTTTCTTATTTTCGGGGGATCCTTTGTATTTCAGTGAGAGGCAAAACTATAAGTAGGTCTTATTTCCGGGGGATGTCTTACTTTCAGGGAAACAGGGTAGCATTTTGTCATTTTCTCCTTACCATTCTCTCAGTTTTGTTAGAAGCATCAGGTTCTGTCTTTTCCCCCTCGACAGTGCTTCCTTAAAGGGAGAGACTTGACCTGATTCTTCCTTTCATAACTAGATAATAGCACAGCATGCGGCGTACAGTTGAGGATTAATAGTTATCAGTTAATGAATGCAATATTTTCTCTGAATTACCTACAAATGCAGATTTAGTGTACTACAATTCGCATTTTCTCCAATATGTCTCATTTTTTTCAAGACTCTACTAATAACAAGAAAAAAAATGTTGCAAGAGGTTTACACATATAAAGTAAACTCTTTTAAAGAATTAACTGGTTAACATATTGTCCATAGTTGGCAAAAAGCCTAAGCCCATTTTTAGGGCATATTCTTCTAGAGGTTCATAAACGCAAAAAATGTATGTTTTCCATTCATGAGTTTGAGGAAGGGTGGGATATGCATGCAGCTCATGCAGTTACGTCATTTTTGCATGAGGGCCATGCATACATTTGGAGAGGGGGCGTGTGCATCCATCACTTTCATCTGATTCTCGAGAGGTATGGAGTTCAAACAAGGTCAGTAAACCCCCTTAAGGGAAATTTCAGAGACTGTCATAGCAGAAGTCGTCAGGGTTTGTAACAGATTGGTGAAGATAGATTTTTGATCAATAAGAAAGTGTTTTGGAACATGTCAAACAGAAGAATGAAGGCAACTGCCTATTAGCTGAAGCCAAGTGCCTCCCCCTTGAACAATAATCAGTAAGTAAAAGTATCAAATTACAGTACTAGTTTTACTACACGCTTCTTCACAATAGAGACTCGTTTGTAACTTATACTATTGAGGCCTTAGATAGAATCTGTGATCATAACCCAAAACCAAACTTACTTCCACGGAGCTGAGCTGGCTCGAACTCCCAGCAAACTTAGGGATAGAGTGGATCTCTGGGGCAGCGGCTCCACAATGGGAGTGCTTCACAAGAGTGGAACGCCTCATCTTCTTCCCATAGGACAGCTGTAGTTTTGCATCACTGACTTAAAGTTAGCAACCTACCACTCACCAACACTCCAGTAAGGTAATCATCATCTTGGGATTTTGTTTTTGTCTATATATGTGTACACGGTCTCTTTAATTTTTGAGGTGATCTTGCTACTAATACTGATGAATGTATTTTCAAGACATATCATATATACTCGAGTATAAGCCAACCCAAATATCATCCTAGGCACCTAATTTTACCACAAAAAACACATTAAAAATGTACTGAAAAACTCGGCTTATATGTAAGTATATACAGTACATAAGATACAGAACATATTAATTAATATGTCATTTAAACACACACTATAAAATACATTTGATATAAATATAAGCTATAATGCATGGTTGTAATGTGATCTATAAATAGAACTGATAATACATAATGCATAATAATGCTTTCTAAATATAAGGCTTTTTTGAATACTAAACAGAAATTATTGTATATTTAAGGTTCTATAAGATTTTTCTCAGAAATGTAAAACAAGTTATTAGTGCCTATTGATAGTTTAAACATTTAAAAAACAGAAAACCAGACCCACGATCATTGAGTCAATTCCAGCATAAAACAGCCCTAGGTTGGCTAAAAAGACATTTCCACAACGACACATACATTTCCTGGTAATCACATGTATCACGGACATGGCTGTTTAAGGCAGGGAGTCTTGGAGGGAGGAGAGGTGGTTAGGAGGTGGGTTGCGAACCACAAGGTCAGCAGTGGGGAACCACCAGCTTCTCAGACGGAGAAAGATGAGGCTGTGGACTCATGCAAAGACCGTCGCAGGAACCACCGAAGCAGTTCCACGCCATCCAATAGGGTCGCTGTGAGTTAGAAGACACTCAGTGGGGCTGAATGTTGTTTGTTTGTTTTTAGTTTAAAACAGATTTGTCTTTAGATTCGTGCCTGTGTTGTTACAGTGTGTGTTATTTCAAGTTTAAATACATATCATGGCCTGGAAATATACTGCTTAAATGACGATTTGTCAAAACAGATTTAATTGGAAGTACAATTTAGGATTTGTGTACTGATTTAATCATCTGTGGATGCCAATAGTTCATTTATTGGTAGACTATCATTGGTGAACAGAAATCTGCCCTAAGGTTAAAGCTTGAGTAAAGAGCTGATATAGAAGAAGGAGGAGGAGGAGGAGGAGGA
>NW_022103920.1:25222052-25255788 GCF_000313985.2 Echinops telfairi
GAGGGGGAGGGGGAGGAGAAAGGAATGTTATGCTATACACATCGACATTTTAAAACCAAACACACTGATTAGAACTTCACCGAGTTGACTCTAAAATAACTAGTACTGAAATAATCATTATCAACTTTTCCATCTTTATTATCTGTTCTTGTCTGCATCATAAAAATTAGAAGATTGAATGCAAAAGCCTTCCATTAGTGCAATGTTAAAGCTGTAAATTTAAAAACAAATCAGAGAATATGAGAGTTAAGATCCTCTTAGTAACATTAAGTAGTCCAACATTGATTATACATAATTCCTGGATTGCTGGTTAGGGTTCTAAACACACACTTTATTATAAGGCAGAAGAAATGTAGGAAAATTAATGCTGTTATGAAAACCCTAACTTTTCACTTACTTGAGTAATGAAGGTTTAAATTTGCAGTCCTAACATTGTGTTAGCAAGAAATTCTGCAATTTAGGAAAATAAAACTGGTTCACCGAATGAACTTGGCTCACTCAAGAGGAAGGATGGCTTCTGCCGTGTATGCAACACTTACAGCACCTGGATTTAACGGCACTGGGAAAACTTTAATAATTCTGTAGCTTTACAAGCACATATATACAACGTATATATGTCATATTATAATGTGATATTAAACATGCCTGAATAAATCTGCAAAAACTTACTTAACTTACATCAGTTATGAAAGTGCTATTATGAAATATACTAAATATATATGTAAATACTAAAAATATGCATATGAATTATTATTCATTACATTCGTTCAGGAACTGAGATGGCACTAGATGGAATGAGAGCAGTAAACATCAGTAAGATGTCTTACATTATCTATAATGGACTATAGACCAAAAGGAATAAAAAGTAACAAAGACAACAACATAAATAGTAAAACTAATTTTTCCATGTTTTGGTCACTGATATATAAAAAGTATCTAGAATGGTGACTGGGCTGTTGCAGATACTCACAAACTAATATTTGTTGCTTTTACTTAAACGCTCTCTTTAATAACCTAAAATTTCAGTAGCATATTTTTTAAAACTTGAATAATATAATAATAACACCACCCCCTTTATTACTACTGAGGTTCCCTTAGACATGGCTGGCAATGGAGCAAATCTGGATAACTGGAGTAGAAAGCAATCCTTAAAAAAATAATCCGCAAGGCTGATGCTTCAGTTGCTTTCACAGAAAACTGTGTGGTAGGAATCCAGGCCAACACAGAAAGAATCAACAAGCTAACGAATGAGTCTTTAATGTTGCTAACAGCACTGAATCCTCATATAGGTTATGACAAGGCTGCAAAGATTGCTAAGACGGCACACAAAAATGGATCACCCTTACAGGAAACTGCCACTGAACTGGGTTCTCTCACTGCAGAGCAGCTTGGTGAGTGGGTGAAGCCTACACATATGCTGGGTCCAAAGTGATTTAAATATAGTTCCAATGAAAACAATCTTGTTTGAAATAGAAAGTGAGAAAAATTCTGCATTTTTCTTGTACAAAAATGGATAAACTTTTACAGAAATTCCTTTAAAAAAATAATAAATAAATCTGACATCAAATAGGTCTGCAAGGATATTATCAGACACTTTAGAAGTTGCACGCGAGGTTCTGGGTTAAACAACACAATCAGGTGCACTCGTTCTGCAAAGACCGTGTTAACATGGCCCACTGATGTGCTGCACGTGGTTGGGGAGTAATTCAGACCTGTGGTAGTGATCTCTGGCTTCTCTCTTTTCCCCAAGCCGTCTGGCGGGCAATCAGTGAAGCATGCTGGGCCTTTCTTAGAAAGATGTAGTATAATGTAAGTAAATTTCCTAGGAGGGTTGAGGAAAAGGTTACATCAAGCAACCTGAATTTCCTAAAATTAGAGCCCTTGTGAGATGTTAATGGAGTATAATGGTACCTGTCATGGAGTAGGTCAATTGGAGATATTTCTGTGAATTTGTTCCACAGATATGCAAGATATTCCCTCACCCATTCAGCAAACATTTACTGAGTGTTTGGTATATGATTATGGATCTGTAGCCTGATTCTTAGGCTCAAATTCCTTTTTGCTCTCAGCGACTGGCTGATAAAGAGAATAGGAGCCCAGGCTTTTTAGGAGAGTATAGTTAACCACGGGAATGAAGCAACAAAATAAAAACGAAGACACACTCATCCATACGTGTACACATCCCCAAACACGTCTTTGACACTGGCCACAGTGCCATCTCTGAAGGGCATCAGAGTGTGGTGTCCCTCCTTTACGTCTGCCGCAGCACCTGTCAGAGAGACTGCTGGAGCTCAGCAGATGCGAGTGCAATAGGGTTGTAACCTAGGCTTTGCCCGGGTCTCAAAAACCAGAGAGCTCCGCCGGCCACTACGAGCTTTCTTCCAGGCCGACTATTTCGTAGTGACAGTGCTTGCATTGAAGTGCCTCTGACTCAGCTCTCTGATAAGGATATTGGCCTTTGCTTAAACTAGACATTATTTTCACAAGGCAAATGTCCCCATTTTATTTACCTGGCACTAAGTTGACAACTTTTTAGGCTTTGAAGATCATTTGACCCGCAAAACAAACACGTGACACTTTAGAACCCAGTCATGACTGGCTCCTGAAGTTTGGTCCGTGAAAGACTTTCAAATGAAGTCAAAGTTCCCAAAAGCCAGGTCTCTGTTGTGCCCATCGGTGAGGAAAAACAGAGCAGACGCATCTACGTCAGCTTTATTCTGCTCAGTGCAATCGCCACCATATTAGAAATCAAGGATGCAGTATTACAGCCCATTTACTAATTTCATGCTTATCATAATCCCTATGCAAGAAAGGCCCTATGGAGCAGTTCTATCCTGGAACACAGAGGTTGCTAAGAGTCAGAATTGACTTAATGGCAATGAGCTTGGACATTCTGGTTCATATGCATCTACATTATGGTTTCCAAGTCTATAACTCTTCCTGAGAGCAAACAGTCTCAGCTTTCTCCCACGCAATGGCTGGTGGATTTGCAATGTAACCCTTACTCGGTAGTGCCGGGTCCCTAGCCCACTGCCGTCAAGTGGATTCTGACTCACAGGGACCCGAAATAGAATTTCTGAGGCTATGATTTTTCATGGGAGCAACCAGTCTCATTTTTCTCCTACAGGGTAACTGGTGGGTTAGAATAACTAACCTTATATTGAGCAGCCCAAAACTCATCTGGAAGGACCACCAAGGCTTCAATTACTTAACCAATTCTCATAAATTCCAGGTACCTGCACTATATATTATTTTGGTTCTCCAAAGGAATGTTATCACAAAGTAGCGACCTAAAATTATACTCTTCTATTTTTAAAGTAGGAGAAACGTTTGGTTATTTCTCGTTTAATCCATGAACTGCTAATACTTTAAGATCGATTCAATATTTCTGTGCCCTTGAGGTCATCTCCCTTTGACTGCACTGACCACTGCTTCCTTTGGGCCATCATTATGCCTTGCACTTATTTATTGCATTTACTGCCCAATTAGATTTATACAAGCTGTGAGCTCCTTTAGGGCAAGGATGCTTCTTATTCATCTCCATGTTCCAAGACTGCAGCAGAGTGCCAGGGGGCGGAAAATAGAAGTTCAGTATTTATTTGTGGAATCATGTTCAAGCCCTGTTTTATAAAACTGTCTTATGAAATAATTGCAAAATAAGTTCCTCTCGGAGATCAGAGTTACAAATTTAAAAATTCAATTTGCTGGTTTATTTTACCTATATATTTTTTTTTCTTTTACTTGTATACTGAGAAGCTAAATGCCAGAATGTAGTCCTAAATAAAATGTATCCTTAATGTGAGTAATCTAGTATGAGTGGTCTGGTGTCATTCCACTGTTACGCCATCCCGTTTTATTCTTGCGTCTCTGCGACTGAAGCATCAGCTTGACATAAATGTCCTCAAGTCTATTTTGGAAGGAAGTGGGATATGATTAACATATGTTCAATATGCAACATGAGGCTAAACAGGAAGGGGCAGATGTAAAGCTGTTCTCTTTAGTTTTCTTTCTTGGGTCCCTGGAGAATGTTTCCTCCAATTCAGCTGAGCCCTAAGCAGCTGTGTTCTCATGACTGTAATGTTGGTGCTTCTATGCATTACCTTGTCTGGGTCAGTTCTGAGTAGTAAGTGTAGTCTCTTCTCCATAATTTGTTTTCTAATGTATATCTACTCTGGTGCCATATTAGCTATTCTTGTATTCTTAAGTTGTGACTAAAATAAGCTATTCTTCAAAGTAATAAGACAATCTACTCAAGTGCTTTTCTAAGTAATATAAACGCACTTTAGTTAGTATAATTAAGACAATCAGAACTATGGTGTCCCTCTTAACAGTATTGAATCAGCAAATACAGAAGAACTGTATCTGGTGGTGCAGTGGTGATGAGCTGAGCAATGAACAAAAAGGGGAGCACTGGTAGTTTAAGGGCCTCAGTGGCTCTGTGGGAGAAAGATATAGCAGCCTCCTTCAATACGGATTTACATCCTTGGAAACCCGACATGGCCGTCCGACTCTGCCTGGCCTTTCTGATTCTGAATGGACTGGACGATGGGGAGTGTGGGTTGGAATTTGGGGAAATAGATATGGATTTAGATTTAGGATTGATCATTATTCCTTGGGAAATCATTTGACAGCCTGACACTAGATTTTCTCAAAAGTTCTTTGCAATTTCCAAAATGCTATGGCTCTATTAGTGATTTCCGTAATGATAGTTGAGGTACTAAACCCATTCATGGGAAAGAGGAGACATTAATTTGCATACAGACATGCATAATGCTTTCTAAAACATCACCTGACACTAGCAATAAGTGACATATGTGTATTTGGTGAATATAGCCCCCCATCAAAAGAAAAACAAACATAAAATACCCTGCCAAAGACATATTGCATTTAAATTAATATGAAACTGACCTTCAAACAATAGGGGTTTGACTTATATAGGGCTACTTAATTGTGCATTTCAGAAAACACTGCATGTGATACTAATCGTCTTCACACAAGCACTGTCGATCCAGTCACCTGGACCTCACAGTAAAATGTGATCTCTTCCAGTTCTTGTGTATATTTTTTGTTATGTTTAGTGTAAGACTGTCACTTGAAAAACACCGTGTCCCTAGTGCTGTTGGAAGTGCTCCCAAGAAGCAGAGAAAAGTCATGATATTACGGGGGTGGGGGGTGTAGTTGCTTGAGATGTGCAGCCACAGTTGCCGGCACTTCCAGATCAATGAGTAAGAACCAGTATAAGTTTTTTTTAAAAAGAAGGGGGATGTGGGAAGGCATTGCTATTGCTTCTCTGTCAGGTGTGAAAGCCTGGCCATTTTAGCAAAATGCCTTTTGATCGCTTACTGGCAATGCCATTTTTATTGTCGATGTAACTTCTAATACACAGAACACACAATAGAAATGTGCTTATCTACTGTGCGTGTTGTTAGTATGACTGCTGGTCAGGAGCAGGGGAGTGTTTCGGGAGTCAGAGGTTACACTTGGATTTTCAACTGCAAACTGGGTCAGTGCCCCTAACTCTCATAACATTCAACTGTGCATGTTTTTGCTGCAAACTTCAGTGAAATGTATTTTCAACATTGTATTTTTAGTTTCAAAAAAGCACATCTAAAATACTATTTTCAAAAATCAAGACAAAATTTCCAGCTTGGTGTGTACTATATACCGTAGCCTTTGATTAATTACTTAGATGAAAGAATTCCCTGAATCTCAGTGTTTAAAACATATCCCTCAGCCTCATTTCAAGGTTGGGTTATAATGCAAAGCCATCCCTATTAGCAGTAACTTTGTGGATTTGAAGGCCTGCCCACCAGCTCCATCTTTTCGATGCAACATTCTCCAGTTATTTGGATCTTCTGAATGAAGAAATCAATTCACATGTTTGGCGTCTCAGGGAAAGTTTGGAGGTCTGAGTCCTGCCAGGGGCAGCCTGGAAGAAAGGTGGGTGAATGGCTTCCAGAAAACCAACCATTGGAAGCCTACTTTAGCAAACACGAGGTGGCCATGAGCCTCAGCCAAACTGGCTAAAACTCGAAGGAAAAAAAACCAAAAAAACTTTTGACCCTTTGGATCAAATTACTCTGTCTTCCAAATTCGAGTCGTACTTTAAAAATCCATATTTAAATTGTAATTTAACACTGACGTACCATTCACCTTTGGAAGAGACTATCTGGCATACTCAAAGGTGGGCAGTCTCCTATGCACAAGTTTAGACTACGTGCCCAGCCTCCTTGCACCTGGGCAGACCATAACTGGTTGTAGCCAAGGGAATGTGAGCAGATATGATGTTCCCCACAATGAGGGTTGGCTCTGAAAGCTCTTTCACAACCCTGCATGTACTCTCTTTCTCTGTGCTTCTTCACTAGTGAGCAAGGAATGCAAGACTGGCAGAGATTCTAGAAGGAAAGACCTGGGTGCTTTAATGACTGATGGGAAAGAGCATGCCAACCCCCACCCCCACCCCCGCCCACCTCCATTGCTTCAACACGCCATTCAATATGATATTCTTGCTGTTCATGGTTTATTTTTCACTTCCCTCCCTGATCATAAAAGATTGGAACGATAGCCCACTACTTTAAAGTTTTCTCAACACATGCAATGATTTTTTAAAATATACTACTTATTTTGGTGGCATTATACGCAACAAACATACATCCATGCAAATCATCTACATGAACAAAATGTATGATATTGGTTATATATTTCATAGCTGCCACCGTTCTCACTATTACTACACATATTATTCCATTGCCATGATTTGAATCTCTCTGTCCCTTAAAGTTGCCATTAGTGCTTTAGATTATTGTCAATTTGCACTCATCTAAGATAATTTTTTCAAAGGGTGCGGTGCTTGAAGTAAACATTCTTTAATAATGGGGCTAAATGTTTGCTTTGCTTGATGATGGTCTCATATGATGGCTTTGGTTCAAGTCTATTTCAGGCATTAGATGTGGATGGTCCCCTAAATCTTATTGGATTCAGTGAAGCTGGTTTCACTATTAATTTAGATTTTTGTTCTTGCTTTTATATGGATACATTTTATAAGGATACATTTGTTTGGTCCTGGATCAAACAAGCAACAATGGTAGATAAGCACGATCTATACAATAGAATAGTCGTTTATGGGGACATGTACACCTGCGATCTATTTCCTTCTCTAACTCCTGGGTCTAATTTTTCCATTGCTATCCCAACCGAATAGAGACAATTATTGCATTTTCCATGCCCACCTGCAAGAAGGCCTTTAATACCCAGGAGCAGTCACAAGTTTTATACTATTCATTGCACATGGGAGTATTATTAATAGAAATACATATTGTTTTAATACTTCTGTCATATTGTTATCCTTCCTTTATATGCCTTCAGTTAGTCTTAATGAGTTCTCCACGTTTCACTTTTTCATTAAATGCTCTTCATTGATCATGCTAAGCCCCCTCCTCTTCATTAAAAAAAGCCCCAAATTAGTCCTTTCATTGTGTTCTCTATGTGAGGAATTAATATGTACAGATTTTACTCCTCTGATTCTCACTCTCTCTTTCTAGTAGGTATTGTAATAAATGAGATGACTTCAGCTATCAAATTGTTACATCTGTAAGAACACACACACCATATTCTCAAATCATTTAAATAACACATGGCGTGTGAATGGGGTCATGAATAATTTATCATTGGTCGTACAAATAGAAATTGATTACCTCAGATAGGTCCTTTGTTACCAAAAACAAAACTACTGTCCTGGAGTCAAGAAATATAAAAAGATCTCACAGCAACCTTGTGAAGCAGTTATTTTTATCCCAATTTCAGAGATTAAACACCTTCGCGAAGCGTGCACTCCTTGCTGCCTGAGTCATGATTGACACTCCGATCCGCTCACACTTCCTTACACGCGCTTTTCCTCGAGCACAGTGGTTCTCAACCTGTGGGTCGCGGCTCCTTTGGGGGTCGAACGACCCTTTCACAGGGGTCGCCCAATTCATACCAGTGGCAAAATGACAATTATGAAGTAGCAATGGAATAATTGTATGGTTAGGGGTCACCACATGAGGGGCTGTCTTCAAAGGTCAGCATCAGTTGGGAAGCCCTGCTGCAGCACGCATTTCCCCGTGTACGTTTTCATAGCATCTTATTTGAAATTCTTTATGTATTTTTTCTCAATATCAACATCCAATATAAGTTATCATATAATACATTCCTATATTGTGC
This sequence comes from Echinops telfairi, assembly GCF_000313985.2. Classification (NCBI taxonomy): domain Eukaryota; kingdom Metazoa; phylum Chordata; class Mammalia; order Afrosoricida; family Tenrecidae; genus Echinops; species Echinops telfairi. The sequence continues at coordinate 25,230,255 of NW_022103920.1, forward strand.
TAAACATAATTTTCTAAAGCACAGACTTGTTTTCTTTGCTCAAAGGCCACAATCACAAGGGAAGCCTTCCATCGTCAAGTTTGTTTCTATTGGGACGGTTCCTGGTGCTCGGAACCCCGTGGGGAATTTGCCTTTCCTCCGCAAAGATTCTGAACCTGGACCTAAAGCTTCACACGTTCCCCAGGTGGTTTATATGTCCACATAAAAATTCTTATAGATTCCCAGGTGATTCTTATGTACACAACAGGGAATCTGTACGAGTCACCTAGGGGTCTTGCTAAAATGCAGATGCTCATTTAGTATATCTGGAATTCTCATTTAGTGTATCATCTGGAATGAAAAGGCAAATTCTCAGCAGAGAGTTGAATTGGAGCGAACCAATTTGATGTCCAAGCTTCTAAACAACCCCTTTTTCTCTCTACCTTGTAGATCTTTGCTTCCAATCTTCAGTTGTCCGACTGTAGTGCTAATTATCTCCACTGTGGTAGCCATTTAATGACTTGACTATTACCTCCTCCTGATTATCAACTATTTGAGCAGCCGCCTCACTGTCACTCTCTCTGACATGGCTCATTAATTATTGAAATTTCCAATGTATAAATATATAATCATTTCTCAAATATGACCTTTTCATACCTTGAACTCATTTTCCTAAGCATCTTGTCTTCTACATTACGTAAGTCACTTAACTTCATGGTCATTTCTAGCCTACATTATTACCAATAACAGGCATAAATACACAATCTCTGTTTCATGCATCTGGTTCTCTGGCCATCACTTCCTATCTCTCCAGCTCATTCACCTAGTATTCAACTTGACCAAGCTTCTATCTGCTCAATAGGACTTTCAATCAGCTCGTCCAACATGCCTGCAACATCCCTCAATCCTTGGCTATATATTAATTTTATATACATATAAAAAATTTATATATAAATGTTGTTTGTACACACACACAAACAAATATATTCACATTAAATTCTATTGTAAGTCAGTACTTGCAATCATTACTTCGCCTAGAGTTAGATAGCATCTTCTTCACTAGGAGAAATTACAACCGCAGTTAGAGCTAACTCCGTACCATTCCTAAACATATCAAGAAATACAAACACACCAACTTGGAGTGATCTCACATTCAATCAATTTGAAAACTCTCAGAGCAGACCTAAAGTTACCCAACAACCAGGTTTCTCTCATCTATGAACTCGTCCACTCTCCTAGTTGACTGGCCATGGCTTCTCCTTTCTTCTTACAATGTCAACACTTCCATCCGAATACTCACTCCCAGCTGATGACTTTCCGTCTCTCTCCATGGCGAAGACCCTACCAGAGCCTGCCTCCAGCAACTCTCAGAGCCACACACACAATGCGCTCCGGAGGTTTCTGGACATAGATGGGGCTTACTCCTCCCCGAAACCTGCGCTTGAACCACGTAGTTCTTGTTCTGCTGCCAAAATAATTTTCCTGCCAGCATAGGGATGGATGAAAACCAAAAGCAAAAATTCTGGGGGTTTTTCCTATCTTAAAAATATAATAATAATAAACCTCTCTTTCCTAAGATTATCTTTGTCCTTTTATAGCAAAATATCCTGAAACATTCCATTATACTCCATAACATTCCTTTTTCCAGTTCTTTCTTTAATCTTCTTCAATCAACTCCCCTCACCAATTATACCAAAGCTATTCTAGTCAAAATCCCCAATGACTAATCTTGCTAAGCTCCTTAGTCTCCTTGCCATTTCCCTCTTACTTGGCTCCCCTCTTACTTGGTTTACCAGGATCAAATACCTTTTCCTTATGACACATTCTTCTCTTGGCTTCCAGTTCACCATATTGGTGGTTTTCTTTATTTTTCATCCATCTTAAACTTCTTCTCCAGTATCTACCCTTCTTCCAGGCTTCTTAAGGTTGGAATACCTTAAAGCTCAATCTTTTGCCATTTCTCGATCAATGTCTACTGCCCTATGACCTTACTCAGCATATGGCTTTTAACAACAGCCAATCCTCAAGCCATCCTAATGTATATTTCTTACCTAGATAGATGTTCTGAACTTCCAAGCCATGCATCCACCGGCTTGTGTGCCACTCATTGAGATGTCTAATCGATATCTGCAACTGATATCCAAACCAGAATCCCTCTATTCCTATTCCTTTTAGCTGATCCTACCCCCGACCCCACTCATTACAAATGACTGAATGCCAAGTCTTTCTGATTTCTCATAGAAACAGATGACAACTCCATCCCTTCAGTAAACTTTAGGTCATTAATTCACCTAGTTTGTTGGAAACATTGCTATAACATCTTACTATCTATCTAGAATTCAACCACTTCTCAAACTTCCATGGCTGCCACCCTGGTATCAAGCAACATCACCCCTTAACTGATTGCTGTAAAATAAAAATTTAACACATTTTTCTGCTCCTATCCATGTGCAAACTACTTTTAACCCAGATGCCAGGGTGATCCTTATAAAAAACTCAGTAAGAAAAGTCCTCTTTTCTTCCCCAAACTTTACAACTCCCTCATCTCTGAGTAAAATCTAAGTCCTTACAGGCACTATCAAGGCATCACAGTGACCAAAGACTCGTAACTGTCCCCCTTACTCACTTTATTTCTGTCACCTGACACTGACTGTTCATGGAGTAGGGTTGATGGGATGGAGGCTTTCAGTAGGCCAACTTCTTGGAACATCATCGTCTGAGATATGGGCTTGGTTAATCCCTTGAGTTCCTTCTGTTTTTTCACTTGGAGGCTACTTTCTCAGGAGGCCAACTGACTATTCCTAAACAATGGAATATGATCTTCCTCCACTCTCCCCAGCTTCATCACTTTCTACCAATTACGTAATTTGTGTATGTGCACATGTGTGTATATTTCAAGTAAAGTAAAAGTGCCCCAAAACAGAGTCTGACACAAAGTAAGTAATCAATGAACCCTTGCTGAATAAATTGATGAAACATAGTCATGGTTAAACCTATATTCTACATACACTACACAACAGGCACACACACAGGGCTCAAAAGAGACTTCGGAATTTGTCCTCAACAATTGAAATGTGTTAATGAGCTACACCTAACAGATAATTAATAGTGCTGCATATAGGATAATAGGTTCTAAAAATTGTGAAGAACCTTAAAGGTTACACAATCCAATCATGCATGTAATTAGTTCTTTTCTTCCACATGTTTTCCCACATTAATTTTTTAGCCTCTGCTTGACTACTACAGTGATGAGGGACCTTTCACCTGGTTTGAAATGAGGACATTGAAAGTCAAAGTTAACTTAGCAATTAGAGAAAGTACCGAGACTGATAGCAGAAACCAAGTCCCACGCCCACTACAATGCTAGTCAATTTTATCAAACCAGTGCCATGGTAGTTGTACGGCATGGCATTGTTTCTTACTCAGAGAGAACTTACAAAGTCTAAGCTAATAAGTAGTTCATGGGTAACCCTCTGGCAAACACTGGGAAACACCATCTTCCTTACTCTTGCCATGTGTGATCCACTGCTGCAATGCCTACGTCAATCCGTCGTGTCAAGGGTCTTCTTGTTTTCGCTGACCCTGTAATTTACCAATCAAGATGTTCTTTCTTAGTGTATCGTCTCTCCTAACAATATGTCCAAAGTGACATGTATGTAATGTAAACTATGTAAAAATATGTAAAAGATGTAAAAATGTAAACATATGTAATGTGAAGTCCTGCCATCCTTATGTCTGAGGAGCATTTTGGTGGTACTTATTTCAACACAAGTGTTTGTTCTTCTGACAGCCTATGTTCCTTTCAAGAATATTCTTGAGAGAAAGCTGAAAGAGAGAGAGAGAGAGAAGGGGGAAAGGAAGGATTGTGCCCATGGACTGGAGTTATTATATGCTTCCCCAGCTTCTGTGAGGGGGTTCCAGGTGACACCCCTATAACAGAAGTGTCTGACGCGTGAGGATTCAATTGGTAAATGCAGCATGCTATTTTACTATGTTCTATGAAATTCCCCTTTGTGCTTGAAAGTTGAAGATCAAAGATGTAAGCAAGAACAAAGATATTTAGACTAATGAAATCCCTTTAGAATACTCCCTCCTCCTTAAATAATTCAGAAAAAGATGGACGCCATCACAGAGAAGTCACTAAATGTTCTGCTACCTAATGAACAGAAATCCGCCTCTGCTCAGAGATACTCAAATTAGACAATCCACACACTCGTCTGAATTGTGAAGGTTTTTCAAATTTTAATTATGTTTTGGGCTTCTGCTCAATGTACCACACTATGACACAAATGAATACCAAAGCGATAAAATTATAAGAGACAATGAAAAACTCATAATTAGTTTGCCTAAAGCCAGCACAGCAATGGTGAAAAACAGATTCTACTGCTTGGCACTATCATTAAACTTACTGAGTTCCTAAAGATCTTCCTATCAGAACTCTCCTGTGTGAAGACGTTATGTTTAATGGATAAAAGGACAAATTTTATTACATTGACACTCAAAAATGTAAAACAGCTTGATATTTTTGATTCATCATGTAGGCATATCGTGTTCAAATAGACTTAATTCTGTGCAGCTAAATAAAAACTTTCAGAACTTCAAAAGAACACACTGTCCTCGAATCATTTCTCAGAAGAAGCAAGTTCTTGATACTGTTTTAGAAACTAAGGGTTTTTTTTAAAGGTGTTTTCAAAACAACAGGCATGCTTCTTTTCAAAGGTTCACAAACGTATTGCAATCAGGTTCTTTCCCTGCAAAGGCCTTCTGTGCTTGGGTTCTTGTTTTGTGTATACACACACACACACACACACACACACACACACACACACACACGTTGATTTCTCCTATTATCAAAGTAGAATACTCTGGGGGAACATTTTACACACTGAAATGGAGTAAAGTTTAGAAGCAATTACCGCTGATGCATATGGGGAAAAGATTTGAACCTTCCCAGACCCAAAAATAATTTACCAGATAATACATAAAACCTAAAAATAACATCAATATATCGTGATCACAGACCCAGGTCACAGCTCTGGAGCTTCCTGCGGAGACAATGAGTGTCTTTCTCCTAGAAGGGGCTCAGCGGCACCTCTCTCTGCCTGCTCTGCTCAGCATGGGGCAAAAGCCACCTCTGGCACATGAGCTCCAAAAGGAATGCTGAATGTGGGTTTCCTTTCCTGCCAGTCTGTTCAAAGCAGTGAAATCTCTCCCAGATTTCTAGGAAAGCAGGTATTATCGTGGGCATTTTACAAAACTGAAGTGGAGTAAACAAGCTTTGAACAAAAGGGAGGAGGCATATTATATAGGCCTATCCACAGAAGCTGGATTGTCTGAAGAAGAGTGTGGTATCACGTTTGAAGGAAGGTTTGTGAATGACTTTCGATAGGTGGGTGACACACCCTTGTGTGCTGGAAGCGAGGAGGCCTTGAAGCACTTCAAGATGAAGACAAGGCCTGCAGCGTTCAGTGTCAACTCCAAGTCAATGTAAAGAAGAGCCAAATCCTCACAACTGGACCAAGAGGTAACATGATACATGGAGAAAATATCCATTGGTCAAGGATGTTGTCTTGCTTGGATTCATAAGCAATGTTCAAAGAAGCAGCAGTCAAGAGATCCAAAGACGCGGTGAAATTGATAAAGCTGCTGCACACGACCTCTGTAGAGGGTGGAAAAGCAAGGAGGTTACTTTGAAGGCTGAGATGCGCCTGACCCAAGGCCTGACACAAGGTGTTTTCAAATGCCTCAGATGCATGTGGACATGGGACATCAAATAAGGAAGAGCCAAGAGAACTGATGAAGTTGAATCGTGGTGCTGTCAAAGAACACTGAAAGCACATGGACTGCCCAGAGCATACATGAGTCTGGCCTGGAAGAAGAACAGCCTGAGCGTTCCCTCGAGGTAAGGATGACGATAGTTGTCTCAGAGACTTTAAACATGCTGTCAGGAGACACAAGTCCTGAAGAAGTGTGTAAGTGGAGGGGGAGCCAAAACGAGCAAGCCTGTCAAGAAGATGGAATGACCCGGGGGCTGCACCACTGTGCTCACTATGGCTAACCCAACTCGATGGCTCCTACCAACAAAAATGCCTCTGCAGGTCTAGGAAGTCTAAAAGATGGAGACAGGTCTTAAGAATGCGTAAGAACATCCAATAATCAATGCCAGACCCCTGGCCTTACTGACAGAGAAGCAGAAGTGACTTTAGACGTGCTGGTCTACAATGCCCCAACTAGATGCCCCAACTCTCCCTGAAGGGCTCTTTCTGGTATTCCACCTGCCTGGCAGCATGCATTGAGCTGGGAAAGCCTCAGGAAAGGGTCTGTACTAAACTCTGGCAGTTCACACTACCTGGATGTTATCTGTGAGGTTCTTTGCTAGAAAAGACGACTAACAACTTCAACTGCACTTGCAGATGTTACAGCCTGTGGGGAAAATTATTTACATGACCCTTCCTGCTGTCTTACATTATCTATCTTCAAAGGTTAGATACATATGAGGACATAGAGTTGGCTTGCCCAGAGGAAAAAAAATCATATTGTATGTTGCTCTTGATTCACATATTATTTGAAAATAATGGGTCACAAAATGTAGTGTGGCAAATACATACACAGATAAACATGAAAGTGCTTCAAATTCTCATGGGAAAAAAATCCATTACCATATAATTCTATTTTGAAGCCTCCATGGGTGGGGGGGGGTCGTGTTTGGGGCCTACTATATGTCTTTTCCTTGTGATATAAATCCCACACAGGAAAAAAAAGCTGGCGAAACCAAATGCTAACCACGTTCCTTCAAGAGTCGGTGTTCCCCCTCAGGAGGAAACTTTTCAGATTTGATGTTGAAGCTGTAAACTATCCTTGTGGTGAGAAACTAGTTTCTTGGATCACTGTAGTTTCTCAGATCACTGTTTTAGGGTTCATGATATTAATTGGCGATCCTTTCAAACTTGTAGGTCTAGAATCCTCCTTTCAAGCCTCCCTCCCCACCCCCCACCATTGACTTGGAGATTTTTACAAGCATTCCAGTTGATACAGATGTGCCATACATTGACTGGCAGACTTTTTCTTCTCCTGTCTACCTTCTACCAGTAGTACAACTGATTGTTTCAGAAATCCCTCAATCGATAGATCTGGATGAACTCTTAGCTGCTTATAGAAAAGAAGGCTTTTACTGGCTTGCTATAAACTAGCATCCCAATGGAACGATATGTCAATTTCTAACATGATCATTACTGCACTGTATATACATGACCTTTTTATTCCATTTCTCCACTAACTTTTTGAAGCACCCTCATAAATCAATTGATGGATAGACAGTTCACTAGTCAGAGATAGACATAAATATACAGATACACACGTACATATACAGGCCTCCCCCATTTTTTTTCTTTTTATAAATCATTTTATTGGGGACTCATACAACTCATCACAAATCATATACATCCATCCATCATGTCGAGCACATTGGTACATTTGTTGGCTTCATCATTCCCAAAACATTTTATTTCTACTTGAGCCCTTGGTTTCAGCTCTTCATTTTTCCCCTCCCTCCCTCATGAACCCTTGATAATTTATAAATTATTGTTCCCAATATCAAATTTCTAAAAAAGTATTTATAGACTCCACCCTATAGAGGGCTGCTATGAGTCTGCAGCAGTTAGCTGGGGTGAGAGGGTGAGGGCGGGTTTTTTTTTTTTGCTTTGTTTTATTAATTATTTTATTGGGGATTCATGCAACTCTTATCACAATCCATACATACATCAATTGTGTAAAGCACATTTGTACATTCATTACCCTCATCATTCTCAAAACATCCACTTTCCACGTAAGCCCCTGGCATCAGCTCCTCGTTTTTTCCCTCCCTCCCCGCTCCCCCTCCATCATGAACCCTTGATCATTTATAAATTACTATTTTGCCATATCTTATACAGTCCAACGTCTCCCTTCACCCACTTTTCTGTTGTCTGTCCCCCATTTTTAAAAATAATTTTATGCCGTTCACTTCACTTTTGTGAAAGACTTTCAATAATGGTTGCTTTCTTGACCCAAAAAGAAATGATACGCCACCGGGGCTCCAATATCAAGGCATAAAAAATCCTCACATGTGGAGCACCAGGCACAAGCACTGCCCTGGGAAGCAAGAATGACAAAATAATACTCATACATCTCTTTGTCAAATCTGCTGGTAATGACCCCTTTAAAGCACTCCGAAGCAAAAATGTCACTTTTCAGACCGAAGCACTCCAGATCCAAGCCATGTATCTTAAAGTGTCTCATATGCATGAGAAGGCTGGACGATGAATGAGGAAGCCACAAGAAAAATTGCTGTCTTTGCATATGGTGTTAGCAAAGAACATGAAATATATCTTGGAAGAAGAATGCTCCATAGAAGTGCGAATAGCTAGAATTTTTCTCAAGTTCTTTGAGCATGTTATTTGGAGGGACCGATCCCTGAAGAAGGTCACCATGCTTGGATATGTAGAGAGTCGGCAAAGAAAAGGGAAGATTCTCAACAAGATAGCTTGCCACAATTGCTACAACTGTGGTTTGGGGTTTAAACACAGCAAGAATTGGAAGATGACCAAGGATCGGGCAGCACTGTTTAAATCTGTTGCACATGGGGTTGCTACCGGTCAGAAGCACTGAATGGCACCTAAATGGAGCAATTATAGTCCCTTCACCTTATACAATAAGGGGTAAACAAACAATATTTAGGGCATATGCTTATCAATTTTTATAGTGGGATACATGTTTACTACTTGGAAAGTATTGGCTGGGTTGTTACTTCTTAATATATCCTTGAATTTGAACTATGTGTGCCAAACAGGGGAAATCTATGATTAAAAGGAAGTAATTCAACTGTGCCAGTGATGTTACGACTTTGGGAAAATTGTGTTATTAAATGGCAAGCTCCATCCTACAGCTGCCGGTGACGGGAAGAGAAACCACTTTTAAACCAAAGCAACTCCAGACAACCGTGGCCGGCTGCCAGTGCTATGTGGGTGCCTCTCATCTGGGTGGCTTCTTGAGGCCCCAAGGTACTCTTCCAGCATTTTCGAGCCAACAGAGGGAGGAGGTGTCACTTGGCAGGGACTCATTGGAGTTAAACTATGTTCCTCAAGGAACCATGCCCAAATCTGTTACTTGTCACATCCGTCTTGCTAGTATTCTACTAGCAAGGGAAGCGCTTGGAAAGAGGGAAAGGCTCATCTTTATTTATTGCAGCACAAATTAAAAGGCTCATGCCTAAGAGTTTATCTCTATGGAAATTCACGGATATTTTCTTCTTGTCTTTTCTTTCTTTCTTTTTTAAATGGTAGGTCATGGGAGGGGGTCCAAATGGTTTCTTCTATTGAATCCAGTTTCTTGTTAGGCCCAGCACACTTAGAATCTGACCAAGAGGTGATACATAAAAATCGTTTGCTTTTATCCTAGGTGAGAGCAAGTGAGCAGAGAGGACCCTTATACGCTGGGGGAAAATACCACAATTTTGGAAGTGTGGCTTTGCTACTGGGTTTTCAGTGATTTGTCAGTAGGAGCTCCAAACGTATATTTTATTTTTGACATTGACAAAATGTGTACCCTTCAAGCAAGGAGCACGTATAATCCCTCTATTCAGGACACACCCATTACCGTAGAAGCATGGAAGACCTGCTCCACAGAAGAGCAAGACGACTAATTCTTCAGTTGTAGAATTAAAATTATGAGAAAACCCATCAAGTAATTGATGAGATATTAGCGTCTCTGTAACCACTACCAAATGGTATGTGGTTTGGATTCTAGCCTTAATATATATACTTGTGAGTATATGTGTGTGAGCATATATAATCACACATGGATACAAATATATACACTCACTGTCATATATGCATATTGAACTCATTGTCATATATATATTTATACTATGCATATTTATATATACATGACAAGTATATTATATATAGATGAGAGTGAGTGTGTGTGTATGTATTGACATACATATACTCATGGCCTTGGAAGAAGTACAATCAGAGTGCTTCTTAGAAGAAAAAATGGCAAGACTTCGTCTCACGTACTTTGTGCATGTTGTCAGAAGGGACCAGTCTCGGGAAGGACATCATGCTTAGTAAAGTAGAGGGGCGGTGAAGAAGAGGCAGGCCCCCAGTGAGCTGGACTGACACAGTGGCAGCAGCAATGGGCTCAAGCATAGGAACAATTGTGAGGCTGGTGCAGGACTGGATAGCGTTTCATTCTGTTGTGCATACAGGGTCATGATGGGTTGAGATTGACTAGATGGAGCCTAACAACAGCACATATACATCCACTCACAAATACACATGGATATGTATATGCACATTCCATAGACATGTATGTGCACATTTACACACAAAAACCCAATGCCATGGACTCAACTGATTCATAGCTGCCCGGTTACCACGACTAGAAATATTAACAAAAACAGACAGCCTCATTTTTACCCATGTAGTAGCTGGTGGGTTTGGATTACAGATTCTCGTAGTTACATAATCTGTTGTCATTTGGGGACTTGAGAGGATCAAGAGTGAAGGGGTGGAGTCTAGCCTGTCAATCAGGTCATAGCCAATGTGGCCTCTTTGTGGGTATGGCCTTCTCCTGAGACTTCTGGGAGCTCCGGTATTTCCTCCTTGGAGGCAGGAGACACTTCTTTCTCTCTCCTCACTCCCTTGGAGATTCTCTACTGACAAGGCTGACTCCCTGAGGAGAAGCGACATGAACCCACCCTGATGCAACCCTGGGTGCTGGAGAAGCCATTCAGAGACCCATGCCAGTTCTGAGATGCTTACAACGCCACTGGATCCACAGGATTTCCCACCCACTGGCCTGTGATCTTCCTGCACTCAGTGTCATTGTGTGTTTTAATGATTCCAAAGAGGACTTTACAGATTGGTATCAGACATATAGGCTAATATTGGACTTATGGACTTGATCTGGATTGGGCTGGGATGTTTCCTCAATACTCAACTTCCCTCGTATATAAACCTCTTTCTTACATGCATATGAGTCTCCCTGGATGTGTTTCTCTAGTTACCCGGACTAACCCACAGACCTTGATCTTAAGAGTCTAATGTTCACTCAAGAGTGTGGCCTGGGCTAATTCTGGGTAAGTACAGATTCTGTGAATTGGCATCCCCTCAGATATTTGAAGCTTTCTATTTTGACCTTTAATAATCTATTCTCTAGGGCACAGAGCAAAATTTATTTCATCTCTCTGGATGCTCATGTGACATGGATTGGCCCCTCTCTTTCTTCACAACAGTGAGGTTTGCCTACCATGTCCTTGAAGAGCTATCCTCTGAAACAGAACTCTGAAACGGAAGTGGCTTAACCTGGGGAGCACACACATTAGACCAAGAATCCTTTTCTTTTCACCTTTGCCCTGCAACAGACAAAAATGCTGACTGCAGCCCATCACACAAACTCAAATTTATTAGATTCATATAAATAAAATATTTTTAAATACAAATACTTTGATTTGTGCATTACGTTTTTTTGCATTTAAATTTTGCATAATGATAATGCATTAAGATTTAAATTTCCAAGATACATTTTGGAAAACAGTTTAGAAGACTGACTCTGTAAACTGTCTACAAAAATATGAAATAAGGAGAATATTGGTAACAACAATTCATGCTATTTAATATTAATAGCCACTTCTACAAAATCAAGAACCAAGATAGGTGTTACAGATGGAATTGGCTAGCTCGCCTATGAAGGCTGAACAACACAAAACAGTAATTTCATTAAAGTCAGTTACCCACTAGCCTCTCAGTGGAAGGGGGATAGGGTTTTCTGCTTCTTAAAAAAATTACAACCTTAGAAACCCTGTGAAGCATTTCCACTCTGTTTTACAGCACCATTATTGGTCAAAATTGACTCTATGGCAGAGTGGTATATAAATGCTTACCTAGAAAAAGTATTTCTTACTAAGGGTGATGTTGCTTTCCCATGCTTAGGTTCAATTGCTAAAAGGCTGTACATATTTCATTATCTAGTTCTTCTGGTGATTGACAAGCTACTGGTTACAAACATTCTTGATCTGAGTGAGAAATTAGCTCTTCTTAGAACCAAAAGAAGTAAGGAAGAATCAATTCAAAAAAGTCATATCATTTCAAAATAATCGTCACATAAGCAAGAGCTTTAATCATCTCTGATTTCATTTGCTTTGATTTCAAAAGAATTGTCTAGCTCTCTTTTCACTTAATATAAAAAAGTGGAAAGCTTTATGTAAATTGTCAACTCTTTAGGCTCTATTAACTGAAATAGGTCAGTGATTAGCTCTGACCCCTGCCTTTTTTATTTTTTTATAAGAGGGAAAAGAGATTTTTTAAGTAGCCAAGCAACACTGATCTTTTATAATTTATTTATCTGGTGTACACTCCATGTAACTGGCTAGAGTAGGTCTCTGGCCCAAGTTTTATGAAAGATTGCTTTAAAAGATGCTCCAAACTGGGATGCCAGCATATCAAACCTTCAGGGAAGTGTTTAGGAAAATAGTACAGGATATAAAGGCTTCAATAGTCATTCATTGATTCTAGAAACACTTCTTGAGTAGGTTAAGAACAAAAACTAACTGCATTTGTATTTCTTACATTAAAAAAGAGAAAGAAATACATGGACACACATATTGATTATTTAATTATGGCTACTAGTGTAGTAAGTTAAAACACAGGGGATAATTATGTTTCAAAATTTCCCAAACTGATCAAAAGAGAACAAAAAAAGTCACACAAACCCTATTTTCTTTTAAAGTGTATGTTCAACCTAATTCTCCTCTCAGTTTGATCCCCAGAGAAGTTTGTTACCTCTGAGTCCTCATTTCAGCTATGTATATGCAGACTTTTCTCTCTCTTTTTCATCTCTCTATGAAGTGTTAGAAGCAGCACACTTTCTTTAGAGGCAGGAGCATAAATGGGGGGGGACTAAATAAGTGGGGTGACCAAATACTTACATATATTAATCATTCTGCACGTGCCAGGTTGTTTTATCATTTTTCATAAAATGGTAGGCATCCACAAACTTTGGTATAAAAAATGCATAACTATAGTTTTCTTTGTCTTTTATAAATTTGTTTCAGTAGTGTGTGTGTCTAAATTTGAGCCCCCTCCCAAAACTTATAATGCTAGCTATTCTTTCTTTCTTTCTCCTTTCTTTTTTTTTTTCTTGCTTTCTTCCATCCTTTATTCTCCTTCCTTCCCTGCATCCTTTTGAATGTGCCAGGAACACTTCTGAGTACTTAAAGAAATTAACTCATGAAATCCTTGTAAAATCCTTCTGGAGTAAGTATTTGACTAGTCCTATTTTAAAGATGAAGAAAATGGTGAGCATCAGGGAATGCCAGTTTAATAGAAGAAAGTGCTCTTGAATTGAGGGAGTACTTGAGTAGAGGCCCACTGTCTATCTGCTACCTTAATACTAAACCTATAAATGTACATACATATATCTATTTCCCCATTGTCACATATAAATATATTACATATGTACATGCCTATATTTACACCTCTATAAATGCCCTTTGCCTCCTAGTTCTTTCATCTATTTCCTTTTACTTTCTTCTTGTTCCACTATCACGCTCAGCCTTCATTTGGGTTTCAGTAATTCCTCTCAGTTACATTGCCCTTGATCAAGCCCAACCAGGCATACTACACCCTGCTGGCCATCAATTTTGGATCACTTGTTGTTCCCTTGTCCCTGTGTTTGTTAACACCCTTTTCCTTTCCCTGCCTCCCCATCTCCCACATACCCCTGGAACCATTGTTCCCGTTGTTTTCTCCACCAGATTGTTTATCCTGCCTATCTAGATAGACCTGCAGAGATAATAATATGCACATAAAACAAGACAGAGCAAAACAAAGCAACAAAAGAAAAATAACAACAATCAATGACCAAAAAAAAGAAAAGCCAGTAAATAGTACAAGGTCTGTTTGCTGACCTTTAGGAGTGTTTTCCTTTCTAATCTGATGGGGTGCCACGCCCTGGTCCCAAAGTCTATTTTTGGTTATTCCCTGCGGACTTTGCTGCTCTGTTCCCCTTGATGTTCTGTTGCCTACCCTTAGTGTTTTTCATTGGGGTGGGGTCAGATTGGGGACAAGTCCTGCAGTGTGTCTCCAGTGTTGTCCCCTGTAGGGCTATGGGTCAGTGAGGGATGTCCTGTCTTGCAGTGGGGCTGGTCATATGGTCCTCTCCTTGCATTGGCTGCTCTGAGCAGGGATATCATCCTCAAGGCTTGGTGGGCCAGGATATGCTCCACTCTCTCTTCCTCCCCCTTCATTTGCTCCTGTTTGCTCTGATCAGACATGTCCCTCTCCCTGAGCTGTAGCTTTAGTGCTGTCCTGTGAAGTAAATTCTTCTGGGGGGGAGAGGGTACTGTCCACATAGTTGGGATTGGGGTTCATAAGCAAATGTGGTAAAGAAAGCTGATAGTGCCCATCTATCAAAAGATATAGCATCTGAGGTCTTAAAAGGCTTGAAGATAAACAAGTGGCCATCCAGCTGAGAAACAACAAAGCCCACATGGAAGAAGCACACCAGCCTGTGTGATCACAGGGTTTCAATGGGATCAGGTATCAGCATCAAAGAACAAAAAATCATATCATTGTGAATGGGGGGTGGGGGTGTGCAGTGGAGACCCAAAGCCCATCTGAAGGCAACTGGACATCCCCTTACAGAAGGGTTGTGGGGAGGAGACGAGCCAATCAGGATGCAGGAGAGCAAGCAATGGTGAAACATACAACTTTCCTCTAGTTCTTTAATGCTTCCTGCCACCACCGCCACCCACTATCATCCTCCCAATTCTACCTTACAAATCCGGCGAGACCAGAGGATGTACACTGGTACAGATTAGAATAGGAAACACAGGGAATCCAAAACAGATAAATCCCTCAGGACCAATGATGAGAGCAGCAATACCAGGAGGGGAAGGGGAAGGTGGGATAGAAAGGGGAAACTGATCACAAGGATCTACATATAACCCTCTCCCTGGGGGAGAGACAACAGAAAAGTGGGTGAAGGGAAATGTCACACAGTGTGTAAGATAAAATAATAATAATTTATCAATTATCAAGGGTTCATGAGGGGGTGGGGTGGGAGGGGAAAAATGAGGAGCTGATACCAAGGGCTCAGTTGCAAGAAACTGTCTTGAGAATGATGATGTCAACAAATGTATAAATGTGTTGATACATGGATGGATTGTGATAAAAGTGTATGAGCCCCCAATAAAATGATTTAAAAAAGAAAAGAAAATGGTGAGCAAAACTAAAGAATTTGTTCATGGACTACATTTCTAGTGAATAGGGAGTTGAGACTTCAACTCAAGCAATATCGCTGTAAGGTGGGATCTATTACGGGACTATAGTTTTACTATACATTTTATTTACAACAAGTCATAATTAAGACAAGAAAACACTTCTCCTATATAACACGTGAACCTCGTGTTCAAAGTGCTATCTGACAGTTTGTTCCAGATAGGAAATGGAAATAAAGAGTGTGCAACTTCTACAGGCAGGAATCATTAAACAGCACGGACCTCCCAGTGATCTGCCGCACAGTCAAGCACTGTCTACATTTGTCTGAACTGAGATATTCATTGGCCTTGAAAACTCTTATTTGCGCAGGTACTAGAGGAAAGATCTGCTCTCCTTGCCAAGGAGAATCACTTAATTGGCATCTAGAATGGTCACTTTAAGGAGCATTTGGAAGGTTCTTTTCCAATGACTTCAAATTCTAGTGCTCAAAATAATGAATTCATTGTCCAAAAGGCCTTGAGAGGCATAAATAGCACTTCAAAAAGATAAAAAGACTATATATATACATATATATTAAAACTGGACAAAATGTACACATTTTCTACTGGGGAAAGCAAAAATCTTTTTTTTAAATTAAATTTCTAATTTTCAGAAAAACATCATCAGAATAAACTTTTAGGAGATTTAATCTTATTCTTTAGTAGAAAAGTGAATTTATATTAACATTCCGTCAAAAATATGCTTGAGTATAAATGTATACTAAACTAGTTATATTTATATTATCTTGCATTTTTATCCTACCACAGAATAGCTAATTTCCATTGCAGTAGCTGTCCACTAGCTACATAAAGGGCTTCAGAATCAAATTAAGACAGGAAAAATAAGTACAATTAAATAATTTGTAGGAAGATATTTTTATGGCATTTCTCAATGATGATACAGAGATAAGAAATGTGACTTGCTAAAAAAGGATTGAAAACTATGTTTCACAAATATTAACTGCATACTTCCTTATTAGAATATCATCTAACACATAAAACTTGTTGATAAATAATACATAACTAAAAAAACTGTAATTACATCTGGAATCAACACTCAAGGGAAAACAATGACTGTTGTATGTCTATTTTTCATAAGCATAATTACTTTCCTTTTTGAAATTCAGAGTCAAGCTATAAAAGACAACAGATAAATAACATACAGATTAGAAGCTTACCACCATTTGTTGGCAATCCCCTCACTCCTCACCCGCCCTATCTTTCTATAATGTGGAGACACATTTTATATAATCATTCAGTCCTTCGTTCATTTTGAGATAAAATGCCTGGCTTGAGGTTATCATTCAACAAGTCCACTCATTGATCCTACAGAGAAGGGCAGTAGACTTGATAAAGTGGAGGAGTAAGAGAAAAAGAATGGATTGACACAGCGACTGTAACAATAGGCTCCGTTGTCACCGCGGTGAGGATGGTGCAGGACCAGGCTGTGTCTTCTGCTGAGTGCAAACTGACTTGATGACAGCAATACGTAAGGATGTTGGCCTTGGAGTTGATCGGCAGGAGCCTTTAATGGGGAAATCCAAGCAAAAAGAAACCGATGCCACAGATTCCAACTCATAACCACTGAATTCAGCTTTTCTGAGGAGCTCACTTTTTACATGAGCCAATAGCCTCACCTCTTGTTGAGTAGCTGGTGGATTTGAACTGCCCACGTTTGGGTCAGCAGTCTAATGCTGACCTGACAGCACCACCTAGGCCAATCTAAAACTACAGAGAGCAAAGACACCACTTCAAAGACTAAGGCATACTTCCCAAGGCAGGCATTTCCAATCACCTCATGAACCCCTGAGCACAGCACAGTGATAAGAAATACACGTGGGCACCGAATCGTGGTGTTAGCAGAGAACATTGAAAGGCCCACGGCCTGCCAGAAGACTCAGATGGGCGTCGGAGGAAGTACTGTCTTAAACATGTGGATGGTGAGAATACATCTCAGTATTGGACATGTGATCAGGAGCCATCAGTGTCTGGAAAAGGACAACATGCTTGTTAAAAATAGAAGGACGGCGAACAAGTGCAAGGTCTTCCAAAGGTTAAACTAGCGCAGTGGCTGCAACAATGGCCTCAAGCCATAGAACTGTTAGGATGGGGCAGTGTTCCCGCCTGCTGTGGTGGAGGCTGCTCTATGGCATCTAACAGCAGCAATGTTCCAGCTATACAGCTGAGGGCAACTTGACCTCTACGTCCAACTTGACCTCCACATCCAAATCTTCCTCTGCATTAGGCTTCTCATATAGAAAATAAGGATGAAAATAGTCACATTCCAATCAGTTTGTTCTAAAATTTAAACGAAATACAGAGAGACATATATATTTACTATTCAAAAAGATTATAACACAATTTGGGAAAATATAACTGTGAACATGATTTCATAAGCTTTGAGGAATCTCCTTCATAACAACACCAACTGTGTTTGTCATCCACAGGAGAGCTGTGTAGTAATCCACAGAACTAAGCAATAGAAACAGAATCTAAAAACGGAATTACTGAAAAGCACTCCATCAGATCCAGTTGGATTTGCAGTGACAGTATATCATAAACTATCAATGAAATCCATGGGCCGGAGGAGTCAGCGTAATGACAGAAAGCAATTGGGGCAAACTAAGATACAGGTCTTTGTAGGCAATTCTGCACCACTGATCTGGGAAAGGAAGACTACATAATCTGCAGGGGTATGGGTATCGCTGCCACGCCTTGGTCTCAAAGTTAACCAAAAAAGGGAGAGTTCTCAGGGAACAATCTTACTTTATGTAACAGAAATTTTCACAAACTCTTCTATGCAGCTCAGTGAAAATTTAACTCCATCTGGAACATTTTGTGTTTTTAGAGAAGTTCTGTTTAAATTTCTCCGAATGTACTCGCCTTCTGCATGACCAGCTATCGTCTCTATAATGTATTTCTTTTAAAAATCCAAGTTTGCATATTTTCCTTTCTTCATGATGAACAGGTTGAATAAATATAAGAAAGGCTGAAGAGGGGTCAAACAGTATATTATGTGCCTCATATTAGAACTGACTATGTCCTATAAATTAATTAATACATATATTTTAACTTGCTAAACTTCAGAATTGAGTTCCAGCACAGTGTCGTCCAACTGCCATTGAGTCAATTCTGACCCTAAAGGACACAAGAGAACTGTCCCTTGGGGTTTCCAAGATTAAATCTTTACAGGCACTGATAACCTCATTTTTCACCCACAGAGCATCTGGTGGATTAGAACCACTGACCTTGGAGTTAGCAGCTCTATGTGTAGTCCACTTACCACCAGAGTTCCTTATAACCTTGAAATAATGACTCTTCGTATTTTTAGTTTAGGGAGAGTAATTGGAAGCAGATGGAGAAGAGATGAAATTCTAAAGGTTAACTAACCAATATAAGGAGTGGTTTAGATAAATGTGGAGATAAAAACATTCACAAACACATTCTGAATTTAGTGCTCATTAAGGATTTCTCCCAGGGTTATGTGTGAAACTCATGTGGGGACATCAACATCTCAAAGGTTTAGAATAGTTCAGTGGAAGACAAGCTGCAATCTCAAAAGACCTTTTATGCTAATAGGTCACCGCAGGTAACCACTCAAATTCACACCCTTGATTCTCCTTTGTAAACAGCCAGAAAAGCTTTAGATTCCATTTCTCTTGATCTTTCCTCCCTTTGAGAAGAAACAATATAACAAGTTTTGTGGAATGCATATTTTACAAAATAAGAGACCTGTATTGTGAACATAGAGTAATATGTTGGAATAAGAAAACCATGCTATTTGTTTAACATTAGTGAACATAATGGTTATGAAATGCTTATGGACATCAGTGTTTTCCTCTCCACTCCGCTCCGCATTAAGACTGCAGACCGTCCTTGATGCAGGCCCTCTATGACCCTTTGGCAGGAGCCCTGTGCAGCACAAGTCGATTGAATATTTACTACGTGCCAAGTACTTATAGAAGATACAGGAGGCGGTTACCTTCCTGAAGCTTACATTTGTGAATAAAGTAAGTGGTAACTATATATATGTATATATGAATGTGAATATATATCCTTATTAATATATATTGCATTATATGTGTGTCATACATATATCTATATGCATTTGTAAACACATGCTCTTGACATGTGTTTATAGAACAAATGCATGTATTTATAGAACAAATGGGAGAAAAGAATAAAAGCTTTATTTAAATATATTATTGTGTAGGAGCATTCTGTTTGAGTCTGATTGTAATTATACAAATGTCTTGAAGACATTTCCAGTTCTGTCTCTTAGAAAAAGTAAAGTATATTTTCCCTTCAATGATAGTTTCTCAGATGTAGGCAGGGGACTGCTAGCCACAAGATTGGTCCTTCAAATCCCACAGCCGCTCCACAGGAGACAGGTGAGACCATCTGTTCTGGGAAAGACTTCCATCTGAGGAAATCGTCGCTGTGAGCTGGAATTGATTGGTGTCCGTGGGAATAACCTACCAATTTTTCTTACTTTTTTCATTCCCAAACTTTAAATAACCATGGACGTTTATACACAACATATGAGGATAAAGAAGCACATGACATATGATGATAAAGAAACAAGATGATAAATACATGAAGTAACAACTCAGATAAAGAAATATATGAATATAAATAGTATATGTTGTCACGTTTCCTTCTGAGTATTTGGAATTCATTTTGAAATTATTTTTAGGGGATGATGTCTAAACAGAAAACTAGAATTGTTTTTCTATTTCCTTGTCATAAAGTGTTAGAGTATTAATGAACTATTAAAAAGGCTACGTTCACTTTAGTAGAGTGCTGTTTTTCAGTAGCTCCAAACAAAGGCAAGCAGTACGTGTGCACAGGTGCATTCTGCACTAGTTTTTCCCAATCAAGTCAGTGCATATGTGATATATAAATAGTCATGTTCTTAAGCAGTATGAAAATTTAAACATATCTGTACACACATTATAACTACATAATGAAATGTAGTTTTTCTTAAAGATTTACTTTCATTTATATTTTTATGTGAACCAACCAGATGTCATTTATCAAACTTTGGTCTTTAAGGAAATCAATTCATGCAATTAAGTAAAACTGAAAACCCAGATTGCTAGTTTCCCTTGTAATTGAACTATTACTCTCTGGCCATCCCTTTGATGTCGGCGTCCTTCTTTTTCCTTGTGTTGATTTCTTTGTGACAGATGGCCAACTCACAGCCCACATCTTGGCCACAAAGCGAAAACCAGCCTTATGTCTGTGGAGTTGATTATAACTCACAGTGACCGATCTGAGGAGAACTGACCCATTGTGTTTCCAAGCTGGGGTCCTTGGGAGCCGATGACCACTCAATCTTTCAACCACAAGAGAGGCTGTTCGGTGAGAACAAGTGTCAAGCTCTCAGTTTGAAGCAGAGTGCTTAACCACTGTGCCACCAAGATTCTTCACTGCCACTGTGTTAATAGTAAATTTCCATAGATCTCACACTGTTACTTTCAAATAGCTCACTCTATTTTTAAATGGTCACAGTGTTCACTCCAGGTTATCTTAAGCTAGTCATTAAAGTCATTATGCTGATCAAAGATTTTGTTGCAGAATAGATTATATTACAAATCAGAAAATTACATTTATAGTAAAGGATTATTTTAATAATATCTAGAAATTAGTTTGAAAGAGTCATTAGAATGGC
The DNA here is from genome assembly GCF_000313985.2 of Echinops telfairi. Classification (NCBI taxonomy): domain Eukaryota; kingdom Metazoa; phylum Chordata; class Mammalia; order Afrosoricida; family Tenrecidae; genus Echinops; species Echinops telfairi. Next base: position 25,251,206 of record NW_022103920.1, read on the forward strand.
CCTAATAAATATAGTATTCATAGACCCAGTACCCCAAAAAGTCAACTACTGGAACAAGTTTTCTGTTTTCAAAAGACAAACCTATTATTATCTCGTTGGTAGGTACCCTGGAGTCAGTTCTGACCATAAAGACCTGAGCACAACAGAATGGAACATTGCCCAGCGCTGCGCCAGCCTCGCAATTGTTCCTGTGCTTGAGCCCGTTGCTGCAGCCACGATGTCCGTCCATCTCCTGGTGAGTCTTCCTCTTTTTTGCTGCCCCCCTCCTCTATCGGAAAAGATGTCCTTCTCCAGGGACTGGTCTCTCCTGACAACACGTCTAAAGTGTGTAACACAAAACTATCGTAAGTCATGCCAATGATATTATTGACTTTTACTCAAGACATAGAATGGGAATCCCCTCGCTGTCAGTCATGAGGGAATTAGCTAACGAGAGAAGTGTCATCTTTACAATGGCTGGCACAGAACAACACAAGATGACAGCAGTTTTACAATTAAAATAAATATCCACTTTTTAAATGGTTAAATTCTATGAAATATACATAACACCTTTTTAAACTGTTAAAGCTATAGCATGACTATGCTAACAGAAGTAGGCAGCACTATAAATACCATTGACTCTTGAACAACATGGCTTCCAAGTGACCACTTTGACATGGCTTTTGTTAAAAATGCTGTGTGAGGCCACACATCTCCACATGAACAATTCATCTGTCATAAATGGCATATCACAGTTCAAAAGTGATCTTTTCCGGTTTCACATATTTTTCATTACATTTAGTGTAAAACCTTAAACCGTGAATAACGCCATGGGTCTCACGCACAGTGCCACTGGCGATGCTGGCGGTGCTCCCAAGAAGCAGAGAAAAGCTGCGGCAAGACAAGAAGAAGCTGACTGAGTTCTGCAGCTGCAATGGCCCACAATTTTAAGAGCTATGAATCCATTTTTTTTAAAAAGCAAATCCATAAATCAGTTCTTACGGTGCTGCCAGCAGGTGCCAAAACCTTGCTCTCTCTCTGCAAAATGCTTTTCTGCTATTGAAGATGCAGTTCTGTAGGTGCAGGACATGTAGAAAGTATGTGTTCATAAAGAGTATGTTATCCATCACGCTTTTGTCACCAGCTGATGCTATGTTTCTCGGGGTCTGAAGTCACACATGGATATTTCACTAATACTCATGGAGGTCAAGGGTCAATCAGAGCTAGAAATTGGTTTGTTGTATTAAGTTTTTATCTTTAAAATGCTTTCTATAAAAGCGTGTTGATCTAAGGCAATGCTCTGTGGCAGATAGGAGCTTGGACAAGGAAACAAAACAAAATCCACTGCAATTGAGTCAACTGCAACTCACAGAGATGTGACCGGCGGTTGCTGAGACTGGAAATCTTCAGGGCTGGATTTTATCCTAATTCTTTCACTGACTCGTGGGACGCCAAAAGTGAAGCACTTGATATCCCTGGGTCTCAGTTTCCCCACCTACAAATTAGAGATTTCCAACAATTTAGTGTTGGGTTACTTAAGCTAAAATGTATATCGCTATTATATAAAAAGGGAACCCTCATGGCATCGTAGTTTTGCATTGAGTGTTCACTGAAACATCAGCAGCGTGAGAGCACCGGCTGATCCTGGGAGAAAGATGAGGCTTTGTACTCGAGTAGAGAGTTAGTCCCTGAAACTTCCAGGGGCAGTTCCACCCTGAGTTCAGTGTGGCTATGAATGAGTCAGCAATGATGATGATGATGATGAGGAGGAGGAGGAGGAGGAGGAGGATGAAGGTATAAAAAGGGCTTACATGTGACATCAGTATTATAAAGAAGAGCCCGCTGTGTAACCATTTATTTAAAGTAACCATTATTTAACCATTATTTATTTAAAGTAACCATTATGTAACCATTATTTATATTATTACAATGTATTTCCATGCAATATTGGCATGCCGTGGATGACTTAATGTGGCTTGTTCAGTCAAGGCCTTTATTACACCCAGCAAACAACCTGATGGGTGTGGGCAAGACAGCGAGGAGGACACTGGTTGGACGACGGGATAACTCTGAGGGACGGTTAACGGAGTTCCTTGTGATTGCCATCCTTTTCGGTACACAATGAGCTGCCGAGACGCAGAAGGTGCTTTTGGAGGGACTATTGAAAGATGGAGATATGACTGACTTCAGCCTCTGAAAAAAATTAACCTTGGCCATTGATGATAAACAGTTTGATTTGCTTCCCCTTTGTGATGCACAAAGATTTTTTTTTTCTGTTTTAACAAGTACTAAGAATTACTTGAGCTACAATTTTCTTTACTTTCAGAAGTTAATTCTAAAAATTTTACTATTCCTTATTTTGTTTTCAGATTTCTTCTCTAAGTTACCTTCCTTTACATCCTAAGTTCCCATTAGTTTGTTCAGTAATTGTTCCTTTAGCGCCAGAAATGTGACTTGAAGACCACTCCCTCGATTATTGATGTCAGAAAATAAAGCAAATGAAAATTAAAGTTAATTTTTAAGTCATTTGTTAGCACATGTGATTAATCTGTGATTAGCAATAAAAGTGTATGGCAAAATGGAGAGTTCTTACTGCTCTCCAAGTTAGGTCAACAGTAAAAATTGAAGTTGATTTTCAAGAGGAGATTTTCTTCCCTTGTCTAGTTACTATGTGACGACATTTAAGACAGGCCAATAAGTAAGAGTAATTAATCACAGCTATCATCACCAACAAGAAGCCCAGGTCTCTCAGTAGGTAATGGCTGTCTGCTAATCAAAAGGTCAGGGATTTGAATGCACCAGCTGCTGAGCGGAAGAAAATGGCAGCCTTGGACTTCCAGGGGCTGGTTCTCACCTGCAGGGGTCACTGTGAGTCTTTGTACTACTTGTACTACTAATCATAATTGCGGTTTGTATCCTGTTTTAGCCTTTGTTGATTTTTAGGTTTATAGCTCATGTGCACTTATTAATCCTGCTAGGTTTCAATTTTTAAAACATACACTTCAGTGACATTTCATATCTACCTTCATTCATATGACACAGGCTTCTCTATGTTATTTGTAATTGCCTTTTGGCTGCACAGATACCAACAGAAGGGGGAGAGGGGAGAAGGGGGGAGGGAAGAGTTGTTAGAAAGGAAGGGGTAGGAAATAGAGAAGAAGCACATCAGAAAATGTCCGATCGCCTGTGAGAAATGTTCCTGGGCTCAAGTCTCAGTAATCAATTTCCATCAAAATGGAGAGGTATCCACCAAATTGTTTAAATTTTAGACAATTAGTAATAAAGATATATTACTCCTTTTGACTGGGAGCTGCTAGAAATTCAGGCTGGATTCGGAAGATGACATGGGACATGGGAATAGAATTGCTGATGCCTAGTGAACCTTGACTGAGAGGAGAGGTGAGCAGAGGGATGTTTGCTTTTGTTGTATCGACTATGCAAAGGCATTTGACTGTGTGGATCATAACCAACGTTACATCACCTTGAGAAAATGGGAATTCTAGAACACTTCATTGTGCTCATGTGGATCCTGTTCATGGATCAAAAGGCAGTTGTGGGAACAGAATGGAAACACCGACTGGTTTAAAGCCAAGAAGGGTGTGCACCAGGGTTGCAGCCTCTCATCATACTTACTCAGTCTGCATTCTGAGAAAACAGTTGGCAAAGCTGGACAATATGAAGAAGAATGAAGCATCAGGATTGGAGGAAGCTTCTTAACAACCCGGGACATCCAGCTGACCCAGCCTTGCTTACTGAATGTGAGGAGGACTTGAAGCACTGGCTGATGAAGTTCAAGGCTTACAGCCTTTAGTATGGATTACAATTCGATGTAATGGAAACCCAAATTCTCACAAGTGGACCAAGGCAACACCATGATAAGCAGAGAAAAGATGGAAGTTGTCGAGGATTTTGTCTTGCTTGGATCGACAATCAACGCTCATGTCAGCAGCAGTCAAAAAATCTAAATTATGCATGGTATTTGGTAAATTTGCTGCAAGGCAAAGACCTCTTTAAAGTGTTGAAAAGAAAAAACAATGTTTCTTTGAGGACTAAGGTATGCGTGATCCAAGCCAAGGTATTTTCCATCACCTCATATGCTTGTGAAAGTCAGACAATGAATAAGAAAGAAGAACGGATGCATTTGGCTTATGGTGCTGTCACAGAATATTGAAATCACCATGGACCGCCCAAAGCATTACAGCTCTAATGCTTCTTAAAAGCAAGATGGTGAGGACGTGGACATCATGCTTCTTAAAGCCGAGGGGCAGCTCAGAAGAGGAGACTTCAACTAGAGGGATGGACACAGCGCTGCCACTGGAGAGGCAAACCTGACAATTGTGAGGATGATGCAGCACCGGTATGTAAGGGTGCCATGAGTGAAACTAACTTAGCAGCATTTAAGAGCAAAAGTCATTTTGGAAGTCATATCCGCATTCTTTTTGAACCTCCGAGCAATAGGTGGCCTGCCTCACCAAACTTGCAGATAGTTGTCCAATGCTGAACCACCGCGCCTGCACGCCACTCAAGCTTCCACTAAGGCACGATCAATTCCTTTTTTTAAAAAAATCATTTTATTAGGGGCTCGTATAACTCTGATCACAATC
>NW_022103920.1:25256815-25272600 GCF_000313985.2 Echinops telfairi
GGAAGGTGAGCATCATAGAATACCAATTTAATAGAAGACAGTATTCTTGCATTGAGGGAGTACTTGAGTGGAGGTCCAATGTCCTTCTGCTACCTTAATACTAAACCTATAAATATAGGCTCATAGATCTATTTCCCGATCAATTCCTTACAATCCCCTTTTTTAGTCCAGGTCACTCTCTTATGAGGTAACCTTGTCCTTCCCCAAAATACTGCTTGTCTTCTCCCAACTATCCTTATTATTTAATGCCTATGAATCATTAAACTCATTCTTCTCTCTAAGTGTAATATTGGTACCCAGTTTTTGTAGCAATTTCCTACTAATATTCTCATTGCTTTATTTTTAAATAGTTTTATAGGCATATACTTCACATACCATACAATGTAATCATTGCTTCATATTATGCAGAGTTGTACAAGCAGCACCACCATCAATTTCAGAACATTTTCTCCTCATATTCATTGTTGTTAGCTCCCAACTCTCCCCAGCCTCTTATGCCACCCCACCCCTCCAGACAATTAGCAATAGTTACTGTTTATTGGTCTATTGATCTACCTCTCTTGGATATCACATACAGAAAGTCAGACAAAACATTAACAGGAAGCCTGCAAAGAAACAAACAAAACCAATAACAGTGAGTCCATGAGATACAGAAAAACTTCCATCAAAAAGAAAATGCCAAAAATGGGTGCCACCTCTTTTTGCCTTCTTATTTTATCTTCGCTACCCTGCATTAATTTTTCTTTAGTCTTCCTCCCTGATTATCAGGCAATCACAGGCAGATGAGGGAATTGGGTCAGGCACACCTGAGTGCTCAAGGTGAAGATCTGATGCATTTGAATTATCGTATTGCCCAAGACCACTGACTGTACTGCAGAGCTTGTCCGAAGAAGGAGCAGATGTGTCTGAGAAGAACTACAATGAGAATGCTCCTAGAAGAGAGGATGCAGGGACTTGGTCTCATGTATTCTGGTTAGGTTATCAGCACAGACCAGTTCTTAAAGAAGGACCTCATGCTTGATCAAATGGAGGGACAATGAAAAATTAGAGATGTATTAACACAGTAGATGCAACAATGGACTCAAAGCCAATAATGACTGTGAGGATGTTATAGGACCGGGCATTGGTTTGTTCTGTTGTACACTGGGCTGCTATGAGCCCAAACTGACTCTGTGGCCCTTAACAAGAGAATCTCCTGAATGCTCGTATAGTCTGGGAACTTAATGGAGGTTTGTGTGCATTATTAACTAGGATAAGGTTTGGTAAGAACAGAAAGGCTCTCAAAATTTGTTTTCATCTTTCAAAGGCTTAATGATGATGTATGGAGGAGAATGTAGGGTAGCCATAACTAGAACATTATACATTAAATGTGAAGGATAGCATTTGAAAAGAAAACGATTTTAAGGAAGGTACAGTTTGATTGCATGCATATGCTTTGCTCAATATAAAAGAGTGGAGTAGATCAAGCACCAATTGGGGTGAGGTACAGAGGAGATATGTGAAAATTACCAGGAAACAAAGGACCACTTCAGCTACAGAGGGTGAAGGAAACAAATATCCTCTCCCTGAGCTGACAGAGAACATTCTCATCTGTCCAGGCACCTAGCCTCCAAAATGGGAGAGAATAAGCATTTCTGTTACAGCAACACTAGATACATAAGGCAAGAGACCACTGGCTGATGAAGTTTCTGGTCGGCTTTTATTGGTTTTCAATCTAGGGATCAGGCCACCAATGTCAAAACACCATCCATGCCAAATGAGCAGTAAGTATTTCCTTTCCGGGAAATAAATGCACCGCATAACATAAGCATTGTGATTGATGCTTTCACTAATTACATTCAAACGTTTGTAAAATGCTAATCAAGGCAGCACATGTTTTGGCCATTTTGAATGGCTTTACCTAAAACAGAAACAAACCAGATCTGTTGCCATAAGTCCCTTCTGATTCACAGCCACCCTCTAGGTCAGAAGAGAAGGGTCCCGGAGAGCTTCCAAGGCTGCAATCTTTAGGGAAGTGAGCCACATCTTTTCTTCTTCTTTGGGGACGCTAGTGGGTTCAAGACACCAAGATTTCACTTAGGAAAGGAGCTCTTAATCACTGCACTGTGACTTTATGAATGCCCTGAAGTAACCAATTTTTCCATTGGTCTTTCTTTTGGCATCTATGAACCTGTTTGGCATTATTTCTGAAGGAAGTGGTGATCATTACCAAGCATAATGATGTAATCAAGTTTATATTTAATCATTCCTTGGCTTTCCTGCCTGACACTGCTTTGTAATTTGCACGGTTTGCACTTTGCTTACACTCTCCTATCTTTAGTCGACCCAACACCTACCCTGGGCTCTAAGGCTCACTCATTTTAATTTTGTTTTTCTTTGTAGGTTCTAATTCTGGTACAGATCCTAATTTTAAATGTGTGAGCTTGATTAGGTCACTTGGCATTTTCTGGGTCTTGACAGTAAAGTAAGAAAATTGGATAGTGATTCTCTCTCAAATTCTTCCCAATTCTAATATCCCTCTTCCCAATTCTAATAGCTCGCTCACATCCCTCACACCTTAGAGTACAAGGGTGTAAATGCACAGCAGGTGCTTCATGAACGCTTGTTTAATTAATATGACATAGCATTTGCTACTTTATCCCATCTACTCTGCAGGAAGATTGCCTATCTAAAAGTTTTTCACAGAACTAATGGTTGGAACATCTTAGAGTTCTCTCCAACTGATTGATTTGAAATCATTGGCTTGGTGTTATATTCTCCCCATAAAGCTGCGGGTTTTTACAGCTTTATAGACAATAATGAGTACACTTAATTACACATGCACAGTAGCAATAATCTCTAAAGACAATTTAATTTCTGAAGCCATGTACTGTAATCTTCTCCAAATCATAGTTTCACACAAATCAAACTGGGATGAAGTTTAAGGATGAAAAGCAATTTGTTTTACTCTGCAGTACTCTAAACTTATCTTTGAATCTTTGGTAACTTGTAACTTGAAGTCATATCAGAACCAAATATTTTTAATGGGCCTTTTTAATTAGAGTGAGATGCTCTTGGCGGAAAAAGATGCAATTCGCATTATGTAGACCTGAAAGCAGGAAAAAGAATTAGGATGTGTACTAGAATTAGAGCCTACAAAAGATTTCTTGTTTCCAAAGACTGTGTAATTTCAGTTAGGACACTTATTTTTCTGGGCAATGTAGGTATTGCATTTATATACCTTTTGGATGAAATATCTTGAAGGCAAGTTAAACATATTAAACAATATAAAATTGACCTCATTTAAAATTAGTGTATGTGTGAAAGGATTTGATCCCACGGTTTTGATGCTACTTCTTTCTCAAAATAGTTATCATGTATCACTTTAGAAACAGGAATAATATGCCACAAAGTGTTTCTCAAAAAACTTTGATATATATATTTCTGCTTAAAAGTCATTGAATCTGCAAACTATTTTTGCAAAAGATCTGCCACTGAGCCACTGCCATAATTTGATTTTTTTAACACTAAGCATTAAGCACAATAATGCTTGTGCACAAGCCTTCCACACAATAAAAAAATTATAGTATTTCTTTGTTAAATGAAAAACTTTGCCTATAGATATTTTTTTATAGAACCCATTTAAGGATTTAGTTCTTTGTCACAGTAAATGTACTAAATAGACATTGTATAGATATTAGATGAAAATACCTTCAGAATAATGCAAGCCTAAAATTTACTTTGATGATTTTTGCTAAGGTTTAGTAAACACATTGGGAAGGAAATCTTTATGCTAAATTTTGCATGTTGAAATAAGTATTTTGTATAGGCAGGATGTAGACAGCTTCAAAAGTCTAGGAGAAATGAATTGCTTCAAAATTGATTTTTGATTTAAAAAATGCAACTTAGAGATAGTTATAGAAAAACATTAAGGGAAATTGAAAAGATCTTGTTAAAATAATCGAATTTACAGGATGTAAATCTGAAAATTGCCTCTGCATCACAGAGCTACCTACATAATCCTAGAAGTGGAATCCTTTTTTACCTTCTCTCAAAACAAAATTGGAGTTCTAATAGGTGCAAAGAAAACTGGGGTAGGAGCCAGAAGCAACTGATTGTCACCTGAAGGCAGATGCAAAATGATAAGGCGTCATTTTTGAGGTTTCTAAAAGTGAAGGCAAATGTTTAATTTTAGTTTTCTTTGATGATCTATGCCTTTATCAGCAGTACATTTTAAAAATAGATGTCCCTAACTCTACTCCCTATTAACTCCATAAACCAAGTCTGACATATGGAAACATTAATTAAGTATGTTTCAAGGTGTGGATGTCTGGAATTTTGATGCCGCTGCAAAAACTCTGCTTTGGCAATGCTATCTACTACCTCCATCAATGTCAGTTTTTAATTTTCGTCTCTTAATAGCTAAGACTTAAGTCTGATGCTCTACAGGTCTACCAAGAGGTGACACAAAAAACACCCAGCAGGTAGGCTAACACGGACTAGGCTGCTCTAGATTTAAGAAGACTAATAGAACCACTAATTGATGCTAAAAGAAGTAGCTGGCAAGGATCCACAAGAGCAAACACAAGAAGGAGCTGAACAGATGAATGAGGAAAGCTTATCTAATCAAAAGAACATCCATCATGCATAAAGAAATGGAAAATGATTCTTTGGGGATGCTTCAGGTAGGGGCCGAAATTCTGGATCATTCTGGAAAGCCATATTGGTATTATTTCTTCACAACTCTTCCAGGACATGAGTTCTGCAGATTGTATATTGTGTACCAGTCTGCCCCATGTTTTAGGATACGCTTACTCAAAATGTGTTAGTCGACATAGGGAGGGAGTGTCAAACTTTATCTTCTGATTAGTACTCTACCAGAGGGTTCTGTTGATGCTGCGGTATGTTCCCACATGAATTCTTTCATTATCTAGTAGTTTAATAGATGATTCAATTGGATTTCTGCAACTCATAAATGTTTGACAAGGAAGTCCCCCAAAGACAGTACTCCAGCCAGTCCTTGTTGCACCCATCGAAATCCCTTCCAGGTTGAGTAACGTGTCAACATCCCATAGACTTTTCCTGAAACCTCCACATTTTGTAATCTCTCATTCTTCTAGAATTCTACATTAACATCCAGAGCCTGGCCTAACACGATGAAGTTCCCTGCAGGGAAAAATAAGAATAAACAAATGGGGCTTCAGGACTTCAAGGACCATCCTAGAAGATTGCCAAAGATTTCATAGGCAATAAGATGTTCTTCTGTGCCTATCAAAGTAAGCAGTATCAAAATGGGCTGGAAAAAGAGACAGTGCCAAGTGTCACTCTGCTAAATGAAAGATGCTGAAGAAAAGACCTGGAGATCCGCTCTCGTCGAGATTACGCCGAGGAAAGACTCACATCCAGGGAGCGGTTCTACTCGGTCGTACAGGGGGGCTTGGATTGATTCAAAATTGTCATGAAATCCACTCAACAGTTTCTTTCAAGGTGTCCTTTGCTTGGAAAATTCATAGATTTGCATTGTTTCTGGTTTTATGTGTCAACTTAAAATTACCTTGTAATAATTTAAACTCCTAAAAGCTCTGGAAAACACCCCAATCTAAATGTCAAGTAGAGATTTCAGATCATTGTGAATCCAAAGACCATTCCTGAGAATGCACTGATCTTCACAGAAAACCCTGGTCAGCTCAAACTAAGCCCTTTTAAGTCGTATTGGTGTTGGGAAAGGTGAGGTGGATAAAAAAGGCTGAGTAAGGTTCAATTCTTCCAAGACAGCAAAGATCTTAAATAAATCATGTTAATAGATGTTTTTCCTTTCCTTTACAGAGCAATTTAGGTTTGACTAAGCTTTAATCAATTGGTAAATTAATAATTTGCTTCAATATATCTTTCAATAATTGTACTTTGCATATCTTCCATAGATCGTGTGTGTGCATGTATATGTGAAACTTAAATCATTTCAGTGGCTATAATATATTCATCAGTATTGAATTTCCGGAAAGACAGGAAGAAGCACTAGTGATGAAAGACTAGACAATATAATTTTTAGTATGAGGTGATATAACTTTCATATAATTGACTTTTAAAATAACATTTCAATATTTTTCATATTGTGAATCTCTCCCCTTGTATTCTACATGGAAACAATAATATATGTCAGTCATCTAACCTATACATTGCCAATTATTATAATGATATGCTATTTTACATTGTAATGTCTATAGACAACTTGTAATTATTGTTAGATGATGTCCAGGTGGTTCTGACTTGTGTACAACAGACAGAAACATGGCAAGTCCCATGCCATCCCCACAACTGTCCTCATGTGTGAGCCCAGAGTTGTAGTCACTTCATCTGACTCGCTTAGGGCCTTCCTCTCGACGATGCTTGCCGTTATTCCGGCATTTTGGCGGGTGGTTAGAGAGCTGCTATCTCGGCCTGCCACTTATTCTAGTGCGGACACACACGAGCTGCTAGAAAGCTGTTTCCTTATGACTAAAATGAGATATATAATTTTTTCTTCATGGTACTGTTAGGATAAAATATATGAAACACCTATGGATTACTGACTACTTGATCATTCTTTTAATCCCTCATATGGTCCATAACTGTCTACTTTGCTAAGACGCCCTTAACCTAACAGTGAAGTTACATTAAGAAGGAGATCCATATAACCTTTGCTCACATTCGCTTGATCTTACATTCTATCCCCAGTTTGTTTTACTTAGAGAATATATAGATGCACTGCCAATAGTATACTTATTCTGATTTCTTAAAAATATATTTTATTTATAAAAAAGATTTCATGGAATACTAATTCTTCATTTTCCTTTGCATTTTGCTTATTGTTTGCTAGTATCGGGTCCTGTTTGAAGCAAGTGACAACATATATTATGCTGCTTTCTATTCATACAGAAGAAATCAAAAGCATCCCTACAGAACCTTCAAATAGAGGCTTAAATTTTGGGGATTATTTATCATTCAACTTCCTGGACAGGGGTGTGTAAACTGCCAGTTTATATCTTAGGCTAGAGTATCACAGCATTCTAAAACTACTGCATGTTTCCAAAGAAGGATGCTGTTTTCCAAATTTACAAAAAGAACCCCTAGAGATATTTTGTGCAGAGTTTTCTAAAGAACCATAAAGCACAGGCACTACACTAGAAGAAAAGCGAGTGGCAAGCCTAGAAGCAATTTAGAAACCACCCACAAGCCATTAAAGACCCAGCAGCTCCCACTTCAGGAAGTCCCCCTACCATCCAGGTCTTGTAATCACTTTGGAAAGGAAATGAGGAAAGGGCAGGAAATGTGGTTTCAGTAACATCAGCTACAATTATGATGTCTGTATTTATTCTTATTAAATCTTTGGTAGTAGCATTTCTTACCACAGGAAAACACTGACCAACAAATGTTTTCCGTCCCCAAGTCTGTATCTGTGTCTTGATACAAGCAGTGTTCGAGCAGTGTACTAAGACAAGCTGTGAGCAATTCGTTTTCATGTGCACATGTATCTGAAGACACCAAAAGAAACAGTATACATATTAAGATCATTGGATACAAATCTGGGCTTTAGCCATTGTGGTAGTCACATAATTGTCAATTTAAGGATTAAGCGTGTAGGGGTGGAGTCTAGCCTTTCAATCAATGAGGCTTCTGTGTAGGCATAGCCTTCCCCTAAGGATTCTGGGAATTCTGGTATTTCCTCCTTGGAGGTGGGAGACTCTCTGCTCACACCCTGGGAGACACAGCAGCTGACAAGATACATGGACCCACCCTGATGCAGCTCTGGGTGCTGGAGAAGCCATGCAGAGACCCCTGCCAGTGCTGAGATGTTTCCAGTGCTACTGGATCCAAAGATTTCCCACCCACTGGCCTGTGATCTTCCTGCATTTGGCATCATTGCATATGTTTCATGAGTCTGAAGAGGACTTTACTGATTGGTATCAGACATATGGGCTAATATCAGACTTAAGGACTTGATCTGGACTGGACTGGGATGTTTTCTCAGTGTTCAATCTCTTTCTTATACAAATATGTGTATCCATGTATTTGGTTCTCTTGTCTACCCAGACTAGCACATCTGTGTATTTGTTTGGAATACTTTTCCTAATCAGACATAACAGAAGTTAAATTCATATTCTGCAAGCATCCCTATCTAAAAAGGCTTTATTTCCACTCTTTGGCTGGACAAATAAAGAAAATTTGCAACAACATTTTAAAATGATCACACATAAAACTGGAAGGACGAAATCGCGCATTTCTTGACCCCTTGGGTTACTTCATATTTCAAATGGCGCAACAAACTTGTTTTTCAACAAACATGCTGCTTTTCAACAAACCTGCTTTGGCCAACAAACTTGTTGTTGCTGCTGTTAGATACTATCAAGCCTATTTTCAACTTACAGCAAGTCCAAGTGCCAAAGTAGATCTGATCTGTAGAATTTTCTAAACTGTAACCTTTACAGGCAGGAGAAAGATGAGGCTTTTTACTGCCATCAAGAGGTGCGGTCTTGGAAACCCACAGGATTTTAGTTCTAACGGGCTTAGGGTCCCTGTGAATAAGAACTAACTCCGTGGCCGTGAGGTTGGAGTATTTTTTAAAGCCTTTATAGGAACCGATCATCAGGTCTTACGCCAGCATAATTCCTAGGTAAGTTAAGAAGTCAAACTTGAGTTGGCCAAAAGCTTTCACCGTGGTGCTCAAGGAGCTCCATCTCAACAAATTACCAAAAGTAAGTTCTTCTTCACATTTCTGTAATAGACTAGTGCTCAGAATCTCATTAGCCAAACTGCTTCCTATTAGAAATTATTTTATATTAAGTATTGCGGATCACAGCGAGACACCCATTATTGTGAAAAATATTGAGAAAGTTCTCATCAGCCTTTGTGTCAAAGTACTAAAGGATGGATGGGCTTCCTGATCTCACTTAATTAACTGATGTGGATCCTCGGTCATTTGTGCATTCAGTCACCCTTTCTTGAACAGAACATGGTTTAAAATCAGGAAAGGCATGATTTAGGGTTGTATCATTTAAACATTCTTATTCATTCTGTATGCTGAGCAAATAATCTGAAAATCTGGGTTATATGAAAAAAAGACATCGTGGTTAGAGTAACATTTATTAATCTGCGATATGCAGATGACACACTATCATTGATGAAAGCAAAGAAGCAGCAAGTATTGATGAGATTGACAAACTGTAGCCTTAAGTATAGATTATACTTTTCCAAATAAAAAAGAAAGAAAGAGATCCTCACAATGAGACCAATGCACTACATAATTTTAAATGAAAAAAAAAAAAGATTGAAGTCAAGAATTTCACTTTACTTGGATCTATAATCAGCATCAATGGAAATAGCAGTTAAGAATCCAAATGATACACTGTATTGGGAAAAATATGCTACAAAAGATCCCCTTAACATGTTAAAAAGCGCAGCTGGCGCTTTAAAAACTAAACTATGGCTGATCCAAGTCATGGCATTTCCAGTCCCCTCATGTGCAGGTGCAAGGCAATAAGGAGAAGCAAAGAGCAATTGATGCCATTCCATTATGGAGCTGGTGAAGAACATCAAACAGTCCACGTACTGCCAGAAGAACAGCTGCCTCTGTATTGGAATAAGTACAGCCAGCATTGTCCTGAGAAGCCAGGATTGGGGAACTAGTCTCACATATTTTGGACCTGTATCGGGAGGCACTATGTTAGTCTGGGTAGACTAGAGAAACAAATTCATGGACACTCATATGTGTATAAGAAAAAGCCTCATATACAAGAGCAATTGAATATTGAGAAAACATCCCAGCCCAGTCCAGATCAAGTCCATAAGTCCGATTTTAGCCCAAATGCCCAATACCACTGTATAATTTCCTTTTCAAACTCTTGAAACACATGCACTGATACCAAATGCAGGAAGATCACAGGCCAGTGGATGGGAAGTCTGGCAGATCCAGCTCAGGGCTCTAGCGTAGCTCTTTATGTCTCGTCCACAAGCATGCCTCACAGGGACTGAGCCCTGCAGCGCGCCCAAGAGAGAGTCTCCCACCTCCCTGGAGGAAATCCAGGAGTTCCTAGGATCCTCAGGAGAAGGCCATGCCCACACAGAGCCCTCATTGGCTATGGTCGGATTGACAGGCTAGACTCCACCCCTACACTCTTAATCCTCAAAGTGACAAGTGATTGTGTAACAACCACAGGGACCAATCCTTGAAGAGGAACACCACATGCTTCGTGAAGGAGCAGTCAGTGAACAGGAGAAGATGGGCTCAGCACAGCCAGGCTCATGAAGATGGCTCAGGAGCAGGCCGCGCTTCATGCTGTTGGATAGAGGGTCACGGTGAGTCAGAATCACCTTGACCGCACCTAACAGCAACCTTCGTGGAAGCTGACAATGACCTCTTTAATCTGCAGTCACTGGTGGTTTCAAACCACTGACCTATTGATGATTAGTCAATTACTTAACTACCGCAAACCCAGGTCTCCTTTCACTATTGACACATTTAAGGATTTATTTTCTGGAATTGCAATGGTGACAATGCTTCATCATGTTCAACTATTCAAGGCTAAACTGGCACTACGAATTAAAGCATGAGGCATGAAGCAAATGTTGGTGAAATTTAAGGGCTTGCTGAATCCTTTAATGCTGGACGGATAGATTTTTATTTCCAAAGACACATATTTCCACATGTCAATTTTCAAAAATCAAAAGCAGCAGTCAATATATTTTTCGAACATTTTCTACAAAAGGATCAAAATGGAGTCAAAGAATATAGCCCTTCTAGGCAGGATTTCTTACAATATAATTCTTATATTATAATTCTGGACTTTATGTCCGTGGCTATGGTCCCATTTTGGAGGAAGACAAGGCTAAGTCCTGACCTTAGTAGGGTGTGCGAACCAAACCATACCCTTTGTTTCCTTGGGGGCATCTTCGAGTACTTTAGTGGAGGGAGTAATGGAAGAAAGCATCCTTCATTGTCTTTGGAGTATGGTGGGCTAAAAGACAGACCACGCCTCCATCAAAGCCATTCTTCAGTATATGAGAGTCACCTGGGAGAGAAATCAGAGGGCCATTGGAAGTGCATGGCCAAGATCTCTGTCTGAAGTGGCAGAGGTCACCAAGACTAGTGGCATGGAGACTCAGAGGAGCAAGAGACTATGAGGTAGCATCTCCTCACCTAACCTTAGACTATGGGACTGTCAGGAGAGCCACAGGCTGGCTTCCTGACCCATGGAGGCAAAGGCCAAGGGTCCTCATGAATGAGAGGCTATGAAATGGATAATCATGTGCCTGTTTGATGAGGAGAGGTATTGCTCTGGACCAATGACTGTCTCCTTACTGTTTGCTGATCCTGACTTGTGGTCACCTTTCATCTTTCCTAATAAATCCTCCCAACCATACGTATTGTCTATGAGATGTGTGTGGCCATTGCCAGGAACCTATCATAGAAGTAGAGTGCCTTGGGAGGAATAGTTGGTGTCAGAGCAGGGTAAAGGATAGAGCATGAAGGTGTGTCTCACTTCTGCCACACAGCCACTTATTTGTAAATGTCGCCAATGCCCCACCTCGCCCCTTCCTGCAATGGTTTTCTAGCTTCATGAATTTAGCAAGTTCTTTCCAACTATGGGTCAGTTTCCTAATCTGAATGCTATGGATAAGAAACAGCGTGTTGTTTCATATTCTAAGAATACAGGTATTCATCCATTCAGAATAGTTATTGGAACAATACAGGTACCCAGGCAATAGCAATTATCCCTATCACTACAAGGGAACATTTTAAAAACTTTGGCCTCATTCTTCAAACCAATGGCATTTATTCGATGTTTAATTCTATCCCTTTTGCCTCTGTAATCAATCACAACTCTTACCATCATTGTTATGGAAAGTGTTGGCAAGGTTCAAGATACGTAGATCATCATGCTTCACTCAGATTTCGTTTTTCTTATCACCAAGGCCACCTAAATAATTATCTAAAAATGTATGCAAAAAATTCCTTTATATTATGCATTGCTATCAGGGTACAACTTGACTTCCATCAAGAATTCTGTATAGGTCAGCAACATTTTCCAAGGAGTACTGCTTTACTAATAAGAAGGCACGGCATGTGTCTATGCTCGATTTATCTGAAAACTAAATAAAGAAGAGAAAACCTTACAAGACACGCATGTGAGAACACAAAATGTGTAAGATCCACTGACCAATCAGAATGTAGCATGCAGTACATACTTTGCTGTTTTATACACACACACACACACACACCATCTAAACAAATCATAGAGGCAATTTATAACTTCCTACATAACACATTAACATCTATTTAATCACACAATATAAACATAATTACATCACATTGAAGAGAGCCCTGATCCCACAGTGATTCAAGCACTCTGCTATTAACCAACAGGTTGGTTGTTTGAATCACCAGCCACTCTGCTGGGACAGACTGGCAGCCTGCTTCTGTAAAGATTGACAGCCATGGAAGCCTATGGAGCAGCTCTGCTCGGCCCTGCGGGCTTGCACCAGTCAAAGTCAACTCAGGGTCAGTGGGTTTGGTTTTCTGTTGCTAAGAACCAATGCATGCCTTATTATATTGACTAGGAATGCTGCAGTGTCCATTAAAGGTGCCAAAAGAGTCCGTCTCCATCTGCCGATCGTGCCATCATGCTGTATGTTGTTGGCCACATTTGCAAGTTCTTTGCAAATCATGGTTGACAGATAAAACTATCTTTGTAAGAAAAGAGTTTATTTGAAAGAAAAACAGATCAAGTCAAACCATTCTTCTCAGCCCTGAGAAACAGTAAATAATCTTTGGTGTGCTGTTTACTGAGATGCGAGCACAAGCTTGATCCAGCCCTTATTTGTAAATACAAATATTAAAATGCGGTATTAAGAATTATAGGCTGATAAAAGTGATTGTTTCGATAGACCATTTATTTCTGATTTACCTTTATTTAAGCATTTCTGAAACCTAAAGTTCACACTGCACGTCAATCTTGTGCATTCTCTAAAGGGAGACCATCAGCCTGCAACCATAATGGCGTCCCAAAGACTCATAGCCCCTCTCTGAATTATGAAACATCAAAAACAAATGTTTTAAACAAAATCATGATCATAGAAGGCCAAATGGTCACAAGCACAAGTTGGACTAGGAACTTAGAAAGGACTAGTGAATGGTATACATAATTTACTACAGATGAGAAAAGTGACACGATTGGTTCAGGGTCCTCCAACCACCTTGGTGTGGTATAACTGTTGAACACTTGAGATGCAGTCAATAAAAATAGCCATCCTACACATAACACATTGTGATGTGTTGTAAATTCCAGCATCGCTCCCTCGGGTTATAATCCCATTTTGGAGGGGTTTCTATGTCACAGAGTGAAGACAGCGTGTCCTCTGAGCCACCCCCTTAGGAGAGGTGGGACTCCAGTAACCACCTTGGTTTCCTTGGACATGGTCTGCTGAAAGACAAAATCCACACCTCGAAATCTTCTCAGAAACAGAGGGAAATCCCCAGGACCATCAGAAAAAGCATCAGTAGTGGACCGTGTTTGAGATCTGTGTTTCGTGGTGGAGGCCAAGACCGGAGCCCGAGACAAAGGGCCCATGAGCTTGAACAGAGGAACATCTGTGCTATTTAGACTGATACAGACCAGCAGGCAAGCTTCCAGGATCACAGAGGCAGAGCCAATGACCACACAGTTCATAGACTGATTAGAGAGATTTGGAGGCTGGCTGAGCAAGGGGGATGCTGTGGACCAATGCCTAGGGCTTGTTTGTTTGTTTTACTGAAATTGAATGGAGTCCACCTGCTAACTTCCCTGCAGCCCTGAGGTTACGTGCTGGACTCCTAACTGCAAGGTTAGCAGTTGGAACCCATCAGCTGCCCCTGGGGAGGAAGAAGGGGCTTTCTATTCCCATAAAGAGTTAGAGTCCTAGAAACCCGCAAGGGTACTTCTACCCTCCCTATGGGATCACTATGAATAGGCATCAACTCATTGGTAGTGACTTTAAGTTTTAGAGTTAACATCCTCAATAAGCTCCCATAATTCTGAGCTTTGTCTGTGAATTCTGGGTGGTCATTACAATGAATTCTCAAGTCCAACAGAAAAGTAGAGTGTTCTGGGGGGAACAGTTGGGGTCAAAATAGGGTAACAAGCGATGTTAGGTAGAGGGCATGTCTGACCTCTACCTTTTGGCAATGGGTGGCACTGAATTCTCTTTCTCCCTTATGAAGTAGTAGGAGGTCAGTGAAGGGCCCCATGTCATGTCATTTACTAACCACGTGACTGTGGTACCTCAATTTCCATAAAAGGCACACACAAGCCCATGCCTAAAGGTGAGAGTGCTCCAACCTCAGCTAACAAGGGAACTCTTGGCAATCTACATGCAAACATACTCTGCCTAGGGCAAAATTTCACATTTCTAGTCAATGATCTGAAAGAAATCAGTGGTGGCCCAATCTACATAAAGAAACACAAATGGATTCAGGGCTCCCACTGTAAACTGTAGTTTTCCTCAAAGCTAATGCTCAGAATTTAAAATAGAGTACATACTTCATTTTAATGATTTACTAAACATCAGAAAACAAACAAACAAAACACCGCTATCAAATTCATTCTGACTCATAGCAACCCTACTCTGTTAGGCAGGGTTTTCTAAAGAAACAAAACCAGAACACTTATGATGATAGACAGATAGATAGATTTATACAGCATGAAGAAATATGACAGCTAATTAGTCCACACAACAGTAAAAAGTGTTCAGTTCAACTCACTTTTGTTGAACAGTTATATACTGGAAGTCCTTCAACTGGTGAGGGCTGCCACATCCAAGGTCAAGGAAGCAGACAGCTGAGTCTTCCCTCTGGCAATGCAGGCAGAGTCCGTCAACAGGCGGCAAACAGCAGCGTGGGTCACCAACAGTCAGCAGCTCAGGAGCTTTGCAAAGCAGGCCCAGATGGGCTATCGAGCTCAAGCAATGCAAGACGACAGGATCTGCCAGACTCAAGCTCAAGGGATATACACACCAGCTGTGTGGCAAAGCAAGTCTCCAAGGAACCTTGAGCTCTAATGACACAATCCTGGGTTGGCTTGTCCCACAGGTGGTGTAGCTCACTAGTTGGGGCAGGAAATTGGCTAAAACAGTCACACACTGGTTTGATCACCTGAGAGCAAGAGAGAGCTGGGTGGGCCTTGCTGAGCCATTTATCTCTTTGCTCTCCAATCAACCTGTCACCTGATCAATCCCACATGTTCCTATTGGCCAGGTTGGCACAATAAACCTGCCTATCACACCTATATAGCATTTCCAAGGTGGTAAATCCTTACCTGGGCAGACAGATAGCCTTGTTTTTCTCCTGTGGTAGGTGGCGGGTTACAACTGCAGACTTTGTGATTAGTATTCCAGTGCTTATCCAAGAGTGCTACTAGGACTCCCAGGTACTCACTAAGGAGTCTGTTATTCTTGTTTATGTTTCTTTTTATTTTTCTAGACATGTATTCATTTTGGTATAAAACTTTGCATAGATCTTCTCTAAGGAAACATAATTTTCAATATGGTTTCCTTATCTACCATGCCTCTCCTTCTTCAAAGATTTTCTGGTTTCCGTTCCAAAAAATAATAAATAGTGTATACTTTGCCAGGTTGCCAGGATAATACAGGCATCAAGAATTCTGACGACAGCCCGCTCAGGTCTCCAGAATGCCAGAGGTCTTCACGTCTCGAGTGTTTCTGGTTTGCTGAGCTACGTCTGGGTTAGGTTCGTGTTGGTGTTCCCCACAAAAGATAAGCTCTCTGACATCAAGGCA
>NW_022103920.1:25272700-25315844 GCF_000313985.2 Echinops telfairi
TCTGACATCAAGGCAATTCCGACCCTACAGGAGAGGGCAGAACTGCCCCGGTGGGTTTCTGAGACTAATTCGTTATGGGAGTAGAAACCCTTGTTCATCTCCTCTGGAGCGGCTGGTGGTTTGGAAATGCTGACCCTAGCAGTTACCAACACAACTTTTAATCACTGTGCACCAACATGCACCAGGGATCCATGTAGGTCTAGCTTCATCTAATCACTTCCCATCTCCTCTTCTAAGCTCTTTTACTTGGTAAGCTTATATATTTCAAAATGGATTTGCTTTCATTTTAAGGAAGCCTCTGGTAGGAACGTAAATAAGTCTACTCGAGTTATGGTTTGAACTATTTATTCAAGTGTGCCTCCGAGATTTTAATTAGCCTGCCATTTACACTGCTGCTAAGTGACCAGGCCTGGACTTCATGAATTGCTTACAGAGGCCCTCTCCACCCTGGCCCTGTTCTCTGATGCCACCCTTGTACCGATCCGGGTGACGGCAGAGTTTTGCAATCAGCAATATCTGAAAATAACACTTTAGCTAGTACATTTTATGGGCCGGTACTATTTGAGGGCTGTGTGATTATTTAAGAAAATAAAAATGAGATGCTGATGCTGGTTGAACCTTAATTCTGTAATTTTATCTTGGCCTGAGTTTTTCTTCACTTACTGGTAAGAAATAATTGGAAAATCCTGCTAAGCCCTCAAAAGACAAGCCCGAAGTATGTTCGTGCTGATAGCAGCAAGAAGGCAATGGATCATCTCGGCATGGCACTGCTTGGAACTGTTTCAGTAAACAGGATAACGCCAGGTTCGACCAGCAGAGCCAGTGCCCTCCTCTCACCTCCCAGCAAACACACACAGCGATTATGAGAAGCATGGGCAGAAAACCACCTTTATAATCATAAAAGGGTTTGCATCATTTGAAGCTGGACTGTGGATAAGGCTAAGGGAGAACTTTTTTGGGTTTGGTTTCTCCTCTTTAGGAGAGTCCTTCAGCAAGTGGTGTTACAGCAACAATCCAAGGAGCTCACCAGAGAATTGAAGACAGTCGCACTTCAGCGGCTGCGCTGTTCGATTGATAATTGTCCACATAAACAACTCAAACGTATCTGTTTACTTTACATGCAGCCATGAAAAAAGAGGCTTGCATCATAAAATTCTAAAACCCACAAGTTTTAGCTCTTCTGTCACATCTCAGTGCACTTAATATCTCTCTGCCATATTATTTACGACTTCACAAAGAAAGTAGTTATTTCCTATTATCTATTCAATAAATAAGTAGAGGAATGCAGGCTGCAGAGATACAATTTGTTAATGAAATAGCCCAGAGAATCTTCACGGTGTCTAGTCCCAGAAGCTTGTGCAGCATCTATTAAAGCCTGCCTCCGTTCTAAAGAGTAACTCCAATTTCTGCACACTGATGTGTTCGACTCAGGCAGCTAAGGCAGGCTTGCTGAGGGAGCTTATGCAACATGAGTCGTGCATATGCTGCGACACAACTCATACCTGACCACACGGGCACGATCTAACACCTCCTTCTTGTACAACAGTTCTCCAATTACAAGGAAGACCGTCTCCTTTTAAAACAGGAGAGGTAGGACTGGCCGTTCTTGGAACTCCCTGCAAGAAGAGATAGAAACTTTGCCGGATGTTGTTCTCACAAAATGTTTCGGCAACAATGGGCTCAAGCATAGGAACAATTGAGAGGACTGTGTAGGCCTGGGTGGTGTTTTGTTCTGTTGTACGTAGATAGGGTCGCTAGGGGTCAGAACTGACTGGACAGGACGACACCCAACAGCACTTGGATACACAATGCCCTAGAGACAATAGGATGCCGATCAAAGTTAACAAAGAACCTCTGAGCCAGGCAGATGGTGGGTATTGCTTTTATACTTTTTATCACAGTGTAATACAAACATATTTCATCTTCTGAAAACACTCACCTTATATCAATAAACCTCCTTGTGGAAAGAAGAAATGAATGGTAGACTAAGACTAGGCACGATAGTGTATAGCTCCCTTGTTTTCTCCCAAAGTTTCATTTCCATGCTAATCGTAAGCTACCCTAAAGGGACAATGCCTATTGACTAGAGGGTATCAGATTTTGGGGCAGGGAGGGGGGAATGAAATTTTTTAAAATCCAAAAATTGAAAAACACATTTAAGTAATACATAAAACCCCATTTGGTTTTCAAAAGCAAACCCTATGATTAAACTTTAACCCTAATCAAAACCTTAACGTGACCATGTGCTGCCTCTTGTTCTCACTGGGAGCCATCAGACTCTATAAAGGAAAGGGTAGAGCTAGGCCGTTTTAGGCCTGACTAGCCTTCCTTTTTCAATGTATAAAATACACGACAATTTGCATGACACACTGCAGTTCAAAACCCTGAGGACATCCAGTCCAAACATCCTTCCCTAATTTTGATTCTGAATACTATTTATTAACTAATAGTATTCCCTTGGATGTTTTGTTAGGAAATGTTTTGAAAATGATGATGGCAACAAATGTAAAAATGTGTTTGATACAACAGATGGATGTATGAATTGTGATGAGAGTTGTATAAGCCCCCAATAACAGGATTTTTATAAAGGGAAAAACTAATAGTTAATACTTTTTAACTATTTTAGTAGACAGGTAATGTTTAAATCCCTAACATAATTTACCATCAATTACTTAAAAGACTCTTATTTACCTCTTGCATTTTATTGAAGAGTAGCAAACCTATATTTAAACAGTTATGTATTTCTTACTACTGGGTATAATAGTAGCTATTAACTTAGATATTGTTTTGACTACAATTTTCAACAAAAGCAATAATATTTATGTATAGTTGCTTCTCATATAAAAATGGCTAGGAAAATTTGAAACTCAGCACAAAATAATCCTAATGATTTTGTACAAAATGGCTTACACATTACTAGATGATTTTCAGCGAGTCCATTAAAATTGAGATCATTGTTAGTTAAACATAATTAATTTCCCTTACTTAATTGTTGAAATAGTTATCTTACAAAGCAATTATTGTCTCCCAAAGTTCTTTTTTACTTTAAACCCAGCTCAGATATCTAGAAACACCAGAAGTCAGGCTTTGGGGAACTCTGGGAAGTGCAAGTGGTCAATGACTCCAGTGTTAAGTGACAGGTTGGAGGGACAAATCCTTCCAAAGTGTCCTCGGAAGAAAAGCCTGGACATTTATTTCCAAAAAAAATTATCAAAATTGTTATGCAACCCCGGCTATCAAAAGATAAAGCGTCTGGGTTCTTAAAGGCTTAAAGGTAAACAAGCAGCCGTCTAGCTCAGAAGCAACAAACCCCACATGGAAGAAGCACACCAGCTTGTGCAATCACAAGGTGTCGAAGGGATCAGGTATCAGGCATCATCAGAACAAAACATCATATCATTGTGAATGAGGGGGAGTGCAGAGTGGAGACCGCTAAAGCCCATCTGTAGGCAATTGGACATCCCCTTACGGAAGAGTCTCGTGGAACTGACGAGCTAGTCAGGGTGCAGTGTAGCAACGATGAAACATACAACTTTCTTCTAGTTCCAAAAGCTTCCTCCCCACCCACCATCCTAATCCCAATTCTACTTTACAAATCTGGCTAGACTAGAGGATGTACACTGGTACAGATAGGAACTGGAAACCCAGGGAATCCAGGACAGATAATGACTTTAGGACCAGTGGTGAGAGTGGCGATACCGAAGGGTGGAGGGAGGGGGTGGTGGAAAAGGGGGAACCGATTATAAGGATCTACATATAACCTCCTCCCTGGAGGACGGATAATGTAATGTAATGTGGACAGTGTAAATGTGTTTTACACAATTGATGTATGTACGGATTGTGATAAGAGTTGTATGAGCCCCTAGTAAAATGATAAAAAAATTTTATGCAACTCAGATCTATTACAATACACATGGGATTTCCATGGGTCAGAATTGGTTTGATGGCAGTTAATTTATAAGATTTTGAGGGCCGTAGATGTGAGGTACAAATAGCCAAGAGGCATTCAAAGTCCACCAGTCAGCTGGAACGACTATGAAACATTTGACCTTTTCATTGGTTAACTTTGAGTGTGAGTTTGAGTTTACATACTTGCTGTAGTTATCACTAAGTTAGTGGAAAAAACATGTCTTTGTAAAATATTATTAATAAAAACATATAGATAAAAATCAATATAAATATATATAAAGTTGATTTTGTTTTTTCCTTCCATTTTCAGTTTACACATCTAGTAATTTCAATTTTTACCCAGACAAGTAGGGCTTTAGTCCACTGAATCCTTCAATACTGTTGCTTAAAGCTAACTTCTTGTTTTTTGTTTTTTCCTTTCAGTTAATTCAGTTTGAGAAAAGCCAAATATGTTCTTCCCTTTGGTTTTCTAACTCCAGGTCTCTGCACATTTCATAGTAATATTTCATCTTGTCTTCCTGGATTCACCTTTGAATTTTGTTTTCTTTCATATTTTCTCCCTGCCTCTTTATAACTGCTCTGTGTTCAAGCTTCAGTCATTAGTGAACCATGTGTTAAATTGATTCTTGAAATGATCTCTAAATTCAAGTGGGATATTTTCAATACTGACATCACACACAAGAAAAATTTGCTAAAAACCATTCAAGAAATAGTTGAGGCTAACCAGAAATCTAAGTCACCATACAGCTGAAACTAACTTGTTCGTTGGAAGTAAGAGAGGTCTTAAAGAATTTACTGATGAAGATCAAGATTATAGCCTTTCATATAGATTATTTCTCCACAGAAAGAAAATCATAATCCTCACAACTGAACCTATAAGCAACATGATAAATAGAGAAAATATTGGAATTCTCAACTATTTCATTTACTTGCATCTACTATCAATGTCCATGGAAGCAGCAGTCAAGAAGTTAAACAAATACTGCATTGCGCATATTGACAACAAAAGACCTCTTTAAAGTATTGTAAACCAAAGATGCCACTTTTAGGAGTAAGGGTAGCCTAACGCTCACCCTTACACCAGCAGTTCTCAACCTGTGGGTCACGACCCCTTTGGGGGTTGAATGACCCTTTCACAGAAGTTGCCCAATTCATAAAAGTAACGAAAGCACAGTTATGAAGTAGCAACGAAAATAATTTTATGGTTGTTGGTGGTGGGGGGGTCATCACAAAATGAGGAACTGTATTAAAGGGTCGTGGCATTAGGAAAGTTGAGAACCATTGCCTTGCACAGTGTTTGGTTAAGCACTGGGCTGTAACCCAAAGTTTGCCAGTTCAAACTCATCAATGAATCCATTAGGGAAAGATGAGGTTGTCTGATCCGATACAGATTTACAGCCTTGGACACATGGGAAGCCATTCTACTCTGTCCTATAGGGTGTCTGTGGTGAGTATGTGAGCCATAGGCATGATCCTTTCAATCCCTGAATCCTAGCATGCAACAACTGGACAAGGAATGAGAAGACTAATTCTGTCTTGAAAGAAGTACAATCAGAATGCTCCTTAGAAGCAAGGATAGCAAGAGTTTGTCTCATGGATTTTGAGCATGTTAGTAGGTGAGACTATCCTGGAGAAGCAAGTCATATTATGTTTAGTAAAGTAAACAGTATTTTTTTTTAAAAAAGGAAGGTAGTTTATGAGATAAACTGACATAGTGGTTTCAAAAATGACCTCACACAAAACGATGATTGTGAGGATGGCACATGACTGGTAGTGTTCTGATTCAACTACATCTAAGAACAGTAATAAAGTACAGTGAGTCATGGTCATAAAGATCTACGTGATTTGGAAGGTGAGGTTTAAGCGACATTTTATGGAGGGTGTGGCATTGATGATGGCCCAGCATACAGGATTTCAAACAGTAAGGGAAGAGTTGTCAAAGTTTTCTAGGAACCATCAGGAGAAAGAGAGAGAGAGAGAGAGAGAGAGCCATGGACAGATATGGAAAATAAAAACACAATATATAGCATTTAGTGGTCAAAAGTCTTTACTTTTATGCAGGAGATATGGATTCAGTACCTAACGAATATTCCTCCGGTGCAGCTACCACCCATACAGCCTCCAACAGCCTGTCATCGCAGGCGTGCATGTTGTTATGATGATGAATTGACTCCAGATCTTCCAGAGAAATGGACTAGGGAGAAAGCCGGTAAATCTAATTACAAAACTCAACCTTGGAATCACAAAGGCCCTCCCCTCTACCAATGATGAGAATGGCACAGGAGGGCGCCGTGTTTCCTGGTACGTGGCTGCCCTTGAGTTGGGGCTCACTCAATAGCAGCTATCAACATCCATGACCACTCACTGGGGCCTATTATATGCTAACCACTTTACCTCTATTAGCTCAATAAATCCCTATCATTCCCTCAGAAAGCATTTAATGCAAATTTTAAAATGATTACCATTCTTACATATGTTAAAATTTTTTTTCAAAGGTCAAGCTCTGGAAACTTTCAGCCCTCTCGGAGAAGACATTGGGAAGTGCAGGTGTCAAACTGATGAGTTCCTGGCAAAGCCTTCAAACTCAGTATTTTAAGAACCATCAGCAGTGGCTCTGTTAGCAGTAGCAACATTTATTACAAAGAGTTTAGAGATCCTGTACTTCTTCAGAATGCTTCCAAGAAGATCTGGCGATGCTCCGGGGCAGATCAGTCTGGCTATATTTAGCAGAGTAGTAGCATTTAAGAATAGAAAGTGGGGGAGAGAACATCTTAGGGGGTGCAGGTTGTTGGATGGAGAATCTCTACATTCTGGAAAGGCCCTGAGGATTTTGAGTAGGAAAATAGAAATGGAACACTATTTTGAGAAAAAGCTCAAGGTTGAGTATAAACAAACACAAAATAAAGTTTTCTCTTTTAAGTATATTTTTAAATACCCATTTTTCTTATTTGAAGATATATCTCCTATTTAATCCTTGTTATTACAAGTTGTCCAGATTTGTTTATTTTTACTGAAACTTACATCTGACCATCGCCTCCTGACACATTCAAGGTGAGACCAAATGAGTCATAGTAACACTCTAAGAGCCACAAGAAAGAAAAAGATGGAAAGAATATGAATTTATGACTGGTTTAATTTGGACACATTTTCAACTGAATAGTTTGAACCTACAGCCTCATCATTTTCATGCTCTTGAAAGAGACACTTGGAAAATTATTTTCAGAAAATTGCTACCCTTTTGATGTGAAGGCTGATGTAACTAATTATAGATAGAAGACACAATTCCTCTTTCCATAATAAAGAAATGGCAATCTTTCACCTAGGACATAATACAGTGTCTGGATTTGAAGCATGAAAGATTAAATCAGTAAGCTTTAAAATTCTATTATATTCAGAGAGACTATGTCTCCAAGGACGATACTATTGGCAATAGAAGGAGGTTTCTTCAAGAGTGTCTCACCCTATTAGCAGACGGTGGTTTAGTGAAAAGAACGCAGGGCTGCAGGCAAGGAGACAGGTGCTCCTATCTGAGATGTTAACAATCAGCCCAGTGCTTTCCAGGCATCAGTTAATGTTGCCAGTTTGACAATGATGTAATAACTAGCTTCAAACCACCACTACAGGGAGGAAAGGGATAAATCAGAAGTTTGAACGGGAAGTGATGAGGAAGAGAAAGCAGAGAGGAGAAAGAAGGCTGAGAATGCATATTTCTAATAACCTTAGTTTATTTCAGAATAAGCTGGGGATTGATTAAACCTAGATTGATGGAGCCCCATCCACAGAAGTTTTGATGCGATGTGTATAGGGTTCTATTCCACTGCCACCAAGTCCATTGAATCTAAGCCACAGTGACCCAATCAGACAGTAAAACTGCTCCTGGAGGCTTCTCAGACTGTAAAGCTCTAGAGGAGCAGGGTGAGAGGGTGTACATTTGCATTTCTAATAAGTTCCCAGGTGAGCTGCTGCTGCTAGTCTGGGGGACCATGATTTGGTCATCGTTTATATAGGTCTGCATTTGTATATATGAAATCTTACCAAGAACTTAGGTATAGTTAAGTTTGTTGCTTATGTCATTAAGGGTCTCCATGTTCATCTTTGTAAATATTGCCATCTTTCAATGTGCTGCATTGTTCTATTTCAAAGCATTAAGCTTCAATCTATGTGTTTATGAGAAAACATCTTCATTTATACTTGTGTTGCAATTAAACACATATCAAAGATGTAAAGGTGGGTGGGTGGGGCGGGGCAGGGGACCTTAGTAATGAAACATCCCATTTATGCCCATAGAACAGTATGACGGACTGGCCCTGGAAATGATAAATCAAAGAGGCATTGTCACTTACTGCTGGTTTAAGTATAATTTGATCCAATTTTTTCAGAATATGTTTGGCACTATGTGTCAAAAGCCTTATCAACAGGCTAGCTGAAGGTACCACTGAAACCACAGTTAACAACAAGTCATTGAGCACTAACCGCATCAGCATTTGACCAAGTGCACTACATGGGTTATGATATGGAATCCTCACGATGGCTGCAAGAGAAAGAAAAGGATCCTACTGTGCTTTCTATTGATGAGATAAATTTTCCAATTTATTCACTGGAGCAGTTATTACTTTTAAAGAGATATTGGCAAACAGGAGAAGTATTTACAACTCAAGGTGAATAAAGTTGAACCCTCACCACTGGAATAACAGGTAACATCATGATAAACAGAGAAAAGACTGAATTTGTCTGGAACTTCATCTTGCTGGGATCCACACTCAATGCTCATGGAAGCAGCAGTCAAGAAACCAACTGGAACCTGGCATTGGGTAAAGCTGCTGCACATGACCTCTTTAACGTGTGGAACGGAGGTGAGATTGAGAACTAAGGTGCACTTGACCCAAGCTATGGTACTTTTAAGCTATGCCTGGGCAATTTGGACCTTGAATAAAGAACCAAAGAAAAAACAATTCGTTGGAACTAGGATATCGGTGAAGAATATTGACAGTGCTGTAGCCTATCAAAAGAAGAAACAGATTCGTCTTAGAAGAAGTACAGCCCGAATGCTCCTGACAGGCAAGGATGGCAAGACTTTGTCTCACATACTTTGGACACATTGTCAGGGGAGACAAGTGCTTGGGGAAGGACAACACGCTGGGGAAAGTAGAGGGGCAGTGAAGGAGAGAACGACTCTTAATGAGGTAGATGGACACAGTGCCTCCGACAATGGGCCCAAGCAAAGGGACAATTGTGAGTAGAACGCAGGACTGGGTGGTGTTGTGTTCTCTTGTACACGGGGTTTCTGTGAGTCAGAATCGACTCGACACTAACAACAACAAATTCTGCGTTAGAGTAGGGAGTACTGTTCCCTTTCATCCAACAAGCATGCTTGGGGTTGAGATGGGAAGCAGGTAGGGGTACATTCTTAAAAATAATCCTAAATCTCGGATTGCCAAAGAGAGGTCTGAGTAAAAGGTGTTTCTCCTAGTTTAGATAAAATTAAGTCAGTTCTAGTCAGGATACTGAGAATTATACTGAAAAGGGTATTTTTATTAATTGTTATTTTGGAAGTTAAAATTATTCAAAGATGATAAAAGCATAAGAAAGCATGAATGCTATATCATGGCTCTTTTCAGATTTTGCAAGGGCAGGCATTTAAAGATTTTATTTTAACATCTTTCTTTTAAATGAGAAAATAACTATAAATTCTTATCCAGTTCCTATTTTTCTGGGAAAATATCACCAATATATCTTTTCAAAATATAGAAAAGTGCAAACTATGCTCTTACATTTTCAGGTGGTTTTGAACTTATCAATGTTGAATGCCAGGAAGTCTATTTGCACTCCTACTGCTCCTAAGGGGCAAAGTACAACTGCTCCCAAAGCTTTGCAAAGTAGGGCTGCTGAGTCAGCATCAACTCCACAGTCATGAGGGGCAATCTTTCTAGAGAGGATCATCAGATCTTGCTCATGTGGACCTACTCCCCAAACCAAAATCAGTGCCATTGAATTGATGCCAATGCCTCAACCTTGTAGTTCAGAGCAGAGCTGCTCCTATGAGTTTCCAAGATGTGGCAGTTACATAACCTGGTGTTGACTTGTGAAGGGGTGGAGTCTAGCCTGTCAATCAGGTCACCGCTTGATGACCTCATTTGGAGTCGTCATGGAGATAAATAGCTCTGGAAGCCAGATACACTCAGTCCCTGGCAGACATTACTGATGGTGAAGCTACAGTAATGCAGCCAGAGCCCTGGAACAGGAAGAGCCATGTGGAGACCCCTGTCAGCGCTGAGATGCTTTCTACCACCACTGGATCCACAAGACTTTCCATCCACTGGCCTGTGATCTTCCTGCATTCAGTGTCATTGCATGTGTTTGAAAAGTCTGAAGAGGAATTTATAGATTGGTATTGGACATATGGGCTAATATCAGACTCAGGGACTTGATCTGGACCGGGCTGGGATGTTTTCTCAATATTCAATTGCTTTTGTATAGATAACTCCTTCTTATACGCATATAAGCATCCATCAATTTGTTTCTCTACTCAACCCTTACTAACACACAAGATTATAACTTTTTTTATGGGAGTAGAAAACCCCATCTCTCTCCTATGGAGAAGCTAGTATTTTATAACTGTTAACTAAGCAGCCCAGCACGTAACCACCATGCCAGAGGGCTCCCATGTGGGGTCAAATGGCCAGCCTTTTGGCTACCAGTTAAGCATGCAACACTTGCTCCACAGAGGCACCTTGGATAACAGGGATCTATGGAAACAAACATCAAAATCATCTTTTTCTCCAAAACTGCAGTATCTCCCTCGTGAAGTAATTGTCTAGTCTATGGATGTTATAATCTGTGAAAATATTATTGCCAAATATCAACTTTTAAAATCATTTGGATTCATAATCATCATCTTTCATATTTCCCTTTTAACAACTGCCCACAAGACAAAGTACAATGTATTAATGGAGCACTGGATCCTGAACCCTTTTGCAAGATAACACACTAGAGGCTAATAGATGAAAATGAGTAAACCCATTTTCTAATATCTTGTTTT
This sequence comes from Echinops telfairi, assembly GCF_000313985.2. Lineage (NCBI taxonomy): Eukaryota > Metazoa > Chordata > Mammalia > Afrosoricida > Tenrecidae > Echinops > Echinops telfairi. Next base: position 25,283,649 of record NW_022103920.1, read on the forward strand.
TAGGATACGGTATCATTGCTGTCCTTCAACCACTATGAAATGTTGTAAAGTTAACTTCTCCTTTTATCTCATTTTTCTTATGTATACAATGAAGATGTTTAGCTCAGTTACTTTTATAATCTACTCAAGCTCACCAAATTGATGATGTTTGATAAAGTAGCCTGGTCCTAGACTGGATGCAGGGGAAAAGGTATTCCAGATCAGATCACTAATACACTTGCTATTTTGAAAATATGCTTTTAATACGGGGGAACGTGGGTCTTAACAAACGAAAGTTACAGTCTTTGGTAGAAATGAAGTCATTACACTATCGTGGTTTGAATATCTCAGCCACTCAAATTTTTTCTAGATCATTTTTAGATATTTTGTTTAGTAAATTATTACTGAATATCAATTACACTGCATACAATGACTGACACATTCACCTGGCTAAGTGTCCATAGAATAGCTTTGAACAGCTTATGTACATAAATGGACCAAGTAGGGTCACCAGAATCATACTATAAGCCATACCTAATTATATATAATTATATATTCATATTACATATGTATAATCTTAATTATATGTATTATTATGTATATTTTATGCCACATATATTATATTATATATATATTATACCAACATATAGAAAAATGGACTGGTCTGTAGGTTGGTGTTGCATAGTTTACTTAAATTAAGTAAACTAAATCTATGTTTATATATGGAAAACATAATGTAGAACTATTCTCATCCAGCTAACAAGCCTTTTGAAAAAAGGAGTCATCTGATAAACTGTTTCTGTTCTCAACAGTCACTTATTTAAGTAGACTTTAAATGGTGTCTTAGGCTGGGTCCTCTAGAGAAGCAAAACAAGTGAAGCATGTATAGTATATATATATATATATGTAAATACATGTTCAGATCAAAGAAAAGCCTCACACAGTTGTAGAGAAGGCAAAGTCCAAGCTCGCAGACCACATGTCAAGCTGGAGGCTTCTCTTGACTCAAGTAGTTGCAAGGTAATTAAACCCAAGTGGTCTGGTCAGAAGGCAGGTTTCTGGCTGAAGCGGCAAAGAGGCTGCTAACTTCCAGTATCAGCAGACAATATGGTCTTCTAATGGCTCTCAGGTCCATAGAACTGGAGATCATAGTAAGAGCCAGAGACAGGTTCCAGGGCCAGCAAAAAGCAAATGTTCCCACAGCATCCACTTATATTGGGAGCAAACCATCTCGAAACTTCCTTTCAATTGATTGGCTGCTCGTGGCAGAAATCATTATGGAAGAGATAACGTGGCATTATATTCCATCACGGGGGCTTCCAATCCCAAACCCAAATCACTGCCAACAAGTCCACTGTGACTCAGGCCACGCATGCAGGGCTGGGTGGACCACCCCTGTGGGATTCCAGTTCTGTGGCTCTTTACTCGCGTAGAAAGCTCTGTCTTTCTCCCATCATGGGGGCTTACTAGGTTTTAACTGTCAAACTACTGAGAAACCTGGTCCAGCCAAGTTGATGTAAAACTTTAACCATCACAAAAGGATTAGGCAGACAACAATGGCATCAAACACTTTTTTTTCCATTTTTGTCAATTAATTATTTTAGATGATAGTCAATTATGCATAGTCTTCATTTGAGTCTTACTTTATACAAAGTTTAACTTCAGCTGCATAGCTTGAGCATTCTTTTAATGCACAAAAGCTCAAAGCACTATAGCTAACAAAAATTCTATTTGCATAATAAAGTGCCATACGCTGCTGATGAAACTGGACTGTGTGGGACTGGACACACGTCGGCAGGTTTTCTGTTTGTTTGTTTTTGTTTGAGATGAACTTGTTTGCCACTGAAGACTCCAGGTTCCTCCTCTGGAAACATTTTGTTTTGCATTTTTAAACATGGCTTAGTTTGCTTGTAATAAGAAAACTATGCAACAGCAAGCTATAGACCAGTCAGTATTTTGATATGTGGCTGGCAGTCTCAAAGGTGTTTAGTTCTAAGAGAGTAGAGAATGGGAGGATTGGATACATTGGAAAAATATATTCCAAAATTCCACAACGATGAAATCAAAATAAAATAAGCAAAAAAGTTTCCAAGCTTCTTCAAGCTCGTGGAGTGTAATATACAGAAACAAAAACTCCACGTTTCACGTACACTGCAGAAGAGATTGATGAGCAATACTGTTCTATTTCCTAACTGGGGGGACCATTAGTGGTTGCGACATGTTGATTCTTACTGTTCGGAAGCAAATGTTACTATCGGCTTAGCAGGTATGTTCAGGACCTTCCTGAAAAGTGAACTGAGCGGCACGGACCTAAACAGAGAGCTTGGGAGGGCGGACAGCAGCTCAAAGGCATCAATCTGACCTGAACAGTGGAAGCTTTGTCAGTAGATCTCCCCTCTGATGCAGGCTGTACCAGATCTGGTTTCCAACCTTTTCTGTATATTTGGCTTGTATTGTTTGTTTTGTTTTGTTTTGTTCGTATTAGGGTGTATATCAGAGGTATTACGTCATTAAAGGTCACCCTCTTGAAGTTGTGTTGTATGTTTTCCAGGATATGAAACCCAGGACTGATGAGCCTATAGGGACAGCAAGTAGAATAAGGGGTTCGCGTGAAAGGGGGTACAGTGGTGGTGGTGAGGTAAAAGGGAGAGGAAGTCAAGGAGTCCATGTAGAAAAAGAATGTTTGGAAACTGACTGTGATAGCAACTGTACAATTCTACCTGACCTGATTGAACTGTGGAATGATATATGTGTATTTTACCCCAGTTAGTAATGTATTATAAAAAAAAAGGATTTAAAGAAGAAAAGAGTGGCATGGAGCACATAAAATGGGAGTGATTTTAATAACAGCATCTACCAGACAGGCTAGTTGTGAGGGTTAAAGAGATCATGTATATAAAGCACTTAAAACAACATTTGGTCCACAGTTAATAGAAGTTTTAGATACACTTTGTTAGGTTATTGTCTGCTGCACACACTAACTGGAATCTCTTCAGATTCTCATTTGGCCATCCACAGCTACATTATTACTTTTATGAGCCCTCCAGACATTTAGCCACTTTTTCTTTTTCTTAATATTTTATTGAGGGCTCATAAAACTCTTATCACAACCCATATATACATCCATTGTGTCAAGTTCATTTGTACATTTGTTGCCATTATCATTTTCAAAACATTTGCTTTCTGCCTGAGCCCTTGGTATCAGCTCCTCATTTTTCCCCCTTCCTCCCCACCCCTCTCCCTCATGAACCCTTGATAATTTATAAATTATTATTATTTTGTCATATTTTACACTGTCTGACGTCTCCCTTCACCCACTTTTCTGTTGTCCATCCCCCAGTGAGGAGGTTAGTCATTTTTTCTATGAATAAATTAAATACACATTCTATAACTGCATTTGCAACAATAATATGTTCATATGAGATTATTTTTAAACCTAAAAGATTATAGTTTCATTCCTCTTACCTTAAAAAAAAAGGTATGCCACAGTGTCTATAGGCCAATACCTGTGTTAATGACCATAGCACTTTCTTACTTGGCTTAATAGAGAAGTTGGTACTGTGGATATGAGAACCTTTGTGAGTTTGGAGTAAATGGGAAAGACGTTGTTAAATTGATAGCTAGCACATATGGGATAGATTAGTTGTAAATTTAGAAATGCTTTCATTATGACTTTAATTGGGTTATGTTTAATCAAACTTATGAGACTATTTTAAAACATATCAGTTACTATAAAAATAATTCATTCAAGCAAGAAAATACAATTTTAGCATATGTTCGCCACTCAATATTGTTTTCCACCCTCTGAGTCATAACCACGTTCACTATGTATTTCAAAGGGGGGAAAACCCACCAATATGCTTTGGACAGTTTTGAAAGGAAAGCAACACATCCGTAAAGAAGAATCCAAAGGCTGCTGGCTTATTTTGTAAGTCTTTTTGCAAGTCAGCACTCAGATGCAGCCCTGTACATGAGGGCACCGCGGGAATGTCTGAGCCATTCTTGCGGTCACAGCCTTAATTAAGCATTTTATTTACAATGAGAAGTTCATCTTGGCATTGTGTCACAGTTTCTCTGCCACCAGCCCCAAATGTCTAAGACGTAACACAATAGCATAATTTACATATTCTGCAAATTAAAGTCAGTCCACTTGACGTTGTCAGACTAGTAAAGTGAATCATGCCTAAACTGTTCTAACAGAAGAGTTTGTCTCTTCTGGTGTATAGTTCTGTGGTTTCCCTGAGTCCCACTAACTGGGGATAATCCCTTTACTCTGTGGATCTTAACACTGGGATTACTACAAATGAGGTCTATAAGTCTTTTTGAATTTTTTTTCAGGGGTAGTTTTAATGTATGCCAAAATAATAGTCTACAAGGCAGTACTCCTCCCAGAACAGAATTTTCCCCCAAAAGATATGTATTAATTTTTTAAATTTTTTACAAAACAACTTTATCACCTTTCAAAGTTCTCTCCATTACACTTAATCCATTTGTTAAATCTGTGATTCCATTCTTGGAAACATTTTTTAAACTCATCTGTTTGGATGGCTGGCAGCACCTCCTCGTTTTGTTCTGTTTTTTTTCTTTGCCTCTTCTTTGTCTTCAAATCACTGTCCTTTCATGTCCCTCTTCACGCATGGAAACAAAAAGAAGTGCCATGGAGTGAGGTCAGGTGAGGAAGGTGTGTGGGACAAGAGAAAAACTGGCACACTGAGATGGCTGTGTGAGCAGGCACATTGTCCTGGTGGCAAAACCAGTCCCATCTGCCACAAATCAGGCCCTTTTTGTCACACACTGTTATGTAATCTTTTCAGAACCTCTAAATAGAAAGCTTGATTAGTAGTCGGACTTGGTGGAATGAACTTCAAATGCACTACTCCCCCCACATCAAAAAAACAAATGAACATTACATTGCCTTGATCTTTGATTTCACTTGTTAAGCTTTTTTTTTGTATGCTTTTTTTTAAAGCAAGGTGTCAGTGGCCTCTTCCACTGCCTGGATTGATGTTTGCTTTCGGGGTCATAAGAATAGCACCATGTCTTGTCACCAGTAATGACCTTGGAAAGAAAGCCTGGGTCGCTTCAGGGCTGTTCTTTCAAAGCACACACGGCATGTTTCGACCGTCTTTTTGCCGGTCAGTCAGAACCCGAGGCACAAATTCCACAGCCACCCCTCTCATTCCTGTATCTTCTGTTAAAATGTGCTGAACCGAGTTCCGAGACCGTCTGGAGAGCTTCTCCATCTCTTCAGGGGTTCGCAGGCTTTCAGCACAAGTGCATGAATATGGTCAACATTTTCTTTCATCCATTTGGGAACTTGACGGATGTCCAGATGAGGTTTGTCATCAATCGACATTTCACCTTTTTGGAAATGAGAAAATGATGCATACACTGGAGTTTTTCCCACAGCTCTGTCCTTGTAAACAGTTTCTGCGGGATTTTTCCATGAGCAGGAAACAAAATTTCACAGCCACACTCTGTTCTTAAATCGACCATCACAAAAAACGAGGTTTGAGCAAAACTGCTTTTATGAAAAAATTCATTGTCACCAGAGAGGGCCTTCCAGGCACGCCACTGGGTGCACTAACTCAGAGTGAGCTACTGGATGCTCGCCTCGCAGGAAAAATGTGTACTACAAAGGGTCCACAGAGATGAGCATTTTCCTTTTTTGTGTGTGGGGGGTACCCACTCATATTTCATAATGAGACAGAAAGGCAATCTGTGATCAACCTCATTTTAGAAGGTGGATGTTATACTCAGATTGCCTTTCTGTAGAATCTAAAGGAAGAGTTGCTATTGAATGTGTTTCATCCTTCTGTCAGAACCCCGTTTCGTATTTTGCAGAATGAAGCACTCCCAATCACGTCATCTGAATCATACTCAATAGTCCACGATCCATCAATAGGTAGTTACACTGAACAGGACAAGGGGTGGAGAACACAGGTCAGTTCACAAGAATGTTTCTTATCACTGATTGCCCTCAATGTGGAAAACATTTTATTTCTATTTTCAGTGCCACCATAGTACAGTAACATGGTTGGGATAATCTACTTAAATTATTTCCCTTTATTGGTGATTGGGGTTAAATTATACATATTTAGATATAAAGTACTTTCTAAGCCACCATTAAAATGCTATAACTAGACCTGTTCTGCCCAATAACTACTGGCCACATGTGAGAATTTAAGTTGAAAATGATTAATATTCAATCAATTATAAAATTCAGTTCTCAGTTATACCAACCACATTTGAACTATTTGAAAGCCACATGTGGCTCAGTAGTTAGTACACTAAACAAAATGGATTTCAAACTCATAACATTACAGTAAACTCAAATGGATGTTATATGTACCAGATTATCATGCATCGAAAGACTTTGAATGAATACTTACTTATTTAGAAATGTAAAGCAAATATCTAAATGACCTTTACTGAATGGAACAAACTTATAAAATGTATTTTTCCCAAATATATTTCAACAACAGAGGAGGATGCTGGCAAATCCATGAGAAATGACAGCTATTCATAAAGTAATTATGAGTCAGATTAAAAAATAGAGTTTTTGAAAATCAAGGTTAACACAGAGAAGTTATTTTAAAATAATCGGATTTAAAAGAGGCATGATGATCATACGAATAACTAGCAAGAACTTTCAAGTCATGAGAGAACACTGAGACCCTCTGTCCTTATCAGCTCAGAATTGCAATTCTTAAAAACCACTAGTCAAACATTCTTAGAAAATAATTGCTAAGTAGATCAAAGGCTTAGTGTTTGGGTGTTCTAATTATTCATTCCTGGCTCGTTTTACTGATGTCTCATTTCCAGGTCTGGCTCCGGTTGTCTGCACCCTAGCCAACAGTTACAAAGACTATTTCATATGTTTGATCCTTCAACTCTCTTCAGTCTTGGAAAAGGCTTCTCTGAGTAATTCTGTAAAGTACAGCATTGCATTTCCCCCTGGTTATTTAATGAGAACCACCCCAATAGTTAGAATGGCTCTAAAGAATTCATTCTTATAATTCATACTTTACCATGGGCTAAAAAAGGATTTTTTCAACTAAACAATTAATATTCCCTGATGACTTTATCATAGGTACATACTGAGTTCTGTTCTTTTAAAATGAAAGATAATGTGAACCTAATTATTAGTGCTAAGTCTTTCTCAAGAGATTTATTTGAAATACATTCTTAAGAGGATAAATTGAAAGAGAGATTTCTTCTCTCCATGGTCCGGTCCTAGGAATTAAAATTAATGAGATCCAGCACTTGGAATCTGACTTTTTGAACATTTGTGGGGCAAAAGACACAATTAGAAATGTGACCTCAAACACGTCAGTTGGAGAAGGTGGTGTGGACAAGACAGCTTTCTTAGATTTGGAAGAAATGTCAACCTCAAAGGCAACACTTCAATTTCTTATAGAGTGTGCATGAATGTATTTGTGATCCCGCAAAAAGGAGAGTGCATGAGGACATATAAATAGTCCAGAACCAGAAACAGGTGCGACAACCTTTTCAGTGTGTGAAAAGCAGAATTAAATCTTCAGTATTCTACATCAGGCAACTGTTCACATTTTTATACTGGAGTTTTCGGTGTTTGCCCCCAAAACTGCATGGATATTTGCTCTGGGACACCAGTCCAATTGTCCACGTCCCTTTCCTTCCTGGCTACACCAAACGTCAGCCCTTAAGTCAATTCCAATTTACTGCAGTCCTAGAGCTCAGACTTGTAGAACTGTCCCTGTGGGTTTCCAAAACTGTAAATCTTTACAGAAAGAGAGTCCCATCTCCACACACCCTCCCCCCCCAGGAGAACCTGGTGAGTTCACACTGCAGACCTTGCCATCAAGGTCCACATGCAAGGCAGGTGGAATTAAAATGGCAAGATTGCTTGCGTTTCAGAGCAGGGACTATGGAGTCCAATTGCTTTCTTTACACCCTAAGTTCCCTTCTTTTGAACTATGAATTTGTAGCATCTCACCCACCAAATGGCATGAAACCTGTAGTATCTATAACTTGTATCAATGTGGAAATATCTCACGTATCTCCTTGATTTTATGATTCCTTCCATTCAAAATGTTCTCTCCACTCTCCTGTCCCATGCCTCTCCGGAGTTTGTGCTCCGCTTTTCACAGCGGGTTTGCACTGGCAGCAAGGCTTCCACGAGAATCTCAACTTGATTAGGTGCCCCTTCCAGAATGTCTCGTCATTTTTTGGCATAATTTGACTAATGTCGCCTTTGCACTGTTGTAGAATTATCTTTTGTGTTGTGTCAGACAACTCTAGTATATTCCTTCAAGGCAGAAACTACGCCCCATTAATCTTTATATCCCCGCCACTTCACAAGATCATGGCCCAGCGTACACACTCAAATATTTGCTGAATAAATGAAATAACAGAATCTTGATATTTTCTAATAGCTGCTGAGATAGAACATTATCATATTCTTGCAGGCAAAGCTGAACTAAACTGATGTCTTATTGAGTTTGCATCCTTGGCATCAATATGAATTCTTAGCAGTACATATTGAAAATCATTATCTGCAAGTCAAGTTAATCTGCCTTTATAAATAGAATACTACATACTATCATCAAAACCAACATAAAAAGCAGCAAAATAATATATGGCATATTAAAGTACTAAAAAATAAAATGACAGAGGTCCTGACCTACAAAGGATAATAGATGATACAAAAAAGGGGCATGATGGCTGGGTAGAGGGACGGAGAAAAAGAGGAAGATGCTCAATAAGATGGATTTGGTGAGAGGGGTTGGCACAGTGGCTGAAACAATGGCCTCAAATATAACAATGATTATGAGGATGGCACAGGCCAGTGTTTTATTTTGTAGTACACAAGGTCACTCTGAGTGGAAATCTATACTGTATGGTGCCTAACAAGAAGCTAAATATTAGTATCTTGCAAGTAGCTTTGTGTATATGTTATTTTATGAAAATATATTATCTACTCTCACTTGTGGGCTTTGTCAGAGTTGATATTTTGTATTTATGACAACTTTGACAAAGTTCCAATGCAGTGCTTCTGATGGTCACGGCCACCTTGAGCCATGCCCAGTGATGTAGTGGAGGCCCCAGCAATGACTAGAGCACACGAGGGACAGGAGCTGACTAGGGTGCCTTTCCCCATTTTTTTGCTGCCCATGAGAGTCATGGCACAGTGGTAAGCTCTCAGGCAGGTGAGAGAAGTCACTGGGAGCTAGATGGTAATGGAGGGAAGAGAAAGCTGCCACATGGGGAGGAGGGACCACGGCAGACTGGAAGAAGTGGTCGCCCTGGCCAGAGCAAGCAACAGGCAGATGGAGACTGAGCGTGGTCCCTGGCCAGGGTAGGCAGCATAAGTTGGCAGTGAGCAACACACCCTCACCACTACTACTGGCCCAACTCTTATGAGATCCCTAAGGGTAAAGAAGGTGTGGGAGGGAAGAGGGGACTGCTCTATCACGGGAACCAGCCCACAATTCTCCTATAATGCCAATTTCACATAATGACCTGGTATTTACAAGTTAACTATGTTGATTAGTGAGGAGTACGTGTATAAGTCAATATACGCACGTGTCACATATACACATATAGCATAGACATACACAGAAGTTAAATGTAAAACAGACCAAAGCATTTACTTTACAGGCTTTTTTCTTCTTATGAATCTTCCTCACATAAATTTCTTTTAAGAAAAACATTTCTAACAATATGCTTGGTATAACATGTATATGTGTGTTCTTTTTAGATTTTTTAATTAGGTAAAAATTCCTTTGTGTATGTATCTGGTAATAATATGTTTTAACTTTATGTGGCACAAACTACAATCAGATCTACTGGTTTTATAAATAAGGATGATGTGCTAACTGCAATGACCTCCAACAGAGGCGAAATAAAAAGATAGGATTGTTAAAAATACCACTTTATCTATCAAGAGTAAGCTGACATCAGGCTAACACAAGTCCATTATTGCTAACATGACATACCAATACACGAGTCAAAGAAGAGTCTAACCTAACTTCTCCTTGTAATCAATATAAACCCTCTTTCTGCAGTTGTGACACAATCAATTCTCATTGCTATAATGAATGTGCATTTTATCGAGTCATATATTATTTCCATGACACTTGGAATGATAACTTCAAACAGAAGGTGTTAGAAAGCATTCGGGGGGGATTGTTTCCTTCTGCAATAAGATGAAACAAGCAAGGCTCCCCCATTTGCCCAGATTTCCTCTACCCGGTTTCAGAAAAGCTGTGTTGAGGATTGCCTTTCATCTTGAGTGACTCCAATTAGGAACCTTAAACTTCGCAAATGGAAAACCAACGCATGCCTTGAATACCCTATTATAACGGCCTTTATGGATAGACACAAAGATCAAGGGCGGCAACTTCGCCATCGCCGTTACTGACGCACTTCGAGCTCAGCCTCTTCCTTAGTCTTTGTCACTGAGACTGATCATTCACACGGCTAGGGCTGAATCTCTGGCAAATGAAATCATCTCTGAGGGTTTCTGCTCCTGCATGTGAAGGCATAAAATGACGCCTGTGCTTCAGAGACAGAAAGGCTTAACCGCGGTCCTCTGGAGTCACTCTGCACCTGGGAAAGCACAGCCGCAGCGAGGACGCAGAATCGCAACGGATCGGTGAAATCCCATGCAGCGTCGAGCTGCGTGACAGCTTCTGTCATAACGATGAGACGATGATTGTTATTTCACTCTTAGAATTACTGTGATCAAATGAGAAGGTACAGGAAGACAGGCTGGGTCTGACCCTTTTCCTCTGTCCGTCCCAGTGGTATTCACAGGTTCATCATTGAGAACCTACCCAGGGAGTATAGGGCATTAAAAAAACATCAGAGATGTGCACAAACCTCGGCCTGGGTCAAACAAAACAGAAATCGCTCACTGGGGTTGGAACATTCAATGAGAATTTTTCATATATATTTTTTTCCTTTTCTTCTCTCTCCTCTACTGGATTTTTAAATGGAGATTGCACTAGATAGTTTCCTTCTGGTGTAACGAATTGGATGAGCAATTTCATTGATGAGAAAGTTACTCCTGTATAGATCCCCCAGAAGAACATTTTCTATTGTGTGTGCCAGTTCATTTTTACAATGCAGCCAGTCCCAGGTTACGCATCTGACTAAAGGGAGGACCCCTTGCTTGACACGTAATATTATGGAAACTTGCCCTCCTTTTGAAATGATGGGAAACCAACACCAGCTCCCAAGAAAGACATCATCACTGTTCCCTTGACTTACAGCAGATGCAGCTTTAAAAAAATTATTAAATACTTTTATTGGGGCTCTTACGTCTCTTATCACAATCCATGCATTCATCCAGTGTGTCAAGCACATTTGCAAATATGCTGCCATCATCATTTTCAAAGCATTCTCTCCCACTGCTTTTATCGCTATGAAAAGACTTCAAGCTTTTTCTTGCGTGAAAGTAAGCCCAACTAAAAACTGTGTGCAATTTCTCTGATTGCCTACACATTTGAATGAAAGACACACTTAGGACTGGATCTCACTAATAATTGAGAGATTTGCTTTACAAGAACCACACTCATCGAGAACTTGGACTAGGTGGATAGGTAACATTTAAACCCTAATTTTTATTAGTTCAAGGGATGAAATTTAACAAGGATAATCTCATTGTATTTATCAAGGAGTAAATAGTCTGAAAGAGAGGAAGAGAATAGTTTACAACATTTCAAGTAGAATTATGATCAATAGCAGTCAAGGCGCTTAGCGGCTCTTGTCACAGATGCACAGTGTTGCTGCCAGGGGAAGTGTCATCAGGTCAGTGTGTTTGCCTTCCAGTCAGATCAACCTCTGAAGAGCTGAGGTCACAGCAAGGAAGAGAACCAGAAATCACATAAAAAGGAACTCGTTTGAACGGCTTCAGCAGTTTGACCCAATCAAAAGGCATTCTAAGAATGATAACATTCTTAATGGGGGGACCTGGAACAAAAGTGAACAAGAAACTAGATTCCTTTTAACTTCCTGGGAAAGAAGCTGGATAACTGGGTGAGGGAGATAGGTGCACATGTCAGCTTAATTTTAACAATTAAAAAATGTAAGCTATGATAAGGAGAAATGGATTATCTTATATTTCCAGTTACGCAGAATATCAATAACTTAAAGGCCACATACACATAGAAGATAAACATAATGAATAAATACAGAGAAAGTGAGAAGAGAGACTTCCAATGGGTGGGAGTTTGAATGAGGTGACCTTCAAGGACACTTAGAATGTCCTGATTCTGTGGAGTCATGAAAAGGAGAAGTGGAACATTTGAAGAACATCATCTCTTCCATGTCCACAGCTATGAAAAAGACCACTGATTAAGGTAACCACCTTGGAATGCGATGGATTTTAGCATTCACGGTTAAATTGAAAAGGATTTGGGTCCCGCTACAAATCTCTGAAAAGTCATTTGAACAAATGACCAAAGCACTAAGAGAATTTAAAAAATATTTACATCCATTCCTTTCTTGTTATATAAATATATCCTTCCACATGTGACTAGAACATGTACAATGGTTAAAGGCTAGTGAAAATTTTTAAACATAATGGTCTATATAAATTACCAGTCTATATGTAAGCAAATATTATACTCTGTGAAAGGCAATAATAAATTGTCAATTATATCATGCACCATTTAAAATGATAAAAGGTATGGGGATTTGTTAAACTACACAAATACAAACGAATGGATTACTGATATTTTCACAAAAAATAAGAAGTGGACGACAGGCCTAAATACAGCTGAGCTGACAACGCAGTCTCCACGCATGGCGCCGTGCTTCTCTGTCTGCTGCGGTGGCTGGGCAGGATGAAAAGAGGCATGTGTAGGACACCCGTGGTCAAATGTCTTCCCAATCCCACACACTCCATGAGCTCTGACTCCATGAGCAGGGAAAATTGATGCCTGGCTTTGGTTCTTTCCAAATGGCCTAAACATTACTCATTCCAGATCATCAAACAATCCCTCACGTATTTTATACCACAAAAACAAATATATTTTGTCGCTGTATTCTGTTTCTGCACTCAGCCAGCGGGAAAGGCAGTCCAATCTCTCACTTCTTCTATGAGCATCTATTCATACGGCCAAGGATTTTCCCCAGCACATAGAAACAGTCGATATATTGAGTTAAATGAAATTTGTATTCTATACTTACTTGCCAAGTTTTATGTTAGACTGTGAATTTTTCTCTTTGCTTTCAGAAAAAAATTGTTTATCTTAAACAGCAATGATCATGCATGTTCAACTCTATGAAATACTGAAATAAGCATCAAGTTTGCATGCTGTTGATACAGTACATATATATATGTACATGGTTTTCAAGTCAATTTTGACTCATATTGGTCCAATTTCATTGCAGACTAGACCTGAGAGCTGTATTATAGGGTGCTAAAATATTACATCATTTATCACATATTATTTCACGGAGGTGGTGGGCTCAAGCATGACGCCTCTTAGACAAGGCTTAAATGTCATTGAATTCAGTCTCGATTCCTTCTGCAACTATAAAGTCTGTAGACAGAGATTTTTATTTATCCTTTCATTCATTCCATGAGTATTTGCTGGTATTTTGAGAACTTATGAGAGAAAATAAGAAGTTAAAATACAAGTCTAAACCAATATAACATTTTTAAAGTGTATATATTTTAGTGCATATGTATGTATATACATCCCTACATGTGCACTACAGTATTTATTTTTCAAATCAATGCGTATCAGAATTTGTTGAGGCTCCAAAGAGACAAGTGTTCCAGAAAATTTTTTTGGTCAGCACTCAACGGCTCTTTCAGCATAGTCATGTGTCCGGAATACGCTCTGCGTTTTTTTTTTTGCCACTGAGGGATTGCTTATGGCTGATCAAAATTTGTTCTGTAACCTCACGCTACAGCTGGCATCATTAATCGGTCCTGGCACCCAGCACATGGCGTAGCATTCTGTCAGTCACATCAGCAAATGTTCCAACTTTTACTGGAGTTTGTACATATATTTAATGTATAGCCCTAAATATATGACAATAATATGCTAATTAGACAGCATTCATTGTCTAATGGGTTGGGGGTTAGGTTTAAAAATATTTTAAATATGGACATTTTTATGCTGATTGTTTCTAAAGACAAAGGCATAATATTTTCTTATTAAACGAATTTGGAACTTATGGTTCAAGACAGATACTCACAGCAATGCATATGGGTGTGTGTTTACGTGTATATATAATGTGTGTATCGACCAAAAAAACAAACTCACAGCCACTGAATCAATACTGACTCATAACAAGCGCCCCTGTAGGTTAAAAGTCCCTTTGTTAGTTTCCAAGACTGTCACTATTTCCTGGAGTAGAAAACCTCATCTTTCTTCCACAGAGCCACTAGTGGTTTCAAACTACCGACCTTCCAGATTACATCCCAATGTGTAGCCACTATGCCACCGGGGCTCTTTAAAATGTGTACAATAAATGTAAATACGTATGTGTGTATGTATGTGTGTGAATCTTCAAAAAGTCCATGAAAAACAAATTTCTACAAAATATGTGTATAGATGATATAGATATAGATATGTATTTATTTACAGCATAGAGATGAGAAAAGTAGCACAGAAATGCAGAAATGTATCAGATTTTTTTTCCAAAGTGAAGGAAAATAAGAACTTGGAAAATAGTTTTACACAGAAACCCATCAACATATCAAATAAAAAGAATAAAATTCCCTCTAGGATTGTTTTATACATATATATGTGTATGTATACACACACACACACATATACTTGCACAGATGCAGTGTCTTCAGCACCTTAAGCAAAACATACTTAAAATGCATATGTAATATAGCATACATTATTTATATTCTCTGGAAATTTTATTTTGGTGTGCTGATAGTTCTTTGTGAGAGATGTGTGGGTGAAAGAGAAGTAGCTGAAAGGTATATGAGGATATAGGCTCCTGAATGGCATGAGCCTTTAATTCTACAGTAAAAGGAAAGACAGAATCTTTATTCATCACCTATGGTCTGCAACGCAATGTTCCAGGCATTGTTCGAAAACCTGCGGGGAAGATTCCAACCAATGTCTGAAGTTCTTTGAAGGCAGAACTCCTGTCAGCAGGCATAATGAGCCATTAAACACAACCAGCCTCCAAGTAGAGTGTTATACAGCATAGTATATATATATATATTTACTCTAGTACTCCAGATAAACAGAAATACAGCGGGGGCTTAGAAACATATTAAAAATGAATTGGGTATGTACCTCTTCAATCAAGTCATAGAAAATAACTGTGAACAAGAATCAAAGACCAACCAAAATATCCCTTAGATTAAATATTTGAAAGTAATTTTCTTCTACATAGTCCAGATGTAAATAGGGGTTCAGCACAGTATCACTGGTATGGAGCTTTTCTGATACTTACAGCAGGCACAAGCCACGGGGGAAGATCAGCTGTCACTCTGAAGACATATAGATCTTGTCTGAAGGAAAGTTATAAAAAGACTTGTTCATTTTGTGACTCATTACTCCAATTTTTTGAAGAGGTATGTTGTTGGTTGTTGTTGTTAAGTGCCATGGTTCTGAATCACAGGGATCTTATGTACAATAGAACACCACACCCATCGCTTCTCGAACTTTTGGCTAAGATCAAGCGTAGAACACAACACCATTGGGTCTTGCACCAGCCTCAAAATGTTTAAGACCATGGCTGCAGCCAACTGTGTCAATCCATCTTATCAAGGGTCTTCCTCTTTTTCACTGACCCCAATTTTACCAAGCATGCTGTCCTGCTCCAAGGACTGGTCTCTCCTACCAACATGCCCAAAGTGCATGACATGAAGTCTTGCCATGTTTGTCTCTCAGGAGCTATCTGGTGATAATTCTTCCAAGACAGATCTGTTTATTCTTTTCACAGTCTGTAGTGCTTTCAAGATTTTTCTCCAGCACCATAGTTCAAAAACTTCTAGTTTTCTTCATTCTTCCATATTTATGGTAGTTACATAATCTGTTGTCAATTTGAGACTTTAGAGTAAACGGGTGGAGTCTAGCCTGTCAATCAGGTCGCAGCCTGATGATGCCACCAAGATAAATAGCTCACTGGAGGAGGGACACTGGCACATTCCCTGCGAGACATTCCAGCTGATAAGACACATTGGAGCTACACTAGAGCCCTGAGCCAGAGAAGCCATGTGAAGACCTCTGCCAGTGCTGAGATGCTTACACTGCCACTGGATCCACAAGACTTTCCACCCACTGGCCAGTGATCTTCCTGCATTCAGCATCATTTAATGTGCTTAGTGAGTCTGAAGAGGACTACATAGATTGGTATCGGACAGATGGGTTAATATCTGACTTATGGACTTGATCTGGACTGGGCTGGGATGTTTTCTCAATATTCAATTGCTCTTGTGTATAAAACTCTTCATTATACACACATGAATGTCTGTATGAATTTGTTTCTCTAGTCTACCCAGACTAACACATTATTTAATGTGTCCAACTTTCACATGCATAGGAGGTGGCTGAAAATGCCATGTTTGGGTCACGTGCACCTTAGGCCTCAAAGTAACACCCTTGCTTTGCATTCTCCAAAGAAGGTGCGGGCAGCAGATTTGCTCATTGCAATGTATTGTTTGACTGGGGATTCCATGAGCATTGATTGTGGATCCGAGAAAGATGAAATTTTTTACAACTTCAATCTTTCATCCTTTTACCCAGATGTTGCCTATTGTTCTAGTTGTGAGGGTTTGTGTTTTCTTTTCATTGAGTAATAATCCACATGAGAAGCTGCAATCCCTGATCTTCATCAGCAAGTGCTTCAACTATACGGTGCTTCTATTAGGACTCCTAATGAGGGACATAAGGTTGATTACATAGATTCTTTGTTATATCTTCAGTGATACTCCTTCAGACTAATAATTTCAGATACTGCAATTAAGAACATATTCTTCTGTTCAGGAGTCCAACTTTGTTTTAATTAAAATAATGTGTTTGATATTTTTAGGTTAGCCTAGCCATTTGAATTTGAACATGCGTTTAGTGAATTGGTCTTATTTTTGTTTAATCTCTCCCATTTTCTTGAGTAATTATTTCAGTTTTTCTAATTTCTGTTGCTTACAGTACTGTAGCAAAACCAAAGGTATATGAAAATAAAATAACACTGTGAAAGTGTGCAGGGTATTACCGTACCTGCCACAGATCTGGGGGCAAACAATGTAGACTCTTTTCTTTGAGTTATATTGCCTCTATCCACCTCTCCATTTCTCTCTGCACATTTAGGACATTTTCAAGAATTGAGGGCATAAAGAAGTTTTAAATGTCCCTCATCTCTATTGATCTGAGGCTAGGACAAATCTTCCACCATTCATCTGTCAGTTTCTCACACTGTGGTGGCTTGCCTATTGCTGTGGTTGCAATAAAAGGCAATGGAGGTGAATATATCTGACCTCCTCTGACTTCCAGGAAACAGACATGTCTCCACACCCTATTCTTCTTTACCTATTCTAACACCAATGATTTTCTCCACAGCACTCTACTTCTACGCTGGGTTCGATAATTCATTGCAATGGCTTCAGAGAATGCATAGACAATGTCTGCAATTAAGGGGAAGTCAATGTATTAGGGAAGTCAATAGGTTACCACAAGTCAAGAAAAGCAAACAGGATAGCCATTGGTCCACAGTCACACGTCTGCTCAGACAGCAGTCAAGTCTCTCTCTGGTCCTCACCCCCACAACCACATGGTAGCCACGTCTCTCTATGGTCCTTCGTATCTCAACCACATGGCCCCTTGCCCTTTGCTGCCATGGGCCAGGAAGCCAGCCCACCAGTCACTCGGTCTCAGCATCTCAGTCTTGAACCAGATGAGAAGAAGGGGTCGCATAGTGTTGACACTGATCCTCAGTCTCTGTGCCAGTCTCCAGGGCTCTGGTCTCAGTGGCCTCTGCCACTGCACACAGAGATTCGGGTCATGCTCTTCCAAGGTCCTCAGTGTTTCTCTCCCCGCTGCCACTTCAAAAATGGCACATCCTGATAGCCAGGGTTATGGCAATGAAAATATTTTTCTTTGGTGTTGCATATGCCTTATTTGCATAGCCCCAACCAATCATTTGGTGGGATTTACAGAGACCTGGTTAAAAAGTCCATCTTGAAAATTTCACTCCATTGCAGTGATGTTGGAAGCTATGCCACCATTCTTAAATACAAGCAAAATCATTCGTGGTGGATAGGTCTCACCAGAGCTTCCAGATTAGGAAAGACTAGGAAGAAGAAATGAGCGTTCTGCTTTGGAGAGATTAGCCATTGAAAACCTTGCCTAATATGGTGCCAGAAGATGAAGCCCCCATGTTGGGAAGGACAAAATTCCACTTGAGGCGAATCAGATAGTCCTGTGGTTAATATGCTGGAAGTGACAACTTCAAGTGGAATGATGTCACACTCATCATCAAAAATAACATTACAATTCAATATGTAATAGGATAATACTTATCGGACTACATGGAGTACTAGTCAATAAAACTGTTAATCAAATTTATGCACTGATTACTAAAGTCAATGATGAAGAACTAAGATAATTTTACCAACTTCTTCAGTCTGAAGTGGATCAAACTTGCATTCAGCGGGCATGCATGATTACAGGAGATATGACAATTGGAAATGAAGAGGAAGAATTAGTAGTTGGAAAAAAATACCCTTGTGACAGAAAATAAGCTGGAGATTGCCTTAGAGAATTTTCAAAGTCAATGACTTTACACTGAAAATGTATGTTGACTTCACTAGATGGACTACAAAGGCATCAAAATGACTACAATTTGATGTAGTAGGAGGGTATGACAGTCAAGTTCAAATCAAGACCAGTGGACAGGTATGGAACAGACCATCAATTGCTCATATTCAAGTTCAGGTTGAAGAGGAAGAATTTTAAAACAATTCCATGTGAGTCAAAACATGACCTTGAATATATCTCATAGGAATTGAAAAAATATCTAGAGAACAGATGATCAAAAACAAGACGAGTTTGGGATGACATGAGGAATATCATATATGACGAAAGCAAAGGTTCATTCACAAAGAAAGGAGAGAAATTAAAAGATCAAAGTGGATGTCAGAAGAGAATTGGAAACTTACTCTTGAATGTTAACGGAAAGAAATGATGAAGTAAAAGAGCTAAACAGGAGATATTTCAAAGGGCAAAGTCAGAAGGCAAAGAATTTACAATAAAATGCACAAAGATTGGAATTAGAAAACCGAAAGGGATACATATGATCAGTATAACTCAAGTTGAAAGAATTGAAGAAAAAATTCAAGCCCTGGGTTCAAATACTGAAAAATCCATAGGCAAATGTTGGCTGATGCGGGAAGCATCAAAGGAAGACAAAAAGCATACACAGAATCTCCGTACCAAAAAGAATCTGTCCATATTCAGCCATTACAAGAGGCAGCTTATAATCAAATTCCAATAAAAACTGGAAGAAGAAATTTAAGGTACATTGAATGAATTTGTGAAAAACGAAGTCCAGGAATGGATGAAAGAACAATTGAAGTGTTTCAACAAATGGATGCAACACTGAAAGAACTCACTAGTGTATGCCAAGACTTTTGGGACTCTGATAAATTGACTGTAAGAAATCCTTATCTGTGCCCATTCCAAAGAAGGTGACTCAACACAATGCAGAATTTGTGGGAAAATATTACTAATATCACATGCAAGTAAAATTTTGTTGCAGATAATTCAAGAATGGTTGCAGCAATACATTGACATTGAGCTGCCAAAAATTCAAGCTGGATGCAGAAAAGGACATGTCATGAGGGATAGATTTGCTGATATCAGATGAATCTTAGCTGAAAGCAGAAAATACAGGAGAAAATGATCTGTGTTTTCTTCGCTGTAGAAAAGCATTTGGTAGTTTGGATTAGAACCAATTGTGGAAAACACTGGTGAGCACGGTCAATCCAGAACACTTACGGAAACCCGTACACTTGCCATAAGAATGTGCAAGAATACCTGGAAGTGGAAGAGGATGAGCAGGGGAAACCAGTCACAAGCAACCAATTCCTATAACCTTCAGGATGGATTACATCTCTGTGTAGGGACCTGATGATAACAGTATGATTAGGGGAGAGAAAACTTGAAGTCGTCTAGAATTGAATATTACTTGAATGTACGATCAATATCCATGGATGCAGCACTCAATTAATGAAATGATGTACTGCTGTGAGCAAATCAGCTTCAAAAAACCCCTTAAACGTGTCCAAAAGTAAAGATGTTACTTTGGGAACTAACATCCACCTAACCGTAGCCATTGTGTTTTCAATCGTATCATATTCATTTGAAAGCTCAACAGTGAACAAGGAAAATGAAAGAGTAGATGGACTTAATTATGATGGAGCAAAGGATATTGTATATACCCTAAATTGCCTAAGCATACATGTGTTGGTTGGTCTTGGAAATAATAGAGCCAAAAATGCTTGAGAGAAGCATATATGGCAAGACTGCATTACATGTACTCGGGTCATATTACAAGGTGGGACCAGTCCCTGAAGATGGCCATCAGGCTGGGTGTAGTAGAAGGTCAACAGAAATGAGACATACGCTTAATGAAATTGATTGAGAGAGTTGCACTAACAATAAGCTCACCAGTAGCAATAACTGTGAAAACGGTACGGGAGTAGGTAATAGTCAGTGGTCACTATGAACCTGGACCAACAAAGGCCCTAATGACAACAGTGAATTGATGAAATCATACAGTAAGTATTCAATTTCAAAACAACTTCAACAGACATAGGGATCAAGATTTTGATAACCCAAATTCATAAACTGTTGATTTGTTTACAACAGCCACACACAAAAAATCCAGTTTCCCGATAGCAAATGCCTCCTGACTTGTGTCTTCAATCAACAACTTTTCAATAATCATTTCCCATCTATTCTCTACCACTCTCTCGGATATTATATTTACCAGGAGCTCAGTTGGCCTCCTGGGTTACATGTTGGGTTGCTAACTGTGAGTTTAGCAGTTCAAAGCCACCAGCAGCTCCATTAGAAGGACGGGGCTTCATGCTCCAATAAAGCATTACGTGGCAGAAGCCCACAGGGCCAGTTCTCCTCTGTCCTAGACGGAGTATCAGTCGGAATCAACTCGATGGTAGAGAGAAGCCTGCATTTAGGAATACTCATCACATTCGCACATCACACAGCCACTATCTATCCGGCTAGCTTCTACATAAATTGTCATATTTCAATGAGGTAGACATTATTTATCCATTTTTACCCATGAGGACATGCAGGCAACAAGAGGCTAAACAACTTGACCGATTTCATTGAGTTGCCAGTTTGGGAAGCTGGTATCTTAATCCAGGCTATCTCTTCTCTATTATCCGATATCTTTAAAACATTTTCAAATGAATCATCCAAAGGTGGTTGTAGGTGGAAGGTTATCAATTTTTAGAAGATATCAAATGAAGGTTTTATATGGAAAATTTTCACCCAAGACCATTAATAAACAAAAAGGGCAAAGAATAAAAAAACCAACTTGAATATACAATATACAAAATGAAATAGATAAATATAATTATTCTTTTCATCTCACGGAAGTCATGTTCTTAAATGTATTATCGTCAGTAGGCTCTTTCCTCCTATTAAAACAACAGGGTTTTATATATGAAGAGACCAGGTGATGCAATGATTGAAGGTCCGATTGTTCACCGACAGGTCAGTTGTTCGAGCCTACCACTCTGCTCCATGAGAGAAACCAAACTCATTGCCATGCAGTAGGTGTTGACTCTGAGGGGCCCGGGAAGACAGAGTAGAATTGTGCCGGGGGGTTTCTGAGGCTGCAAATCTTCATGGGAGTAGAATGCCTCATCTTTGTTCCCTGGGAGAATCTGGTGGTTTAAACTGCTCACTTCGCTGCTAATTGTCAAACCCACAGCCTGCTAAGCCACCAGGGCTCCTTCCGGGCGAGCCGAAGACCTGACTGTTCTCACGCATCTTTCAGCCCAGGAAAACCTACGGGTTGGTTCTCCTCGGTCCTGCAGTGCTCCTATGAGCCTGAATCACCTGGAGCACATTCCACAACAACATGTATACATCAGCGTGGGCAGATGCATGCACTTGTTTGCATACTTATACATATTTATTTTACATTTCTGAAAGTGTCTCTCATAAATGTATATTTGAGCACATGGTAATGCCTCCACACAGCATAACAGAATTCAGTGATGTTTGAAACAGCCTGTGGAGGGTCAGAAAATGGGCACTGGATAATGTGGGAAGTAGCAAAGAGACAGCAGTGAAAGAAATGAGTAGTCTGTGAAGTGAATTCTTAATTTATTCAGAGTTTGGCTTAAAATAGTATATGACAGAACATATTGCCAAGATTTGCTACTTGACAGAAAAATGCCTGCCTTCAATTTTTTTTTTTTTTAAGTAAAATCATCTTACCTTTCATTAAAATAGCCGTGAAGGTTTGTGGACACTTTACATGAAATAATCAAGTTCTTTGTGAATTCCACAACACTTTATTTTCACTATTTTAGGATCTTAGAAATCTTGAATCAATAGAGTGGAATATCCCCATGGAAAAGTTTTATAGTTATTTTCTAAATTACTTTCTTTTCCTGTTTTATTGAAATATTTACTGTGTTACTGTCTCATCTGGTTGTTCCAAACTCATGACTTTTATAGCCAAAAGGGAAGATGTTATTCACTTAAAAGAGAGTAAGTTAATATATATTCACTTCCAAGTTAATTATGCTTTTCAAAACAATCAAGTTTTTATGTCAAACATGAGAGAAATTGTAAAGCTATCTATACAGGGTTGGAAAAATAATCATCTTAATTTCCATAATTAAGAATTTCCTAAAATGAAAGTCATTTCCTTTTCACATTTCTTTTTAAATTCTATTTCACGATGATGTATCCCTTTCTGAATGTCTATGAGATGCTTTGAAATTAGCACGTTTTTTGCCAATAGCAATAGCCTGATAAATTAGAAAATATGAATACAGAGAATATGAATCCTTTTTGATTGTACCTCTTAGCAAAAGTTATATAACCTTTCATATATATAACCTTTCACAAAGTACTTTTCTCATTGACTATCAACTAACTGAATATCAATTTCAATACTTTTTAATTTAAAAGAACAATTAACCCAAAGCTTATATGAGATTATAAGGTTTTGTGGTTTTCATATTATTGCCTTAAAATTAGTTAGTTCATATTTGAGTTAGCATTCAAATAAACAGTTGAAGTTAAAAAAATATCACATTCTGAGCTTATGAGGTAAGTCAAAAACTATTGCTACTAAGGTCCTAGTTCGTACTTGGCACAAATGAAAGGCGCTGAAGCACGCCTCTGTGGGTGGTGGATGGCTGCAGACAAGTTCTCTCATTAACACATGTCTTAGTCGCATTGCACTACCTTCCAAAAACAAGCCAACAAAACCTTCCAAACCACGGAGGTTTGGCTTCTGAGGGGGCCTTCTGGATCAGCTAAACTCAAGACAGAAGGGTCAGTTTAGAAGATTATGAGGACTACTTTTTGTGGGATTTCAAAGGGATAATCTTGATATATTTCCTTGCAGTACAAAAGGCAATCTCAGGGGCTTATGATGAAGAAGTTTTAAGAAAATTGAAAATTACAGTGTTGGATAACCAGCCTGGCAAGTTGTACCAAGGAATTGTTTGTCCCCAACAGAAAATGCACTGGTGAATTCTTCAAGGGTAGCGAGGGCTGTCTTATGAGAAGGGAACGTGACCCCAGCCACCCTCTAGCCTTGATGTTGCCCCTTCAGACTTCTGTTTGCCCTCAAAACTCATAGAATGTTTCGAAAGGACATGCTTTATGACCCACAAAGATGCTAAAGCTGGCAATTCGACCTGGTTTAAATTGAAGCACTCAGAATCTTTGGAGAGGGGTTAGAAAAATGGAGTTGGGTTTGGTGTGCGTTGAGTGTGTGTTCGTTTTTCTCTGAAAATAGAAATGGCAACTTCATTCAAACTGGTGAGAGAAGTGTCCATTCCCACCTCCTAGTCAAGTACAGTAAGTTCCGAAAGTAAAATGTGCCTAACACTTTGGGCACACAGAAGAAGGAACTGCAAACAGTCCCTGGGTTAAGAACAGATCTGTTCCTGTCCCGTCTTTAAGTTGAACATCCCTGAGTGGTTCGTATTTCGCTTTACTGCAGTGCAAGAGAAGGCTTGAGGTAGTTTCAACATTTTAAAAGCTGCAGATGAAGCGAGTGCAGGTGACTATGGCAAAGATTATGTCAGTAGGGTTGGGTAAAATAAATTCAAAACAATTCACATCACACTAAAGGGCAGGAAAGAATTGTCAGCCAAGCTGACATTTGTAATCTGGGGACTGGCTCTATTCTGTAGCACTTTAGCATCTTTCTCTATAATTTATTACTTTAGCTTCAGATACATATTCAACTAGTTTTGGAAGAACCTCTTACAAACCAGTTTTCTAGAATACTAAATTCCCAAAATTTCAAGAGAACTACACAGCAGGTGCCCTTTGTGGTTCCCCGGATTACAGTGGCATTCTGTAAGAGGGAGCTTCAAAAAGTTCATGGGAAAAGGCCCTTATCTTTTGAGCCCAATTTGCCACTGATTTTCCTTTGGTGTTGACAACAAATAGTGAAAGTACCGTGGACTGCCCGAAGAACAATGCATCTGTCTGGGAAGAAGTGAAGCCAGAATGGTCCTTAGACTCTAGGATGGTGAGATTTAGCCTCCTGTCTTTGAACATGCTATCAGAGGAAACTAGTCCTTGGAAAAGGCATCATGCTTGGCAAAGTCGAGGGCCAGTGACAAAGAGGAAGACCCTCAGCAAGATGGCCTGGCACAGAGGCTGCAACAATGGGCTCAAATATAACAATTACAAGGACAGTGTAGGGCAGGGCATCCTTCGGTTGTACATAAGGTCATTATATATTGGGACAGATTCGATAGCACCTAACAACCACAATAACATAAAAGGAGAAATATGATTTTTAAATGAACTTGTGAATATCACCTTTAACTGCCTTTAAATTAGCATATTCCAATGTTCAATTTAATGCTGTTTTATTGTTGTATATGAAAAGAATGATTCTCATTGTGAAGTCCTGTCAAATTCATTCTGATTCAGAGAGAACAGAATGGGCATAGTCCAACTCCCCACATGTTTTTCAAGGCCAGGAAATTTCCCCCCAACATTTCTGTTAGCATATAATTTACATATCATACAATTCATTAGTTAAGTCACATCAACAAGAGCCATATAATAATCATTATAAACAATTTTATAGCAATTTATTCATTCATGTACTCATTGTTATTAGCTCCTCATTTCTCGCCGAAACTCCGCTCCCATACCCGCAAACTACCATTTATCCAGTAGCTGTCTCTATAGATTTTCCTATCTTAGATTTCATACACAGAAATACACTTTAAAAATAACAAGAATAACAAAGCAAAATAGATAAAAACCTCAATAGAAAAGAAAGCAGAAAATATGAAACATTAGAAAAATTTTTAATGTGTCATCAGGGAGATAAAATGATAAGGTGCTAAAATTTAACCTAACTGCATCTGCAACAATCCGCTTTCCCATGCACTCGGCCTGTTAACACGGCCGTTCACACCACTGGTCCATGGTCAGTGGGGATTCACCAGGGACTTCATCCACGTGTGTTTTCCCTTCACTTTTTAAAACTGAAACAGATGTGAAAGAGATCAAATGGAATGATATTACATTTTAACCTAACTCCATCTGCCATAATGCTCTCTTCTGATAACAGGGCTTTCCACATCCTTCAGCTATGATTGCCGGGTAGGCACCAGAGGTTAAATCCATAAGTGGACACTGCCAAGGATTTGGGGATTCCACTATCACTTATAGTCTCTGTTAACCGAGTATTCACAATTTAAACTCTGATATCATTCCCTCCTTTAGATTTGGATTATATTATTGACCATCCTTGGATCGCACAGGCTGGTGTGCTTCTTCCATGTGGAATTAGTTGACATTTTACTTAGATGTATGTTTGTTTGAAAACAATTTAAAACCGAAGATGCTATTCTAATAGCCAGGCACTGTGTACTTTCTTCATCACGCTTTGCTCTAGCACTCAAATCTTCGATCCCTTCCTGAGGTTAAGTATCGAGCAGGGCTATGTCCTAAGAACTAATTGTTATTAGAGTGGGGCTAGAATTAAGTGCAAGGCCAAAATCCATTTGTGAAACTATGGTTTACTCTATACAAGTAAGTCCCCAATACACATCAGAGAAGACATCGTCATTTTATGTTATAGAACATCATCCAACATCCCCCTGTGGCATCACTTCCACTGTCAAGGCTAGAAACTTTATGGAAATAGATTGTCGCATCTTCAGCCCACAGAATAACAGTGGGTTCAAAGCATCCACAGTCCAGCATTTAACCACTACGGCACCAGGGCTTCTTTTAATTGTATCATATCTTTAAGTAATTTTTTATTTCAATCTTAACTTCTATTTTCTTTTAATGCAAGAAATGTTAGATGATGGGGTGAGCAAATAATTAATGTATTTGATTTTCCTAGTTTTGATTTTCAGTTCATCAGACTTTAAGAAATAACCAAATGATTTGACACTGAATTTACAGGCTGCCTTCAAAATTGCTGATATGAGAAACAACAAAACCACATCCTTAGGTAACTTCTAAAACTCAAAGTTGAAAGCTCTGATGAAATACCGTATTTTCTTTAGTTTCAGCAATATTTCAAAGATGATTCTAAAAGTATCAGATGATCAAGAAAAGATGATCAAGTGAGAGTATGTAAGTCTGTTTGTTCCTGTTACTCATTCACACTCCCCTATGAGAAAAAACATATATAAAATACACATAATTTTTTGTGTACTATTGCATCAATTATGAAATGCAATGGCCTTGCAGAGCAAAGTAGAACTGCCCTGTATGTAAAGGGCTCCAAAACGTCTGTGGAGCAATGGAATGAAAAGATGAAGGAATTCTTCCATGACATTTGAAGCCCTTTTGTATTTATATAGGAGGCTTGCTGCTAACCAAAAATGACTTGTACCCACCAGCAACTCCACGGAAGAAAGATGCGGTACTGCACTCTGGAAAGGAGGGCTCCATGGTGATCTCAGCGGTTCTGACACACAGTGACCCTGCCAGACCGTGCAGAACTAGCTCAACGTCTTTTTAAGACTTTTAATTTATATAGAAGTCTACTGCCAGAGCTTTCTCCCATGCATCTGCTGATAGGTAATCAAGCACATTAACCATGGAGTCATTAAGGTGTGGTGGTGGTAGTGGTGTGGTGTGGTGTGTGTGTGTGTGTGTGTGTGTGTGTGTGTTTTAACCACTGTCATTATGACGTGTGTGTGTGTCTATGAGAGAGTTTTAATGTCTCTCAAAAAATAGAATTGAAAGATAGTAACAAACTTTGGGAGTGTCCTTGTATCTGTATGTAGTATAGGTATGCAGATATAGATTATTTATATGTAGATATATAAATAATCAGGCCTTCTAGGTGGAGGCTTTCTACTCCTGTAAAGAGTGAGTCTCAGGGTCCCAGAAGGGAAATTCTGTCCTATAGACTCAGTAAGAGTCAAAATTGACTAGATGGTAGAAAGGTTTTTGTTTGTTTGTTTGTTTGTTTGTTGTTGTTGTTGTTCAGTTGGTCCAAGCAGTTAAGCTGAGAGGTTGGTAGATCCAATCTACCCAGAGGTACCTTGAATGCCATGCCTGGAGACCGTTCCCAAGGTGACAGCTCTGAAAACTCCAGGGAGCAGCTCCATTCTGCACTCATGGCATCTCCAGGGTCACGAACTGTCAGATGAAAACTGGCAACACTAAGAACAGGGTTTTTCTAAATCTAGCAACACTTCAATTATATTACAGGGAAATGTGGCAATCTCTATAAGCTCTTTTACAGCTGTATATACAATACTTGGGGGGTTTTCTTTGTTTTGTTTTGTTTTTTAGTGTATATTCTTTGATCCTGGTGACAGATGTACAGTGGAGAAAGAAATCTTTAAAAAATGAAAGTCTTCAGTGCTATAAAGAGCAGTAGGCTTCACAAAATCTCCAGGAACTAATTTTTGCCTAGACTCTTCTACTAAGTAGCTCTGGAATTCTGGGTCAGCTTCATAACTACACTCCACCCTCGTTTTTTCTGGCACAAACTTAGAAATGTCTACATGATGATTTCTAAAGAGGCACTCAAGTCACTTCCTCATGAGTTTAAGATCTTCAGACGCGATAAAATGTCAAAAATTAAAGAAAGTGCAAGGGCACGTTCTTTTCTAATCAAATAGAGTGTCTAAAAGTAGATTATTGGGTTGATCTAAATTAAGAATTATATAAATAAAAGTGCTTATTCCTCACACAAAAACCCCCCATGGGATAGACTAGATGCATTTTCATAATTGCTAAAGTAGTACCTAAAACAATTCACACAAGGAACTTCATTTTCTGAAGTGCATTACAATGATATGCTCCTATAACTCCCGAGTCCCTATTAGATCACGAAAGAAAATCAGTTCACCATTCAAAATAGACCATGGAGAGTCATTAGGAAAGTGCAATTGTCACGATCAACCTCATCAGAGAAAAAGAACTGCACAACTCAGAGTTTTATTTTGTTTTTTCCTTTCTGTAGGTCCTCCTGAATCCTAGCTTGCTTCATCAGAAAACACGCCTTCAGACAGAACTCCTGGGTAGGATGCAGAATTACAGGGAGGGCACAAGTAAAGGCTTGAAGGTAAACAAGTGATCATCTAGCTCAGAAGCAACAAAGACCACATGGAAGAAGCACACCAGCCTGTGTGATCATGAGGTGTCAAAGAGATCAAGGATCAGGCATCAAAGAACAAAACATCATACTATTGTGAATGAAGGGGCATGCAGATTGGGGACCCAAAGCCCATCTGTAGGGAACTGGACATCCCCTTACAGAAGGGTCACGGTGAGGAGACGAGACAGTCAGGGTGCAGGGTAGCACCGATGAAGCATACAACTTTCCTCTCATTCTTTAATGCTTCCTTCCCCACCCCCGCATTATCATGATCCCAATTCTACCTTACAAATCTGGCTAGACTAGAGGATGTACACTGGTACAGAGAGGAACTGGAAACACATGGAATTCAGGACCAGTGCTGAGAGTTGCGATACCGGAGGGAGAGGGAAAGTGGGGTAAAAAGAGGTACAGATTACAAGGATCTACATATAACCTCCTCCCGGGGGGACAAACAACAGAAAAGTGGGTGAAGGGAGACTTTGAACAGTGTAAGATATGACAAAATAATAAAAATTTATAAACTATCAAGGGTCCATGAGGGAGGTGGAAGTTGGAAGGGAGGGGGACAAATGAGGAGCTGATACCAAGGACTCAAGTAAAAAGTAAATATTTTGAGAATGATGATGGCATCCAATGTACAAATGTGCTTGACACAATGGATGGAAGTATGGATTGTGATAAGCGTTGTACAAGCCCCAATAAAATGATTTAAAGAAAAAACAACCAGCATGACCATATGAGATGCCACAGAAGGAAGGGTCTTTACAATTCAGGAACATTTTCACCAATTACTTATCTGGGAAGCACTTTCCCTCCCATATGATGGTGTTAATCAAGTTCTTCTTTGTCCAACCCCACTCTCTTTCTCTCTCTTAAACTTGCACTGCCATCCAGTCAATTCTGACAAAGCAACGGCCTGAGAGTTTCTGAGACTGGAACTCTGTGGGAGGTGGAAGCCTTGCCTTTCTCCTGAGGAGCGGCTGGTGGCTTTGAACTGTTGGCCTTGTGGTTAGCAATCCTCCATGTAACCACGATGCCACCAGGGCTCCTTTCCAAGCACAAGCACTCGCCAATCACCCACTCACAGATGTGCTTCACCGTCCAGCACGGTGATTCTCGGCGAAGCACTGGCTCTGTGAAGTTGTGAGTGTGCATCTGCTGTATGCATAGACCTGGTTTAATTTGGGTTGCAAAATACATATCCTATAGCAAGCTTCACAAATGCCAAGGTATGTAAACCAGTTTATTTTCAAATGAACAAAAATAACAAGACACCTGGAGAGAATATATATATCATATGTACCTACTACAGAGTGAGAAAAAGGAACTGACATTTTTAAATAGAATCTTACGTGTATGTGATATTCGTGAGCCCTACGTATTTAAAATAAATCATTTTCCTTAGGCATTTCCAGGATAGTTCCCCATCTCTTGAACATCTGCTTTTGTCTTTTCAATAGAATGTGGTAAATTTTTATTTGAACTCCTTTTCAAATAGAATGTGGTAAATTTTTATTTGAACTCCTTTTATCTTAGCTTCAAAATGCAGAAATAATTTAAGCATGTATTCCTATAATACACTTTAAAAATCACATGAATAACTTGAGTATACCACATAAACTAGGGGAAAAAATGAAGCTCAAAAAATGAAATGCATCCATGTTAAGAACATGCCTTTTAAAACGGGCAGAGGAGCTCATTTAGAATGTGTAAGAGCATCCACTCTGCTGAATAGAGAGCTCATAGGCTGTCCCTGCCAGGCTCCCAACTCACGAAGAGTGCCCCATCACATCTCCAAGAAAACCAGATGCTGTGTTCTACAAGGCCCTGCAACACCTCATCTCAACAATCTTTCCAGTATCAGTTGCTACCAAATCCCTGTGCCTTTTGCTTAAATCAACATAGCCTTAGTAGAAAACACCAGGCTTGCTTCCTCCTTGAAGTCTCTGTGCTTCTTGTCTCTCAGCCTCATGCTTGATAGAGACCTCCTGAGACAGACTGACGTGGTGGCTCAATGACGGACTCCCACATGACAACATTGTGAGGACGGCACAGACAGGGGTCGAGTTTTCTTCTGCTGTGAATAGTGTCAATGTGGGTTGGCAATGATTCAAGGACACCTAGCAGTGGCAACCTCATCACTGCCTGGTATTATAGTATGTGCAACTGTGTCTTTTCGGCCTCCCTGGAAAGCATGGTTCTTACAGGCAGGGAGTTGGTCATTACATTCACAAATACATTCAATGGCAGATAACAAGGACTCCACCAAGATCGTTAGCAGGCTTGAATTCTGTGAGTCACACGGTGGCTGCCTAAGAAGATCTACTATGGGGATGACTGGATTCCCAAAGTATTCTTAACAATGAAGAAAATGTGGAAGATGGACACATGTGGCCCCCATAAGACAAGATTTTACTTGAGTACAAAGCCTTCCTATCCTATGTCCCATCTGTCCTGAATATCCCGTTCCTTTTTTGCACATTATTAATTGTAGTTAATAATTGATCCCCATCCTCGTCATCTTTTTATAATTTGGATCTTCTTTACATAGCACTCATGAAAACTCCAAATCGATGCCACCATGCCAGGATATGTACCTACTTACCCACTTCTGCTTTGTTCATTGGCATTTTAATCCCAGACAATGCCAATTTCTTTCTGACAAAGACTGCATCTGTCTTATATACCACTGATAGATAATAAAGAGTTTTACACACACACACACATTGCCTAAATGAATGGTTCACAGTGGGGAGGAAAAGGTGCTTGTGTTCACTTGAAAAAGATAAGGAATGTCATCGAAGTATCTTTTTGGCCTGCGGAATCTTGGGCTGCGCTTGTATAGATGGTGAAGCGGACTCAAAAGGGAAGGCAGTGCATTCTGTGTGACTCAGTTCAATGTATGAGCTATCTCCATATGCTTCTCAGAGGAATCTGCAATTTACCCAGCCTTCGTCAGAAAGCACACTTATTAAGAAAACAGTCACCGACAGCCATTAATTGCATACTCTTTTGTATCCACTTTGCAGAAAGATCCGTTACGGATGAGAAAGTTAAGATGTATATTAGTCCTCTCCATCCAAGAGAGCACAATAAAAAGGTAGCCTTCCCACACCATGTCAGCAGCCCATGAATATATATCCTTCTACATTTTGAACGGTGCCCCACAGGCATAGACCGCAAACCTCCAAAGTTAGAAAGGCAAGAAGTAAAACTATAAATTATGTTGTAAATAATACTTACATAATGTCAAATGTGATTCCAGCTATGGATGATGCAGTCGAGGGAGGAAGAGAAGGCTTCATGGAGAAGGTCAATGAAAGGGTGACTCTCAAAGGAGGCAGTGAAAGGGCAGAGCATTGGAATGGAATCTCCGCAAGCAGAGAGCACTGTGTATGTACACAGACATGTGAGATCATGCTT
>NW_022103920.1:25315944-25325247 GCF_000313985.2 Echinops telfairi
ACCCCTGCACTGTGTATGTACACAGACATGTGAGATCATGCTTCACCCCTGCACTGTGTATGTACACAGACATGTGAGATCATGCTTTACCCCTGGGTTTCTTTTCAATGCCAGGCAGGGTCCTCTAGCATCAAAACCAAATGCCAAATCTGGTGGGAAAACGGTGCTTATTTCTGATGATAGAACCATTCTCAGAAAATTACATGAGATATATGGCAAGGGGGTGTGTGTGGAACAGTGAATTCACTACTATAGCTACGAAAGAAAAGAACAATTCCTTGTGAGTGAATGCCCCCTTTATACTCCATGTGCTTTCAAAGAAAGTGCAGTTGAAGTTTTCAATTTTAAGGAACCAGAGGCCAACTCCTTTTAGGTAGCAGTGAATGAGGCACAGTCCAGGCAATACAATGTGAATTTACTTTGTTCTCGATGTGGCCATGTAAAATGTTTTCCATCAAGTACCTTGTCCCTAAGTGGCTTGACAAGTCACTGGATAAGATCACAGGTTTATGTTCTATCTGTGGAACCCAGTGGTACGCGAAGAAACGCAACGCTA
Source organism: Echinops telfairi (assembly GCF_000313985.2). Taxonomy (NCBI): domain Eukaryota; kingdom Metazoa; phylum Chordata; class Mammalia; order Afrosoricida; family Tenrecidae; genus Echinops; species Echinops telfairi. The sequence goes on from NW_022103920.1 coordinate 25,316,501, forward strand.
GCATGGATACCCACTGATGAACGCGGAGATAGCAAGTCACAGAGAGTAGACTAAGAGAGAAAGTGCCCCATTGGTGGGATGAAACCAAAAAATCCAAACTCACTGCCACGGAGTCGATGCTGATTCATAGAGACCGCTGTGGGTTTCTGGTATTGTAACTTTACAGGAGTAGAAAGCCAAGTCTTACTTCCAAGGAGCTGCTGGTGGTTTCAAACCACCAACTATGAGGATCGCAGACCAATGCCAAACCACCAAGGCACCAGGGCTCCTAAATTAATGGGATAAAGAGCTAGTTTATTCCTTCTCTTATTCTTGTAGCATCACAGATACTTTTCCAATACTTATTATAGGCCATATTAAGATCTTCAGAAGAAGTGAATATGAAACATGAAATTTCCCCAAATGTTCCTGCTACTTAACTCTGGAACTATGGGCAAGCCACAAAATTCCTACATGTGCAAAATGATGAATTTTAAAGACATAACAGCTAAGTTTCCTTCCACCAGGAATTCACAGTTCAGCTAATAAGAGATTTGAACTTCCAGAACTCATTTTCAAAGATGAGCACAATTAGGAGGCCTTTATACACAAATATAAAAAGATAAAACATCAAAGTTAAAAGTAGTAGATGTCTATATAAAATAATACAAAGTCAATTGCTAGTCTAAAAGGGAAATTCTGGGAGAAAAATAAAGAGCCTAACAAAACACGTAACTTGAGAAATGTCCCCTTTGTGGTACTGTGCTGAGAAAGCACATATTAGTTTTTCCCGCCATAATCTGCATTCATATTTAGTAAAGGCTAAAGATATAGATGATACATTAGTATACATTAAATGTATATAGTTTGTGCTGGCTAAGGTTGTGGGTAAATCCGGCTCGGCCATGAATCTCAGGGGTTTGGTAGCTATGCAATGATGTAATCATCCTCCATGATGTGACCTCATATGAGCAGAGAGTCGATGGCAGGAGGATCCAAGGTATCTGGATGCTCTGACGAAGCTCATGGGCTTTTCTCTGGACCTGCATCCGGCACATCATTATTGACCCTTCTGCTCTTGGAACGTGATCTAGATGCGGTTGTGCTTCCTGCTGAGATGTGTCAGCCTCTGCAGGCTGTGAGTCAGTAACCTTCCGTCTCAGTTTCTGAGTTTTGGATTTGTTGGCCTCCTCCACCTGTGAGCCAGCAGCTTGATGTCTTAACTGTAGGTCTAAGGACTTCCAGCCTCTATAGCGATGCGAATCAGCACATGCCTCTAGACTAGGGGTCCTCAAACTTGTTAAATAGGGGGCCAGTTCACTGTCCCTCAGACCCGTTGGAGGGCCAGACTATAGTTTAAAATAAAAACTATGAACAAATTCCTATGCACACTGCACATATCTTATTTTGAAGTTAAAAAACAAAACCCAGCGGTCTGATAAATGTCCTCGGCGGACTGCATGTGGCCCATGGGCCATAGTTTGATGATGCCTGCTCTAGACTAACAACTGACCCGAGACCTTAGCACTGGTCCATCTATACAACCTTTGTGAGCCATTTCTTTGAGTTAAATCCTTCTTTGTCTCTCGACTTATCTTTCTGTCTGTCTCTCTAAACACAGATACACATAAACACACACACACAACACACACATACACACACCACCTTAACCCTAGAACAAGACAGGTTCGAACTGCTCAAACAGAAATAACCAATTACACCAAGCATTTTACATGGGCCTGTGTAACACTTGGGGGCATAGCAATAATAAATAGAAAAATAATCTGCATGGAAGTGGGCCTGAACAGTTCAAACCCATGATTTTCAGGAGTGAACTATAAATTATATGTGGATTTTCCAACCACATGTGAGGGAGGTTGGCATCCCTCATCCCTGTGTTGTACAAAGGCCAACTGCACACGTGTCTCATGTACCGGTTTTGCTTCTGCAGACAACCCAGCCTAACACAACATACACTCTGCCAACCATTGTCTCCAATTCAAATGATGCCTAGAGGACAGTCAAGAGGCTTTATATCTGAATACCTGTGATGCAAAATGACACACGCCCACGTCTACATTTCCTTAGAGATTCATTTTCAACTCATCAAATAACATGCTTTATAACAAAACATTATGAAATATGCTTAAATAGGCCAAAATCCAAACAGTTGTTGTTATCTCTAGTATGGCTCTTCATCATAGGGATAAATAGGGTAGCTTCCAATTGGTAAAGATGTGTTAGATTAATAACTTAGCCATGCATGTGTATGAATGTTGGCATATTATAAAATAATCCTATCAAATTTCAGCAATACTTTGATAACCTAAATATCTCCACATAAATGACTCTGAATCATAGATTGCTAAAGTTTGCCAAAGCAATGTAACCAGAGTAAACAGATCACAGGTTTAGGGGCTTGAAAAGGTCATTCTTTTTATTTATTTATCTGTGTTTATTGTACATTTCTCTTGAAATATGCCATCCTAAAACAGGAATTTCCCTGATATATTGTTAGCAAAAATTTCATTGAAAATTAGTTTGCCTTTCTGTTTCTTAAAATAGTAATCCACCAAACCTATGAAATGTGAAGTATTATACAGCTGGTTCACCTGGGTCAGATAAATAGACACAATATGCATAATGGTCATGTATTGCTCAGCACCCAAAATATGTTCTGTGAGATCGTCTTCCATAATCTGGACATTGTGTAAGCACCATATCGTAATCTGGCCTGGCCTTTTCTTTAAGAATCTCAAATAAGTTTCTCTCCATAGTAGTGATTATCAAGTGATAAGAGGGAAACAGTTTTATCTATGGGCCTCAGCTCACATTATTCCTACTTTCTCCACCTCTGATGGGCGTTTCTCCTGCAGTCTCCTGAGCCTTGTAGTTTTCACTTTAACAGTTTGGAGATTTTGGGGGGCGGGAGGGGGGCGGGGGGGGTGGAAATCACTGTAATTTTCAAATACAACATACCTGAATTGTGAGTAGTAGAGTTCACTGATATCTAATTAACTTTGTTTCACTTCCACATTGTTACTTCATTGCCTCTCGCTGCTACAATCACTACCTCTGGTTTTTCTGTGTTTGAGAGTCCTGGTTTACTTCATGGTTACATATTGGAAAGAAAAGTAAACAGGGTGATAACGGTATATGGGGTTATATGGGCAGTATATGGGTGAGAAGATATGTTCAAATTGAAGCATTCACTGTTGTAAAATTTTCACATAGAAAGTACAGTATTGTAAACACATAAGTCAGTAACACAGGTATTTACTGTAAATTTTGAGACAAAAGTTGTCGGTTATCTACGTAATGTATCTTTTTAAACCTGGCAGCACAGCCTCTTGTATACAAGGGACATACAATATACATGTGACGTATGGGAAGCTGTTTGGGATATCTGAACCGTATTCTAACTTTCTGGGACAACAAACATATACTGTTGGATTTTGTCTGAGTGGATGTTAAGTGAGGTGTGACTGTATTCTGTTTTCTTTAGAGCAAAGGTGTAATTCGACCATGGTTATTTCTGATGAATATGAAGATAAATAAGCTTCATTTTCCCGATTTGCTCAGAAATCAGGAAATTGTGTACACAGTCAAATCTGTAAAGTTTCATAATAGAGAAGAACTCTGCAAGGATGGCATGTAGTAGCTTGCTTTCCCCTATTGAAAATCATATGAAAAGAATGAGTTTTTTATTAAAGAAATTGATAGAGACCATAAAAATGGCACCTTTTCAATTGTTAACTTTCATAAGAAAATGTAATCTCTGCTTTTTCATGGGGACTGTAGTTTGATAGCCACAAAAATTTCTACATCTTAAAAGTACAAACATCGATTGTATCTCCAGCATTATTTCTCCCACCAAGGTCATGTTCTCCAAATACTGATCCTTCTTCTTTATCAGTTTGTGCATTTCAAACACCAATAATAGTCAATGCTCCTTAATTGCAGGGTTAACCAATGTCAGACTGCAGAAATTGGTAAATATCTTTAATTTCTTCAAGTTGGCAATAGTGATTGTTGTGTACATTTGAAAAATAGTCATATGAATTGGTTTTCCTTGGGGTGTGTGGCTATGAGCCTATCACTGACAGTGTGCTATTTCAGGATAGGTCTTGAGCTGGTTTTTTTGACAATGGATGTGACCCCATTCCTTTTCCATTTGTCATTCCCGCCAAAGTTGACCACATATTTGTCAAATTCACAGCATCTGAATCCATCTCAGCATCCTAATACCTAGGGTATCTAGCATCATGCATTCCATTTCATTACTGACAACTTCCATTTTTCTTAGATTAGTACTTTGTACATTCTACATTCTGATTACTAAGGAGCGTGTGCAACTGTTTCTTCTCATTTCCAGTCATGCCAATGTCAGTAAATGAGGGTTGTGAAAGCTTTACTGCACCCCCAGTTCCCGGCACTGTATCAGCTATGTTCTGCTGATATCTGTAAGGTTTTCTCTGGCCAGCTTTTTCCAATGGAGTTCACCACTCGGCCCTTCTCAGTCTATCCGAGACTGGAAGTTCCACTGAGCCTGTTCACCTTGGGCGACCCTGTTGGTACCTAAAACACCAGTTGCACAGCTTCCAGCAGCCTAGCCACAGTCAAGTCGCCTACCATACGGCAAACTGAAAGAGAAGTCGTTGCCCTTCAAAGTACGTATTCCATCCTTAATTAGTTAAATTAGCTAAATTTCCCCAAAATTACATTTCTTAAAATCTGTGGAATTTACGTCTTAAAAGTTAATGCCATTTACCTCTGAGTTCTCAGGAAAAACTGGGCACTTAATTATTCTAATCCACTTACGCATGGAAGATGCAAACTAAATCAAATGCACTTATTTTACTCAGACATATGATCCAGTATTTTAAGTCTTATAAAAGGCAGGTTATAAAAGATAGCTTCCTACAAGCATTTTACTTATATATATAAAATTCAAAACCTTCTCAGTAGTTTTAACATTTCTTTATTCTTTTTCTGAAAGCAGAAATATCTTTCAAATTAAAGTTGAAAGTCAGATTGGGGGGAAATGATACTAGCTTTTCATGTTTATAGTAGAAATTCTGCCCAAATGTAATTAGCATCTCATCCAAATTCACTATAATAATAATAGCAATAATACTCATATTAAACCATGTAAGAAATATACAGCATTAAAATAACTCACTGATACCTGAGGAAAAACATTGCATTATATATCCAATTCTTTTAAAGCACCTTTTAACACCATTTCCCTTTATTCCATCTTAACATGGTATCCTTTTAGCATGCTGATAGACACTTTTACTTCAAAATCGCGAGTGTGCAGCAATCTGCAACTTAGGCTCATAATTATTTCAATAACAAAAAGATAAACAAAAACTTCTCTCTGCTAAGGAGCAGACAGTAAAACTGGTCGGACCCTCTGCAGCCTCTTCCCAAGGCCACACCATAACCAAACAAAGGGCAGGAGACAGAAATAAGAGGGCAGAGGTGTTTTACTCATTCAAGTTCTAAACTGTGCCTGTAGGGTCTTCTACAAATACGTAAATGAATAAATTACAATTGTAAATCTTTGCATTTTATTTTACTATAGTAACTTAAGTTTGTCAAAACTTTTTCATCTATAAAAAATTCCATTAGTTGGCCACCCGGTAAAAGGAGAAATTATGTTCAATAAAATATGTCTGATCAAATTATGTTGACTTTAACCACAGTGCCTTTTAAAGAAGCCAATCAAATTTAATCAGAAACACAAAACCTAAACAGCAGCCTTGAGAATAACTTCTCTTATCAAAGTCATCTCGAACTGATTGCCTATGCAAGAGAAGTAGCATACAGTTTAAGAAAGGGCAGTAACAGCATTCCTGCTTACCTAAGAACTCATAAAAGTAAAAGGCTCTCTCCACTTCTTTCATTACATTTTAAATGCTGCTACTTTCTATAGTTTGATTAACATTATTAACTATCCCATGTAGTTCACTTTTAATACCACCTTTAAAAAATCTAAATTCAAGATGTAAAATTCTATTACACACAAACACACTATTCAGATCATCTCCCTTTGGTTGCAAAGCATCATTACTTCAAAATAAAAGAATGCACAAACGATTCTATAATTAAACCTAAAATTTGATAATACAGCCATTCCTTGGCTGACTAACCCCCTAGGTACTATTCATACCTTCTACTTTTATTTCATGAACATGCACTGATCATGGCCTGGTGATCTGGAGCTTCTTAAAAATATATGATGGCAGTCATTTGCTTCTAACTTAAATATGCACATGGCATCCCACTACATTTGGTAGAGTTGAAAAACCCTCAAGTCCTGTCAAGAACCAAACCGATTAACCATAATAAATAGTAAATGTATGACTATGCACAAATATATATTCAAAATCTTTAAATAATGATGTCTATGGGTGTTTTAGATTGTCATAAAATAAGAATTATGGCTGTAAAGGAAAAATGCATCCCACAAGCCTATATTTACATGAAAACACTACAGCAAATAGGCATCTATACGTCTATAACTTTCTGAATTCACTTTCTAGACATTTCGATATACATTATACATATTCATATCTTTATTTGGGTACACATCTAGTGTCTTTCACTGCTTCTCTATTTTATGCATTTGTACATATGCTATTATAAATCTTCTCCCATATTCAGGAATTCTAACCTTGGTGCATTTTATCACTTTCAGACACCAAAACTCACCATCCGCCAGAGACATCTAAGTGCCACGATCTATTTAGCATACCCATTTCCTAGAGTTTAAACCACTTAACTCGCCACCCAACCCAAGCCCTCGGTAGGACCTACCCGAGCGTTGTCATGGTGACAATGGTGTACCAGAAGGCCGCAGGGATACTGGTGAACTTGCTGGCCGAGGATCCTTTCTCCGCGTAGAACATCACCGTGGCAAAGATGATGATAGCCATCGTAAGCGAGAAGAGCAAGAAGCCCAACTCAGAGGCGCAGCTCTTCAACGTGTACCCCAAGATGCGCAGGCCTTGAGAATGGCGGGAAAACTTAAAGATACGGAAGACCCGGAAGACCCGGAGGGTGACGAAGGCCCCACTGACATCCTCGTTGTCCGTCATCACCAGCCCAATGTAATAAGGCAGGATGGCCACCACGTCAATGATACTCATGACACTGCGCACGAAACGGTAACGACTGGGCGCCGCGGCCAGGCGCAGCAGGTACTCGACGGTGAAGATCATGACGCAGGCCGTGTCCAGGCAGAAGAAGGCCACCGCGTACCGCTCACCGCAGGGCAGCTCTTTAATGTGCCCGGGGCTGGACCCGCAGGGCACGGTCTCCACCACGTTGGCGATGACCGAGACGGCAATGAAGAAGCCCGTGACATAGTAGAACACCAGGGCCATGGTGCTGGTGTGGGGGTTCTCAAAGGCCCGCCACACCTTCTGGCGAGCGGTCATGGTGGGCAGCGCACTCTCGCCGTTGTTGTCGGTGTCCGCGTCGTCCTGCAGACGCTCGGCGTTCTCCCGCCGGCGGTCCTTGTACTCCTCGTAACAGCAGTCGCCAATGATTTCGGGGATGAGGCCGAAGAAGGCCAACTCTTCGTCGTAGGCCGAGATGCACTCGTGGCGAGGATAGTGGAGCTTCCCCGTGCGGTAGAAATTCAGGATGTGGCGAAAGATGTCCGGGTCACGGTCAAAGAAATACTGCTGCGTCTCTGGGTGGTAGAAAAAGTCCCTCTCGGAGCTGCCCAGCAGCGTGTCCGGATAGCGCTCCAGGGTGTCCTGCCACGTCTGGAAACGGGTGCCACTCACATTCAACACAATGAGGGCATCTTGAGTTCTTTTTCTCTCCTGCCTGGGGGGCGCGGGCATGGGCCCAGAGGCCACGGGCATCCACCCGATGGCTGCTGCCCTGGCAAAGGGCAGCCAGGCTGCCACCCCTGCCGCCATGGTTCCTTGGCTAAGAGGCAACAAGAGAGGTGACCAGGCCTCGACAGTGGGGCCAAGTAGCCACAAACGCCCTCTTTCTCTTGGGTGATGAAAACACTGTCTCTACCAGAGACTCCCAGGCAGGGCGGGTGCAGCTGCAGTACTCACCGGGGAAGGATGCCTTGGAAGACCAGTATTTCGGGGAGATCGCAGCAAGATCACAGGGGCATAGCCATCACCACGGGCAGAACCTGTCCAGACCTCTTGCAGCACTGGAACCCGGCCACGCGGGGGAAACCAGCACCCGAGAGACTCCGGAGGAGGAGTTTCTTCAAACAGGTGTTTGTGCCCCCCAAGACACACCGTTTGGGTGATGTGGGGTCGGGATGCCCGGAGGAGCACCAAGAAGGAGGTGCTCAGTGATAGTCCTTGGATGAAAACCCTTCTCTCTTCTCTCCTCCTGTTTTTGAGCCTTCCCTCTCCAAGTGCACCTTCCCGCCAAAGGAGTCTCCAAAGGCGACCTGTTGTAGCTTTGCAGACACAGTCCCCGCCGCTGCCCCCTCGTCTGTCTTGGGGAGTCCGGTCGCCGCCTCTGCTCCTTGGACGGTCTTTGCAGAAATGGAGGTGATGGCGCGGTGGGCACCGGGGGCGTGAATGGCGATCCTCTTCGACTCCGTCGGCCAGCACCCCTATGTCTGCCCAAAGCTGTCGCCCAATCGCCCCTTCACTCTCTTTTCAAGTTCAGCTCAGGTGCAGCGTGACAGTTACAGCGCCCCGGAGCTGGCAGCCGCCGCCGCCGCCGAGGCGGCAGCAGCATCCGACACCGCTCAGAAGGCGCCGCGCCCGCGG
>NW_022103920.1:25325776-25349514 GCF_000313985.2 Echinops telfairi
CAGTGGGTGGTCCTGCATCTCCCCGTGCCCCCCGCGGCGCGCTGCTCTTGCGATCAATGCAGAAGGCGAAAATAAGGCAACAGCGGCGCGCGCTCCCCGCCACGAAGGTTCGACGAGGCGGCTCCTGCCTTTGCCTCGGCTTGACCTTTCTCCGCCCCCGCCCCCCTCGGGCTCGTCTCCCTCCCCCCCAGCCGCCCCCGGCCGCGGCGCAGAATGTCACCCCGGGAGAGCCGCCAGGTGGATCTGCCCGGCAAGGAGCGCGAGCCTCGGACTAACAAAGGGAGGCAGCTCCGCCGCGCGCCAGGCGGCGGTGGTTCGGTGCTGGAGAGGATGGTGGGGCCCGCTGCCTGGTTCCTGCCTCCGGATTCCGGGTTCGAGGCGAGCGTGGGAAAAGGGGGGGCGGGTCGAGTGAGAGCTCTGGCGAGCGAGGGAGCGGGAGCCAGGGACGCTGGCGAGAGCAGCGGAACGCGCAGGAATTGGCTGTCTTCTGCGGCGACTGGTGGCAAGCCCCGCCAAGCGCCGCGGCGGATGGTTAAGTGCTTTTGCCCTTCCCGATTATTGGTAAAAAGAGAGATGTGAACATTTCTGGGACTGGTATGTAATCTCGCGAACTTGCCAAAAAGTCTGGGGGTCTCCTCTGTCTAGGTTTAGACCCAACTCTCTTCCCCGTCCTTTGCGACTGGCAGGCACCTGGAGAACCCTTTCCTAAGCGTCAGCGTCCAGAGGCGCGCGTCTCCGTGAGGGCGCGGCCCCTTCCTCCTCCTCTCTGCGCATCTCTGCGCATCGCGGATGTGGTGGGAACCACTCAAGGTGTCCGGGTGAGGGCCAAGCGATTTGTGGAGAGACCCGGAGATGGTCGCGGCCAGCCCTTTTGGTTTTCCCGAACCCCGCCCCCTCAGGCTCTAGGCATCTTTCTGGAAACCAAACCTATAACGCACAGAACCACTAGATGGCGGGAACGGCGAGAAGTTCAATAGACACCCAAGGATACATGATCTGGAAAGGCGAAGGTTGAAAATTAACTGACTCAACAGAGGGTGGGAGCGCATAAACATCTCCAAATCCCCCGCGACGCCTCCACTTTTCAGTGTTTAGACGAGTTACCTTACGCAGACATGGAACTGCATTTTGATGAGGATGGAATGAGGTGTGGACAGGGCCCTGCTGAAATGCCTTTGAAATTAAATCTAACTTACCGAGTAGTAGTAGTAATAGTGGTGCCCAAAATTAAAATATTTAAGTCCCAAGGAAATAGCATTCCTCCATATCGATCTCTCAGCGACCTTATAGGGTAACGTAGAACTGCCCCTGTGGATTTGCGGGTCTGTAAATCTTTACAGGAGAGTAGAAAGCCTCTTTTTCTCCCATACGGCAGGCAGCTGGTGGGTTTGAACTGTTTACCTTCGGTAAAGCAACCCAACATGTAACCCACCATGTCTTTAGGGCTGCTTGTTGCTGTTAGATGCTGCTAAAGCAGTTCAGACCTATAGGACCCTCTGTACAACTGAACGGAGCACATCCTCGCAAGATTCATGTTTGAACTTCTGGTTGCATCCACCGGTCAGTTCATCTCCTGAGTTTCCCTCTTTTCTGTTCCTAAACACAAAACTTAGTGTCATTAATTGGATTCCCACTGGCCATGATCCTATATAGGGTTCCTGAGAAGGAAATTTTCTTCTCAGAGAAAGGTTGTTGGTTTCAAACTGCTGACCTTGCAGTTAGCAGCTCCAGGTAAATCCACCACACTGACAGGACCTCTCCCTTATGAACGCCTATGGATCAGAATCAACTGACTAGCAGTGAATTTTGTTTTTTGAATTTGTCTGTTTTATCCATATTGATTTCCAAGCCTACTCTCTGCTTGGAAATGACCTTTTGTAGGGTTGGTTTTGCCTGCTCTTAGCTTGCAATGTAAGTGGACTATGAGACACAGTACAGAAATTAACTTTCGAGCCCTAGACGTTATCAGCATTATATGTCAACTTAGAATCTGAAGAGGGATAACCTAAAGATATGCACTAAAATAATGATAAAAACTCAAGGAGAGAAAACAAAACAAATCTTAGGATGTACAGGATTTTCAGTAGAGACAGAAAAGTGACGTGTTTTACATTTTCATTATTTGTATAGAGATTTGCAGTGTTCCGGGTTTGAGTTATGTTAGGCGTTGAAGAGATCTAGTGGTACAGTGTAGAAAGCACTGGACTATTAACCAAGACGTCAACTGAAAGGTTGGCCATCCAAACCTTCTGTCCACCGAAGAAAGATGTGTCAATCTGCATCTATAGTGATTTACAGTCTTGGAAATCCCTATGGAAAAGGGGTTTTGTACTCAGCCCTACAAGTTTACTAGGAGTCTGCATAACCCCCAGCAGTGGGTTTACTTTGGGGTTTAGGTTAAAGTTAATGACTTTTGAATGAGTGCACAATATAAATTTCAGGACAAGGAACTGAAGCTGCTTACTGTGTATTTGTTTTTATTAGTTGAGGTGAAGATGTTTGTTTTGTTGTTTTTTTAAACTATGTGGCCTGTATATGTGCCTAAATAAATAAAGGTGAGTTAACTCGAAAAGAACAAGACAGATTTACCAACCAATTAATATAAGAAAATCAACCCTTTTATAAACAAGAGGAGAAGTTAGCACTGTGATTAGCTGGATGTACAAAGAGCTGGGCAGGGCATCTAGATCGTGAGGAATCATAATTTATCAACTGAATCCAATACTGGGTAGCCATCCTGTAGAGATGGAACAAGCTACCTAAATAGAGTTGCTAGGTAGACAGATTCTGGGCCATTAACATTTCCCTCTAGGGAAGTAAATTCTTAAAATCATAAACTTAGAAGCTAAATTCCATGAGAAAGAGAGAGAGAAGAGGAGAGGAGAGAGAAAACATTTCCAATAAGCAAGCAGAGACATTTTGGAAATTTTCAGAAGGCGCTATAATGTGTCCTCCTCCACCTGCCATCAATTGTTCAGCATAGTAAATGTATGCTTAGCAAATAATTTGCGAGGCTGAACTATGTGAATAACAGATATCAAAATTGAATGAAAGTTCAATGACAACCTTTGGGATGCAAGTGACACAAACTTGCTTGCTGAGCGCTAAAAAGGACTGGAAGCCCTTACTAATGACAGTCAAAGACTACAGTCTTCAGTATGGATTATAACTCAATGTTAAGAAAACAACAATCCTCAAATAGGCAACATCATCGTAAACAGAGAAAAGATAATTGTCGAGAGTTTTATTTTAGTAGGATCCACAATCAAAGCCTATAGAAGCAGCAGTCAAGAAATCAAACAATGGTTTGGGCAGATCTGCAGCATACGACCTCTTCAGAGTGGTAAAAAGCAAAGAGGTCACTTTGAGGACTAAGGTGCACCTGACTCGAGAAGGTATTTTTAGTCACCTGAAATAACTTGGGAAAGCTGGACAATAAATTGGCAAGTCTGGAGCAGATTTTGTGTCCCAGGGCACCTGACAACAGCCTCATAATCTTCACTCCTCTAGTCATACATTTCTTAATATAGCAGAAAGAATGGAGATTCAAAATCAAGCCCAAGAAATTAGTTCTTAGGTTTGTGGAAATTTCTTAGCTGATTAACAATTATAAATAATAAAATGTTAGCTCTTCAGGCTTTTTGTGAGGGGTTAATAAGGTAACTGTGAATGCCAGTTCAGTCTCCTACCATTTTAGTGTTTGATATTAAAAGGGCCCTAGTGGAACAGTGGATTAAACTTTGGGCTCTAGAGCCATTGTGAATTAGAATCTAGTCAGTGACAGTGGGTGTTTCGTATGTTAATTGTTTTTAAGGTTAAAAATGCAAAATGGGAACATGTTCGGTTTTATGCAACTTGGTGTCAGAATCAACTCAATGGCAGTGAGTTTGGTTTGGTTTCTGTTTGTATTTAAAACTCTCTCAGACCCTTTTTGTAAATTTACTCCTACCTCTGAGTCCAAACATTCTGTTGTGTGATATGCACAGGACCTTGAAATTTTGATATTTACTCATACACTGAATGTTGAATGAAAAGGGTTTATACAGCATTCAACAGAGCTCTGCACATGCCACTTCTACCCATGCTTCCCTCTTGTCCTCTTATTTTATATGTGAGTGGGTTACATGGTAAACAAACTCATCATATTGAAACTTCAGTTCATTACTTTGTCAGTCACCTATGCCTCCCCCCCCCCCTCCGCTTCTTCTTCTGATGAATAAATACTAAGGAAGAAGCCCAGTGTTTATGAAATACTGTGTCCCGTTATTCAATACCCCCAACACGATCCCGCCTCCAATGACATTTGGTCCTTATGCGTTCATCTGTTCTCATCAGTCAAACTTTTACACTTCACTGAGTTATGTTGTCTTAGGCTGGGTTCTCTAGAAAAGCAAGACCATAGATGATAGATAGATAGATAGATAGATAGATAGATAGATAGATAGATAGATAGATAGATAGATAGATAGAGATAAATGGATGTATGTTACATAATGTCAACTTGCAAAGGGGTGGAGTCTAGCCTGTCAATCAGGTCACAGCCAATGAGGCCCCTGTGTGGGTATGGCTTTCTCCTGAGGATTCTGCCTTCCTCCCTGAAGGTGGGACACATACTCTCTGCTTGACATTCCTGTTGACAAGCCACTTGGAGCTACGCTGATGGAGCCAGAGCCCTGGCGCTGGAGACTCACACCAGCTCTGAGCTGCTTCTGCCACCACTGGATACGCAAGATTTCCCGCCCACTGGCCTGTGATCGTCCTGCATTCAGTGTCGTCGCATGTGTTGCGTGACTCTGAAGAGAAATTTATAGATTTGTATCAGACATATTGGCTAATATCGGACTCATGAACTTGATCTGGACTGGGCTGGAATGTTTTCTTAATATACAATTACTCTTTATAGAAAGCTGTTTCTTATACACATGAGTATCTATGAATTTGTTTCTCTGCTCAGCCTGGAATAACACACTATATAAATATATATATAACCTGCATTAAAATTTGACTTGCATATGCTATGATAGTGTTCAATAATTCCAGATTCTGTTGGGTTGCCTTTTTTTAGGAATGGGCACAAAGATGGATTTCATCCAGTTGGCTAGTCAGGTAGCTATCTTCCCACTTTCTTGGGAAGATATTCGATGAGTGAATATTTCTAGGCCTGCATTAATCTGCCGAAACATTTCAATTGGAATTTCATCAGCTCCGGATGATGTGTTTTTCAACCATGCCTTTCATGTGGTATGGGCTTCCTCTTTCTGTACCATGGGTTCTTGATCCAATGCCACCTCTTAAAATGCAGGAACATGGACCAGCTGTTGTTGGTCCATTCACTTTGTATATTTTTGCCACCTCTGAATTTTCCCTGAATCTTTCAATATTTTGCCCATGGAATTCTTGAATATTTTTGTTCTCTCTTTCATCTTGAGCTATAATGAGCATGTTTATTTTTTGTTTGTTTGTTTGTTTGTTTGTTTTGAGCATGTTCTTTCCTTTTGGTTTTCTAATTCCAGGTTTTTGTAACCTTCATCATAATGATTTATGTTGTCTTCTCAGGTTGCCTTTTGAAATTTTCTACTTAGCTCTTTAATATCATTTCTTCCATTCACTTTAACTACTCTATGTTAAAAAAAGAGTTTCAGAGTTTCTTTTTTTTAATTAAAAGATCATTTAATTGGGAGCTCTTACAGCTCTTACAGCAATCCATACATCAATTGTATCAAGCATATTTATACATATGGTGCCATAATTATTTTCTAAAAATTTGAGCCCTTGGCATCAGCTCCTCTTTTTTACCACCCTCCCCTTCTCCCACCCTTGTGACCCCTTAATTAATTAGAAATTATTATTTTTATATCTTATACTGACCACTGTCAGAGTTTCTTCTGACACACATTTTGGTCCTTTATTTCTTGTCTTAATGATATTTATTTTTCTTTGTGTATGATGTTCTTGATGTCATCCCTCACCTCTTCGGTTCATTAGTATTCCATGAGCCAAATCTGTTCTGTAATTGTAACCCTTATGGATACATTTTAATTTTTTTTCACCTTCAACCTGAACTTGCCTAAAAAATATTAATGAGTTCATTCACAGTGTACCTCTGGTATTGTTTTGTCTGATGATATTAAACTTTTCCATCATCCCTTCCCTCAGATGTGGACACTTTGATCCCTATTTCCTCCATCTGGCAAAGCCCAAGTGGACGCTCACCATTGATATATTGAAATAGATATTTGCAATGAAGGAGTCATTCGTCTTGCAAAACCTTAGGTCTCTTCTCCGTTTCATTATTTCTTTTTCCCAAATCAAGATTGTTACATAAATAAGTCATCAAAAAGGAAGACAAAAGAACTAATTCAGATTACAGCGTTGGTGAATTCTACTTCATATATTCTGTACTTCAAAGAACTCAGAAAACAGTTTTGAAGAATATACCACCAGAAATCTCCTGTGAAGGGAGAAAGGTGTGATTTTCTCACATTCACACTGGACACATCATCAGGGAGGACCGATCACTAAAGGAGGAACATTATGCTTTGTAGAGATTCTGCAAAATAGGAGGCAGACTCTGTAAGAGGGGATAGGCATAGTGGCTGCAACAATGGACTCACACGTGGCAACAGTTATGAGGCTGGCACTGGACTGGGAAAGATGAATTGCTATTTTACATAGATCAACACTAGGTAGGAATCAACAACTCCTCAATGGCGCCTAACAGAAAAAGAGTCAAAGTAGAATCATGTAGTATGTTAGCTTTTGAGATTGCTCTTTTTTTTTAATCCAGAAGAATTGCCCTGAAATCTATCTAAATTATTGCATGTAAAAATAATTTAATTTTATGACTGAGAAATATTCCATAGATTAAATTTTGTCTCCCCCAAAATGTGATGTAGGTTCTACGCCTGTGGTTATCATCTCCATGTGGGGATGGATCATTTTTGTCATGTTAAAAAAATAGAATTAGTGCAGGGTGTATATTGAATCAATCTCTTACAAATATAATAAGAGGGGATAAGGACTAACAAAAAAGAGAAGGGTGAAGAACAGAGATACTAAATCATTTTAATAGTGCCTTGAGGCTGAAGGCCAGAAGATGCAAGGTCATTGCTCTAGATTCAGTAAAGGAATCTTCCCTGCCAGTCAGCACCCTGAATTATTACTTTTAGGGCCCTAAACTTTGGGGAAATAAATATGTTCATGAAGGCCATTCACTTGTCGATATTTCTGTTAAAGCAACCCTAGATAACTAAGACAGTATAGATAGACTACTAGACCATATTTTGTTTAACCTCTCACTCATTGAAGGATATTTGGATTGGTTCCACGTTGGGGTTGCTATGAACAAAGTTACTATGAAAATGTATGTACATCTTTCTATGACAGAGTTTTATTTCTTTGGGATTAATGTCTATGACTGTAATCAAGCATGCTAAGTGTAGATTTAGTGTTTTCAGAAATCACTATAATCTTTTCCAGAGTGGCTATATCATTTAACATCCCATCAGTAATTCATGAGCTATCTGATTTCTCAACATCATCGTCAATATTTGATAGAATCACTTTTGTTTCATTTTTGTAACTTAGATTGTGTGTAGTGATACTTCCTTGTTGCTTTAATTTGTGGTGTGGTGAGGTAGCCATTGGTTGCTAACAGCTAATATTGACAGCTTAAACCCTTGAGGTATTCCACTGGATGGATAAGGTTCTCTGTTCCCATTAAGATTTACTGCTGTAGAAACCCTGTAGAAGGGCACTATGAATCAATTAACTTGATGGCAATAGATTTAGTTTGGTTTCCCTTTAATGGAGAATTATGCTGAAAACATTTTATACTGCATATTTGCCACCTGTAATATGTTCCTGTCTTTTGTGCATTTGGTTGTTGGGAGTTTAAAAATGTTGACTTTGAAAATCATTACACATTCTAAGAAAAAATGTTCTTTGTCAGATATAGGATTTGCTTTGCTAACATTTTCACTTACTCTGTAGCTCATCATTGCTGTTTTTTACAAGGTCAAAAGTTATTGGCATTTTTTACAAAGCCAACATTTTCATTTTGATATGGTTAAATTTAACTAATTTTACTTTTTCATATCATGCTTTTTATATCAAGTCTAAGAATAATTTGCCTAATCTGAAGATGTTTTCATTTGCTTTTTTTATTTCCCTAAAATTTTATATAGGTTTATGTTTTAAGTCCATGATTTTGTTTAAGTTTTTTGTTGTTTTTTTTTTTTTAATGCATTGTGAAGTTTAGGTCAAAATTACCTTCTTTTTTTTTTGCCTACAGATATGAATATACAATTGTACCAGTCTCAAGTGTCAAAAGTCTCTCTTTTCATCACTGATTAGATTTTGGACTATTGCCAGAAACCAGTTGGATATATTGGGGGGGGGGGCATCTATTTCTAGGTTGTCCATTTTGCTGCTCTATTCATCTGTTTGTCTGTACCATCTCCAACATCACACTGTCACGCTACCAAAAACCTTAACATGAAGGAGGGTTATTCCTTCCACTTCTTCATTCTTTCTTAAAATGTTTTAACTATCAAATATGAATTGTAGAAAAAGCTTTCTTATATATGCAAACAACTTTGGTAGAATTGTAATATGAATTACATCAAACTATAAATCAATTTAAAGATAATAGACATGATTACTGTAATGAGTCTTTCAACAAATGAACAGTTTTTCCATTTATTTAGGTCTTATTTGATTTCTTTCAGGACTGTTTTGTACATTTCAGTGTCCGGATCACGTACATGTTCGTGTAGATCGAAGTACTACCTTTCCTTGGAAGCAATTATCAGTGGAATCATGGTTATTTGTTTGTTTTGTTTTGTTATGCTTGCTTTGCTGTTCCCATAGACAAGCAATTATTCCCTGTAATTATCTTGTATCCTGTGACTTTGTTGGTCTGAGTAGCTGTAGAGATTTTCTATATACACAATCATGTAACCTGTAAATAAATAAATTTCATTGCCTTCTTTGTAAACTATGTGCCTTTTAGTTAGCGTCACTACTAATGCTTTTATGATTATATCACTGCCCCTTTTAAGAGTTTCATCTTTCTCAGAAACCAGTCCATATGAGAAAATACAGAATTCTGTGGGGTCTCAGCTTCCTCTACAGCTTAACCCTTCTCCCACTCTGTTGCCTTAGCATGAACCACCTCAAAGGCTTGCTCATCTTTCTTCAGTTTGTTGACTTTGGTGGGGTTTACCTTGATTCTAGTTATCCTTTTCTGTTACTAAATACTCACCTCCAGGGTCACATCCTCCATGAACTCTTGCCTCTCCCCTTCAAAATGGTATTCCATTCATTTGCTTTACCCAATACGTCAATAATGTGTGTGGAATTTGGTGCTGCCTTCTTTTTTTAGCCACCCCTCTGTGACATCTTTGAGGGGAGATGCTGGACTTTTATTTCTACCTTCCTAATATCACCCGTTGTACTTGGCAGGTACTAGAGCTGCAGTAAAGATTTGTTGAGTTAGTGAATGAAGAGTCTAATTAGGTTGTTAATATGCAGATTCCACCCATATCAGATTCATAGTATAATTCTCCAAAAGGTGTATAGAATACCAGGCTGATTCACTATCAAGAGACACAGTGTGTGTGGCGGGATGGGGCTGGGGGTAGCAGGGGGATTACCTAAATTGATGTATATTTCTCTATACACCAATGATGTATAATTCTATAGCTTTTTTAAAAGTATGTTACCAATGTACTCATTCCAGTTGATGCATATAAAGGTCATGTGGGGTCAGTATTCCTGTGTTTATTTTACCCAAAAGGAAACAAAAGTCAAGAAGGCTAAATGCTCTTCCAACATTATATTCTGCAAAGGAATAGCAGAACCGAATCAGGTTCAGGTCTTCTGATCCTAAAACACATAGTCTTTTAGTTGTCTGAAGGCAGTCTCCTGGTTATGAATGAAATCCCTTCCTAACTATTTCCGTAAATCTTTAAATGGAATTTGTCAGTGTGTTGGAACAAGAGCATACGGCTCTTCCAGATCCTCGCTTTAGAGCAAACTCAAAACACGTTCAATAAATGAAAAGCTGCACAGGCAGCAAATAATGGTGATTGTAATGAATAACTTGTTTCCACTAAGGGTTGGTTTAGTGTTGCCAACACGGGGGCGAATTTGCCTAACCAGAAAAGACAGAGTTGTTCCTAAGTCAGACATTCATGGCCTCAGGACTGTCTGCAAACATCCCGACAGTGTTAGTAGTAATATCATTTTGCTTATTTGTTGTTATTGTTTCAGTACTCCCAAATACCTCCAACAGACTGGCAATGCCTTTGCACAGGTAGATACACACTCTCTTATGGATCCATGTGGCACAGGGTTCTGGACATAGTGGTGAGCCCGGTAATGGCACACGGACTTACTGCACCTATTATCCCATACTTTAAACGGTTATGCAAATTTCCCAGAGCAATGAACACATTTTAGTATGGAGATAGTACATTTCACATGAAACAGATTCAGTATATTTAAGAAGGTCATATTCTTAAAACTTCCTCTCAAACAACATTTTCTAAGAGCCTGTATTAAGTTGCTTTAATATAGTGTGATCTTTATTTAAAAAAAAAAATGAGGTACTTGAATTAAGAAAGGGAATTTAATCAACATGCAAAGTGAGCAAAACCTTTAGCTAAGTAATTGAAATTAAGTGCTAAAATAAGTCTAGCAACTTCACAATCCTTTCCCCATTAACTTCACTTAAAATTTTTCAATATGTATTTAATTTAGCAATGACATGTTATGAAATTGAGACGTATGAAAGGTATTGCATAATATTAAACATAAGCTTGGGGGGAATGTGTATTAATAAACTCCAATATTTGGAAGCTAGAATATTTACTATTATATTTAATAGTAAATTAAAATTTTAAAGACTTACATTAAATTTTTTCTTTAGTTTGTTTTTTTAACAGTGTTTTTGGTCTATCACTCATGTACCATACAATTCAATGGTTTAAATGTGTTGAAAAGATATGTGCAGCCACCACCGCAGGTTTAGGACATGCTCTTCATTATTGCACCCTTTCTTATCAGTTCCTGTGTTAGGGTTATCTAGAGTAACAAAATCAGTAAAACTCATCTATGTATAAGAAAGAGCTGCATATCAAGAAGTAATTCTATATTAAGAAGGCATCTCAACCCACTCCAACTTAAGTCCCCCAAATTTATGCTATCCCATAAGGCCCTCTTCAGAGGTGATGTGGAAAGATGAACTAGTAAGCATTGGATCACAGACTGTGTGCACAGAATCACAAGGATCCAAGGTTAGTGGAAACATGGCAGGGCAGTGACCACTCTCGGGGTCAGGCGGCACACATGAGCTTGCTCCTGGAGACAGGCTCAGCCCCAGCTGGCAGGAAGGAGAACGGGTATAGAAGCGGGGAGATGCCAAGTTTGTTCTTATAAGAAGGACACACCTCAAGGAGGTATCATCAGGCTGTGACCTGATTGACAGGTGGGACTCCAACCTACACTTTCATAAGAATTCAGGTTGACATAAAAGCATCTATCTACCACAGTCCTCCATCACCCCCCAAGCTCTCCTGATATAACCTTAAGGAACTTTTCATCTATAGATTTCATATAAGAAACTCATATCCCCCAAAACCCACAACACACAAAAAAGAAAAACTTCAATCCCCCAAAACACACAAAAGAGAAAAACCTCCATCCAAGTAAAAACAGAAGATAATAGAAACTAGAACAAAAATATGTCAAAAGGGAAAACAATATGTTTAATTTTAATCTAACTATATTTGCTGTAATCCACTTTCCAGTTCAATCTATCTGAGGCAAGACTATTCACCCCCCTGGTTAATGGCCCAGGAGAATTCAATGGAAGTCTAATACCCATGGGGACTCTTCAAATTGATTTTAGTCTTTGATCCATAGCCTTCTGCAAACTGAGTGCTCTTTTAATCAGACCACCGAATTTCCTCACCACACTTTACCTGCAGCACCCATGCCATCAATGATGACTTCATGAGAGCAAGTATTGAACACGACCACATGATAATAACTATTTGATCTTAGATTAGGGCTTATGACTAAATGATAAATTCAAATATTTATATACCAAATTTCTCTTAAAACACCATATGACTCATGTGGCTATACATCAAGAAAACTTCGCCCTTTTGATGCTGAAGTATTTGACTATTTGTGGATAAATTGTAAAAATTTCACCAAAAATATGGTTATGTAGAAAAAATATAGTTTAAATTTAGTGTCCTTATATTTTGGCTAGTTTTTCATTGTGAAATATATTTTATTCAAAGGTAATCTTGTTTTAGATTATTTCATCATAAGAAGATGCATAAAAGTTATCCTGTTTCTTTTGTTTCTGTATCCAGAAGAAATAAAATATGACATGGTAGTATAGAGGAAGCATCATGTAAAACTCACAACATAGATCATTGTTGTTAGTTGTCTTTAGTTGACCTCTACTCACTTTGGCCTTAGGAGTAGACCTGTTGCCTGCTTATCTGATGTGTTGCCTGGTCCCATGACATCGTGAGGATCATGGCTAGGTTTGAGTCTATTGTTCTGGCTCTTGAATTCTCATAGAAAGTTTCCTTCATTTTCCTAGGTCCTTTACCTTTCCTTGCTCACCAAACATGATGTGTTTATCTAATGATTGATCTTTCCTGATAATAGGCCCCAAATAGCCAAACTTACCCCACTCACCCTCTCTTCAAAGGAGCGTTCTGGTTGATTTGTTCATTCTTCTGAAAGCTGAAGGTATACTCAGTATTCTTCAACAATATGGCAGTTAGAATGCACTAGTTTTTCTCCTTTCTACCTTTTTAATTGTTTGTTTTCATTTAGTATGAGAAAGCAGTACAATCAAAATGGAAACAGCATACGTAGGTCTACTTCAGTCCATAAACAGACTGGATGTTTCAAGTATCTCAGGGTCTCTAGCATATGACCAACAAGTAAATAAAATAATCCTGTGATAGTTTGTGTGTGTGTGTATGTTTATGTGCCAACATGCCACCTGTAAGAAGATATGATTGGAGGTCACTGAGGTCTCAGCTTGATGACCTCCTTTGTAGATACAACCTAGATTAATAGCTCTCTTCAGGCTAGGCCCCCCCTCTCTCTGCATTCACCTTCCACGTTCAGAACTGCACGAGCCTGGTGATGTGGCCACCGCCATCAGATCTCCACAACTTTGCACCAACTGGCCCGTGATTTTCTTGCATTCTGCATTACTGCATATGGCTGTGAGAGTCTGAAGAGGGATTTATGGACTAGTTTGGGACTTAAGGACTAGTATCAGACTTATGGACTTGAGTTGGACTGGGTTGGGATGTTTTATTAATGTATGATTACCTTCTTAATATAAAGCTCTTTCTTATACATATGTGAGTATCTCTGGATTTGTTTCTCTAGTCATCCTGGACTAATACAAATCCCAAGGCATAGAACTAACTGTATTTCTTTGGTCCATGTAATAGGTAGGTTTGTTGTGCCAACCTGGCCAATAGACACATGTGGCATTAAGAAGGTTGCCGTTTAATTGAAAGGCAAAGTGATAAATGGCTTGGCAAGCCTCGCCTGTCCATCTCTTGCTCTCTGATGTTCGGACTACCATGCAGCTACCTTAGCTAGTTCTCTGCCTCAACTTGCAAGCTACATTGACTGTGGGACACCCAACCTCACTATAGTTTGAGGTTCTTTCAAGACCTGCTTCACCACACTGCTGGTGTGTACATTGCTTGAACTGGGGACTGTCAGACCCTGTCATCTGGCTGACAGTTGGTGACCTGCCCTGTTGTTTGCTGCCTGTGACTGGACTGCCTATATTGCTCTACAGAAGACTCAGCTGTCAGCTTCCTTGACTTGCGCCCAACAGCCCTCATGAGTTGAAGGACTGCCAGTCTGTTAACTATCTCACTGAAGTGAGTTGAACTGAGCTCTCTGTACTGCTCTATGGACTATTTAACTGTTTATGTCATTAGGTTTTATATATCTATATCTATATCTATATCTATATCTATCTATCTATGTATCTATCCACACACATGGATATACATATTATATCCATATCCATAAAAACATATATATATATAATTATAAATGTTCTGGTTTTATTTCTCTAGAGAACCCTGTCTAACACAGTCCGCTATTCAAAAGACAAGTTGGAAATCTGAGACCACTTTTTTTCCTTTTATTAATTCTGTCAAGGTATTTTTCAAAGTCCACTTCAAAAGACCTTCTCCTTTTCATGTTTTAAACTTTGACTATCTCCTACTGAAAATAATTTATTTTAAGAACTGCATTCCTCTTATTCAGAAAATCTTAAATACATTTTATATAATGAAGTGGACTCTCCTGTCAGAGTTCTTAGGATGCTGCCCTGAGGCTGTCACAAACTATGGGATTAGAACTCTATAGGGGTAATGCATTTTGCATTTAGATTTAGAAATTTAACCATAATGCTGTCATTTTAATCCTTCTCTTGAGAGGGCAGTCTCCATAAAGAAAGCTTCATTTTGTAGTTATTGCAGCATTCATTGTGTTGCCCATGTGTTATTGTATGACTTACAGAAGCAGGATCAAATAGAGGAGGAGGGAGGTTTTCACACATTACAGAAAATGTTCCAGGCACCTATCAGGCAAAAAAGGCCCAAGTTATTTAAGACGAAGCCTACCCTCAGGTAGCTTAATATCTGAGATGGGGAGAAAAAGCTAGTATGGTTATCTATTTTATGTTAAAAGCAACCTTATTAATGAGTTACATTTTAGAATTTTTTCCTGGAGTGTTTCATTTTCTTAGAAACTGTTTAGTTGTTGAAGGTAGAAAAAAAAGAGAAGAAAAGAGAGAATACATACATTTGCTTCTTGAATTCATTTTCATATTTATAACTTTGTGATTAATTGTTATAGAATAATTCCAGTGCCATACACTAAGAAATGTGACTTCAAATGAGAAAGAAGCAACAAGAGTTCTAATGTGACAAAAGCCTTATATTTCTAAAAGGAGAGAAAACAAAATCTTGTATATGGTGCGAATATTGACAAAGAAGATAAATTACATTCAAATAGTTTATGGTAGTTGAAGACCTTAAAGAAGTCTTAACACATTTTGACATTTTAGAAGCCACATTCTATGAGAACATTGTCAATTAATCCCATGTTTACGTTATTTAAAGCTACTTGTTAGAATAGAAAAAAACCCAAAACAACTACTTGTATGCTCTAGCAAATCCCTTGGAGATACAAAATATATTCTTGTCATTATTTTCATACAGAACTACATGGTCTGCCTTATTAGTCACTCAAAATATTAGTGTTGAAAGAAAAACAAGTCAAGTAATAATTTTAAATATTTGTGTATTAGAAGATCCCATATTATGCCACTTAACAAATATGTAAATCTGTTTGTTTACAATTGAGCTTGCATTAGATTTTTAATTAATGAACAATATACTTTAATGTTTAGCTGATAAATACTCAGGTCAGCTCCTGCTCAAGAACCCAACATTCCACAAAAGGAAATACTGACCGGTCCTGAGCCATTCTTTCCAATTTTGAAGTCAATGTTGCAGCCACTGTTTCAATCATTATCATTTAGGGTGTTCTTATAGTGTTACTATGAGTCAGACCACCCCTCGTCTGTCAGTTTGTGGTACTGTGATGGCTTATGTGTTGCTGTGAGGAGGGAAGATATGTCACTGGTATTCAAATGCCAGCAGGGTTACCCAATGTGAATAGGTTTCATTGAAACTTCCACACTAAGAATGGAAAATGAGGAAGGAATAGGCTGCCCGCTTCAGAGAAAGTAGCCACTGAAAACCGCATACATAGCTTCAAAACCTTGTCAGACACCGAAGGCTTCGTGAATGGAAGTGGAACATTTTCTGAGGCAGTGCCAGAGGCTCAGAGGGCATTCAAAATGTGACCAAGATGGAGCTGCTTTCCTGGAGTGGGGCCAATCGTGGTGATGTGAGTAGGATACAGTCTGGGGGAGTGGAGATGTCAGAAATCTTCATTTGCTGATGGTGCATAACTAAGATAAGGAGAAACAGCTGCAAAAATCTGATCATGATAAGAACGTGGAATGTGAGAAATATGAATATATAAAGTTGATATTCATTAAAAATGAAGTGGAATGCATGAAGTTAAATATTCTTGGCATTAAGGAGCTGAAGTGGACTGGTATTGGCAATTTTGAATCAGAACAAACATGATTTACTATGCTGGGAATGACACAATCAAGAAGAATGCTATTGATTGTCAAAAAGGACTTTTCAAAATCAATTTTGAAGAACAATGCCATCTGTGCGAGGACTGTATGCATATATCTATCTGCCTTCAAGGAAATTCAATCAATACAACTATTATTTAGATTTATGCACCAACTGAAAAAACTGGTAATGAAAAATTGAAGAATCTTACCAACATCTTCAGTCAGAAATAGATCAAACATGCGATCTAGATGCATTGATAATTATTGGCAATAGGAATGTTAATTTGGAAACAAAGATATGGAACAATAGATATCATTGCTGATGTCAGATGGATCTTGGCTTGAGGCAGAGAATACCAAGAAGATGTTTAATTGCATTTTATTGACTATTCCAAGGCACATGGCTGTGCGGATCAAAGCGAACAATGGATAACCCTGAGAAGAATGGAAATTCCATATCACTTCATGTATATCTTACACATGGATCAAGAGCCAGTTGGGAGACGAGAACAAGGGAATGCTGCATGGTTTAACACATCAGGAATAGTATGCACTTGGGTTGTGCCCTCACACCATATTTATTCAATCTGTATGCTGACCAAATAATCAGAGAAGCTGGGTTCTGTGAAGAAGAATGTAGCATCAGAATTGGAGGAAAGCTTATTAACAACCTGAAATAAATATGCAGGTGACATAACCTTGCTTGTTGAAAGGGAGGAGCATTTAAAGCACTTGCTCATGAAGTTCAAGGATTGTTATTTTAATATGGATTGCAACCCAAATCCTCACCACTGGACCAGTAGAAAACATCATGAAACAGAGAGAGGCACTGATAGTACCCATGTAGGCAGCCTGGACTGGGAGCTCTGTGGCGATTGGTGAGCCCGGTATCCAGGAGGATGAGTAGGAGGAGTCTGGTAAGTGAAAAGACCTCACAACAACCCAGAGAGCTTCCTCTGTCTGGGAGCTGACCCTCCCCCACATCCATCTCACCACAGAGCCCCAGAGATTTGCAACCTGATCCCAGGGATTTCCAGGCTGTGTAGGTCACATGGCTTTCTGCATGTCTCTGTGGTCACCACCCACACCCTCAGCCTGGTCGCCATGCCAGGAGCTAGATGGCTGCCCTGATGAGTCCTGCACAGCTTCAACTACACCACCACACAGCAGCTGTCCATCTTCAGCACTCCCCTAGGGGAGTTATACCCTTCTCGTGTGATTCCCCTCTCTCCACATGGAGGTAGTCCCACTGCCAAGAACTGGTCCCTCTCACCACCCACTCAGGGTCCCAGGGGCCATCCTGCAGTAAATTTGGTCACCCTGGGTTGTGGGGGCTCTCCACATCATTGCCTGAGCCCTGCGGTAGCCACATCTACAGTGCCTGTTGGGCACAGCACCAACCACTTCCTGGGCAGCATGGCTCAGCAGAGCCCCAGCCTCTCCTGGTGCACTGCTCAGAGAGGACATCATTGGTCTGGAAGGCATCATTTCCCCACACCTTGCCTAGCTCTGGAACCCAGGGGATCAACAACCTGGTCCCTAGAGCTCCATGGCCCATGCTGGCCATGCTACCTCAGACCCCAATGCTGCCACCACCCACTAATCAGCCCCCCTCAGCCTTATCACTGCCCACAGAGCTCCAAACCTCCAACCATCCACAACAGGAGCGACCTGTCCTATGCCAACATGGTGCACCCCATCCAAAGCAGTGCCACCTGCCCCCACCAGTGTCCAGCACCTCCACCCTCTGGAGGCTTTACCCCAGCATCTGCACCGACAGCAGTGGGATAGTTCCCGCCTTCACTCAGCACCCCCTCCCATGGCAGCAAGGCTTCTCCCACCATTTTCTTGTATTAGGTGCCTATTTTATTAAAAAAGAAAAATAGGCTTCAAATTGTGGCCTGACAGAATCAACTCAGCCCAAGGGCATACATAGTCACCAGCCTCACTCCAGTCTGAGACCCTTCACCACCATTGGCCACTGAGTTTCACAGTACCCTGCCTACACAGCAGTCTGGCCCACCACCATAGTAGACCACAGGTAGGCCTCAAAAACACCCTTACCAGTCATACAGAGAAAGAGCTCAGGGTCCTTTGGTCTCTCAGAAATATGGCGTTCTGCTCTATGAAATTGTCACTCTCAACAATAAAACCAGAAAGACAAAACACAACAGCAGAGCTAACGATGCTCATAGAAGAATCAGATGTGGATCTGCCACAAAGAGAAATTTCCAGAAGGCTGCTTGAAGTAATACAGGAGATGAGGGAAACAACACAGATTAATGATGAAATGATAAAGGAGGTGAAGTACACGATTAAGGGATGAAGTCCATGATAGAGGGAATGACGTCCACACACCAAAGGGAAATAGAAGTAAATGGATGAGGTAACAGAAGTGACACACAAGATTTTGGATCTCACAAAGAGACTAGAGGAAGCAGAGAATCTTACCAGTGATCTCTTGAACACGATATGGCAGACTTAACCAAATATGAAAGATAGTCAAACAAGACAATAAAAAAGGTGGAAGAAAACCTGAGGTCAATGACAGATGCTATGAAGAACAATATTTGAATAATTTGTCTACCAGAACAAGGCACAAAAAAGAAGTCAACAGCTAAATTACCAAGAGAATTTATTGAAGCAAAGTTTCCCACTGTAATGAATGAGAATCAGACATTCATATAGGAAGCAGAGAGGACAACAATTAGACTAAACCACAGGAAGAACTCACCAAGGCATATAATAGTTATATTATCCAACTTCGAGGAAAAAGTCAACATTTTTAAGAGAAATGTTTTAAGAGAAAATGTTTTAAGAGAAAAAAAGACCATCACATACAATGGTGATCAGATAAGAATATGCTCAGGCCTATCAGCAAAACCCATGAAGAGAAGGAGAAAGTGGGGTAACATCTTCCAAAAGCTAAAAGAAAAAACACCTGCCCAGGAATCTCTATCCTGAATAATTATCTATTAAGATAGAAGGAGAGATAAGGATCTTCCAGGACAAGGAAGAACTGAAAGAACACACCGTAAGACACCCTGTGGAAGTCCTTGCCAACTCATTATGGTCAGAAGACCAACATCCACCAAGCACAAGCAGGAGACCATCATAAAGCCCAACTCTATCCAGAAGCTAACTTGCTGATAACAATTACCAAGATAACATGTCCTCAGAGGGAAAAGAAGGTAAGAATGAAGCCACCCACACAAACACAGCACACTGATCTGATGGGAGATAGGAAAACACCCAACACAAAAGACACGAGATGACAGCTATGAATCCACAGACTGTGATAACAACTGGCTCAGAAAACATAACTCATCAATCGGTTGACTTCAGGAGACATACCTTAAACTTGCAGACAAAAAATAGATTAAGAATAAAAGACTGGCAGAAAAAATACCAGGCAAATGGCAACTTAAAAAAAGCAGGGGTTGCAATCCTAATCTACAACAAAATTGACCTCAAATTTCAAACTATAAAAAGAGACAAGGAGGGGCACTATACAATGCTCAAAGGATCAGTAAACCAGGAACCAAGGAGCATAATAAATATATACACACCTATTGAGAGACCCGTGAAATTCATCTAACTATTCGAAAGATGAAAAAAGAAATAATAGATTTAACAATCATCATAGGTCACTTTAATATACTGCTGTCAGATAAAGTTAGATCACTGGAAAAGAAGCTCTGCAAGGAGGCTAAAGAGGTAAACACTGCAATTAGGCAACTGGACCTGATAGACATATATAGAGCTTTCCATCCAAACACCAAAAAAATACACATTCTTTTCAAGCACTCATGGCTCATTGTCATAAATAGACCACATGTACCACATGTTGGGACACAAGTTGAGCTTGAGTAAATTCAAATACATAGAGATTACTCAGACGCCATAAAGCTTCAGATTAATGAAAGAACAACAGGGGGAAATGGGCAAACAATCAGAGGATGAATAAAAATCTTCTGCAACATGAATGGGTACAGGCCCAGATTAGAGAGGAGTTTGAGAAGTTTCGAGAAACTAATGAGAATGTGAAAGCAAAGTATCAAAATTTATGGGATACTGCAGACGCAGTTATCATAAGCAGCTTGAGAGCAATAAGTGCATCGATGAAAAAGGAAGAGAGAATTAAGACTGATAATGCTATCACAAAACCTCCAGCAACTGAACAACCCCTCCAATAGCAAAAGAAAAGAAATAATAAAAATCAGGGCAGAGTTAAGCCAGTGAGAAGACAAGAGAACAATGCAAATAATTAATGCAGCAAAAAGCTGGTTCTTTGAAGAGATCACCAGAAGCGATGGACTGCTGACAAACCTAACCAAGGAAAGGAAGGAGAAAACATCAATAGCCAGAATGAGGGATGAAACAGGGGAAATCACAACAGAGCCCAATGAGATTAAAAGGATAATCAAAAAAGTACTGTGAAAGTCTTTAATGAATTCAAAAATGTGGAAGACGTGGACAAATAGTTGGAAAAATAATCCCTCCCTAGATTTTCCTAGATAGAAGTCAAAGACCTCAACAGACCTAGAGCAAAAGAAGAAAGAGATATGGTTATCAAGAAGCTACCAACAATGAGAGTAGAGATACCAGGAGAATTAGGGGAGGGTGGGGCGAGAAAGGAGGAATTGATCACAAGGATCAACCTATAACCCCCTCCCAGTGTGACAAACAATGGAAAAGTGGGTGAGGGACAATGGAGGATGATGTAAGATTTGAAAATAAAAATCTATAACTTATCAAAGGTTTGTAAGGGAGGGTGAGTAGGGGAGGAAGAGGGAAGAAGTGGGGAGCTGATATCAGGGGCTCAAGTGGGAAGACAATGCTTTGAAAATGATGATGGCGGCATATGTGAAAATGTGCTTGACACCCTGGATGAATGTATGGATTGTGATAAGAGATGTAACAGCCCCCAGTAAAAGTACTAAAAAAGAAGCTACCAACAAAAAAAGCTCCCAGGCCAGACGGCTTCACAGTTGAATTCTACCAAGCATTCAGGGAAGAGTTGACACCAATTCTCCACAAATTAGTGCAGCGTGTAGAAAAGAATATGCACATTCCCAAACTCATTTTTCAAAGCCAGTATAACTTTGATACCCAAACAGGGCAAGGATCCTACAGGAATAGAGAACTACAGACTAATATCTCTAATGAACATAGATGCAAAAATCCTTAACAAGATATTGGCCAAGAAATTACAAAAATATATAAAACATATCATCCACCATGATCAGGTAGGATTTATCCCAGGGATGCAGGGATAGTTTAACATCAGAAAATCCATCAATATTACCCATCACATTGATAAGAAAAAGTAAAAGAATCACATGATAATTTTGATAGATGCAGGAAAACCATTTGACATTCCAACACTCATTCCTAATTTAGACACTCAAGAAGATAGGAATGGTAGGAGACAATTGCTCAAATTAGTACAAGTTGTCTACGAAAAGTCAACCGCCAAACTTAGAGTCAATGGAGAAATGATGAAATCAATCCCACTGAAAAAGGGGACCAGACAAGGCTGCCCCTTGTCACCACTTCTATTCAACATTGTACTGGAAGTCCTGGGTAACAACATAAGACAGCTGAAGGACATTGCAGGTATCTAACTGAGCGAGGAGGAGATGATACTATTTCTATTTGCAGACGACATGATTCTATATATTGAAAATCCCAAAAGCTCCACAACAGGAGTACGGACAACAATAGAGGAATATGGAAGAGTAGCAAGATATAAGATCAACACACAGAAGTCTACTGGTTTGCTATACACATCGGACAAGACCATGGAATAGGAGATCAAGATGTTAGTCCCCTTCACAATAGCCAAGAACCAATGGAATTATCTAGGGATATATTTAACCAAACAACCCCAAAAGACTTGTACAAGGAAAACTACCGGACCCTACTACAGGAAACCAAAACCATCCTCCACAGATGGAAGACCATCCCATGTTCATGGACTGGAAGACAATATAGTAAAGATGTCAGTCTTACCCAAAACACTATAGAAATTTATTGCTATCCCAATTCAAATACCAACAACCTTTCTCCAAGTATTGGAAAAATTGACCACCAATTTCATACGGCGAGGAGAGAATCCCCAAATTAGCAGAGAACTCCTCAAGAAGAAGGATAAAGTGGAAGGACTCACTTTACCTGACTTTAACACCCACTATACAGCCACAGAACAAAAAAACAGCAAGGTATTGGCATAATACAGTTATTCAGACCAATGAAAAATAACAGAAAACCCAGAAGTGAAATCATCAGCATATGGACAACTGATCATCCACAAGGACCCAGAAAACATCAAGTTGGTTGGTGGATGCCCTCTTTAAGAAGTGGTGTTGGAAACAATGAGTATCCACATGTAGAAAAAGGAAACAAGGTATTTACCTCACCCTATGCACAGGAACAAACTCAAGGTGGATCACAGACCTAGAAGTAAACCCCCAAACTATCAGGACCATCATTGAAGGAATTGGGAGAAAACTAAGAACCTTGGCCCAGGAATACATAGGCTTGCTATGTAATAGGGAAGGGTATACACACAGGTAAACCTGAAATCGACAAATGGGATATACTAAGGATAAAACACCTGTGTCTTGAAAGACTTCACCAAGAGGATAACAAGACAACCCACAGACTGGGAGATGATTTTTAGTAATGACACATCGGACAAAGGGGTCATAACTAAAATCTGTAACACCGTCATGACCTGCAAAAAGAGGAAAACAGTTAGTCCCCTGAGAAAGTGAGCCAAAGAACTGAAAAGAAATTTCACTAGGGAGGAGACCTGTATGGCCAACAAACACATGAGAAAATGTTCCCATTCAGTAGCCACAAGAGAAATGCAAATTAAAACAACCATGATATACCCTCTAATATCCTTGAGGGTAGCCCAAATCAGAAAATCAGAGAACAGCAAATGTTGGAGGGGAGGTGGCAAGATAGGAACTCTCCTCCACTGCTGTTGGTCGTGAATATACATACAGCCTCTGTGGAAAGCGACTTGGCAGTATTTAAAGAAAATGGAAATTGACATACCCTATGACTCAGCTATCCCTCGACTGGACATATACCCAGAAGAGGTAAGAAGTAAAACACGACCAGTTGTCTGCACTCCAATATTTATTGATGTGCATTTCACAATCGCAAAGAAGTGGAAGCAACCTAAATTTCCATCGCTAATCTAGTGGATTAGTAAACTCTGGCACACAAAAGAGTACTAGGAAACGCGTCATTTCATGGGAAGAGTTGGAGAAAATTATGCTAAGCAAAGTCAGCCAATCATAAATGGACAAGTACAACATGAGTCCCCCGAGGTAAGTATAATCAGCACAGTAGGTATAAAAGAAAAACCAGTTATCTCATAACATACAGATTGAGGCACAGGCAGTCAAGTGGAGGTCAGACCAACTCCAAGGAAGTACACGCTAATCCAACACAAAGAAGGGGAAAGGAGGGAAGGCGGAGGGAGTAA
>NW_022103920.1:25351691-25352803 GCF_000313985.2 Echinops telfairi
GTGCAATCATGAGGTGTCATCGGGACCAGGTAACAGGCATCAGAAGACCCATAACAAACTAGCAAACAAACAAAAACCTATCATAGAGATTGAGGGGGTTGGAGCAAAGACCCAAAGCCCATCTGTAGACAATGGGTCCTCTCCACAAAGGGGTCACAGGGAAGGGATGAGTCAACCAGGGCATAGTAAAGCACTGATTAAACACAATATTCCTCTGCTTCCTTGAGGCTCCCTCACCCCCCACTATCATGACCCTAGTGCTGCCTCTCACTTTAGACTAGACCGGAGAATGTACACAGATACAGATAAGATATAAGAGCTCAGAACACAGGGAATCCAGCAACAGGAATGGGACTAGTGATACCAGAAGGGTAGGGGGAAGGGGTGGAGAGGAGCAGAAGAAAGGGGAACTGATTGCAATGATCAAGGTATAACTACACATAGCCCTTCAGGGGGAAGAGCAACAGAAACCATGGGGGAAGGGAAACAGTGGTCAGTTTGGTGGTGTTAGTGACTGGATATGGAAATAATAAAAATTTATAATCTATCAAGGGTTCACACGGATGGGGTGGGAGAGGGAAAAAAGAGGAGCTGATACCAAAGGCTCAATAGAAAGTAAATGTCTAGAAAATGATGGCAACATGTACAAATATGCTTGATATAATTGATGCATGGATGGTAATAAGAGCTTTAAGAGCCCCCAATAAAATGATCTCTTACAAAAAAAAAAAGAAATACAAGATACAGTTGTACATATAAAAAGGAAATATCATGAAAAAAGGAGGAGAGGTTGAAGTGTTCAGAATTTGTATGGCTTGTATTCATAATCAATGCTCATGAAAGCAACAGTCAAGATGTCAAAAGATAAGTTTCATTAGCTAAATCTGCTGCACAAGATCTTTAGAGTCTTGAAAAGCAAGGATGTTACTTTGAGGAGTAGGGTGTGCCTGCGCCAAGCCATGGTACTTTCCATTGCCTCACTTGCATGTGAAAGTTGGACATTGAGTAAGAAAGAACACAGAAGAATCTATGCATTTTTATTGTGATGCTGGAGAAGAATATTGCAAGTAGCCACTGCTAACAGGACAAACCGATTTGTCTTGGGAGTACAG
>NW_022103920.1:25353803-25355009 GCF_000313985.2 Echinops telfairi
CGCTACCCCCTCCCTCATGAGCCCTTGATAGTTTATAAATGGGTATTTTGTCATATCTTGCCCTGTCCAACGTCTCCCTTCACCCACTTTTCAGTTGTCTGTCCCCCAGGGAGGAGGTCACACACAGTTCCATGTAATCGGTTCCCTCTTTCCTACCAAGCATATTTTCTAATCCTCAAAATGACATCTTACTTTTTAGCACTTGAAAGAGGACTTTTCCAGCCAATTTTGAATTCTTCTGATTTCATGGGCATTTCCAATGGATAAAAGTAAACTGAAATCATTGACAACTTTAGTATCTTTGTTTTCATGAAAGTGCTTATTGGTTCACTTCTGAGGGTTTTATTTAATATATATTGAAGTGCAATAAAAACTTCAAGCTGCCATCTTGGATCTTTTTCAGTAAATTGTTCAAGTTCTCTTCAATTTTAGCAAACAGCGCTATGTCATCCGAATATAGCCTTCGTCCGACCCTGATGCACATTCTTCTTTAGATAGTCCAGCTTCTCCAGCCAGTTCCAAATCATAGTAGCCCTATAGAAGGTTGTTGAAATGAGTACTTTCCCAGGAGCAGACAGCCTCAAAATACTCCCTTGGAGCAGCTGGTGGGTTTGAAACTCTGACCTGATGGTTAGCATTGCAGAGCTCTCTGGACTGTGGCAACAACTCTCCACAGAGTCACTAAGCATGGAACGATTCTATAACCATGATGCACACAGTTCCTCATTTTAAATTTCAAACTATACATTTGTCTTGTCTGAATGCTTGTTGGTCTATGTGTAGATTCTACATGAGTGCAATTAAGTATTCTGGAAGTCCCATTCTTTCCAGCATTACCTGTAATCTGTCATGATCCAGACAATTGAATGCTTTCCATAGTCAATAAAACACAAACATCTTTCTCATGTTATCGGCTTTCAGCCAAGATCTACCTGACATCAGCAATGAAAACCTTTGTAAAAACCCGTCTTCTTTTGAATCTGGCTTGAACTCCTGGGCCCTGCGTATGCTCTGCTGTAAACTTTAAAGTGAGTCCTAGTAGCATAGTAGGTGATGTGTTGGGTTGCTAACCACGAGGTCAGTAGTTTGAAACCACCAGCTGCTCTGCAGAAGAAAGATGAGAATTTCTACTCCCAAGAAAGATTCTAGTCTTGGATACCCACATGTGCTTTGTCCTATAGGATCACCCTAAGTCAGAATTGACTC
>NW_022103920.1:25356127-25357662 GCF_000313985.2 Echinops telfairi
GTAAAGACTGCCCATTATTCTGGGTACAGGTTTCTCATGAGTACAACTAAGTGTTCTGGAATTCCTATTCTTTGCAATGTTTGCTATAATTTGCTATGATCCACAGAGTTGAAAAACTTTTCATAGTCAATAAAACACAAATGAACACCTTGGTGTGTATCTCTGCTTTCTGCCAAGATTCATCTGATATCAGCATTTATGTCATGTGTTCCACATCCTCTTCTGAATCTGACTTGAATACCTAGAGGCTTCCTGTAGAAGTACTATTACAATTTTTTGTGAATTATCTTTTGCAAAATTTTATTTGCGTGTGATATTAATGACGTTGTTTGATAATTCTTGAATTCTTTGGGGTCACCATTTTTATTAGAATGGACATAAATATGGATCCCTTCCAATCGTTTTACTATTTAACAGTCTTCAAAGTTTTTTGAAATACTTGGAATGAATTCTTCCAGTTCTGCATCAGGTTGATGAAACATTTCGATTGGCAGTCCACTGATGCCTGGGGCATGGTTTTTCAACAATGCTGTGAGTGCAACTTGGATTTCTTTCTTCAATACCGTCAGTTTTGTATCAAATACTACCTCTTAAAGTGATTGAATTTTGTTTTTGGTATGGTAATTGTGAATTCTTTTCTTCTTTCTTGTATTTTTCAATATTTTGACCATTGAATCAATCCTTCAATATTTCACTTTGAGACTTCATCCCCCCCCCCACCTCAATTCTTACAAGTTGAGATATGCTGAATATGTTCTTCCCTTTTGCTTTCATTAACTCCACATCTTTGCATATTTTCTTATAATAGTTCACTTTGTCTTCACTAGCTGCCCTCTGAAAAATTTCTGTTTAGCTCTTTAAGTTTAGAGTTTCTTCCATTTATTTTAGCTGTGCTACGTTACAGAGCATGTTTCAGAGTCTCTTCTCGCTTCTATTTTGGTCTTATTTATCTTTTCTGTCATTTTAAGTCTTCTGCTTTCTTCATGTACGATGTTCTTGATGTCATCCACACCTCATCAGGTTTTTAGTTGTTTTTCAATGTGTCAAATCTGTTCTTAGGATTATCTTTAATTCAAATGTAATATACTCGATATATCATTGTGGCATGCATAGACTTGTTTCAAACTTCTTTTGAACATCAATCTAAATGCACATATCAGCAAATCAATGGTTTGCTCCATAGTTGCTATGACCTCTGTTTGGGTTGATGATATTGAACTTCATCTTCTCCATCCACAGATGTAATAAAATTTAATCCTAAGCATGCCATCTGGTGAGGTGCATGGGTAGAGCTGCTGGTTATATTGTTGAAAACCTGCTTGCTATGAGAAAGTCTTTGATCTTACAAAATTGTATCGTGTAATTTCTAACTATCTTGCTATTACCAAAGCCATGTTTTCCAACTACCGATCCTTCTTCCTTGTCTCCAACTCTTGCATTCTAATAACCAGTAGTTATCAATGTACCTGTAGTACATATTTGATCAATTTTATGCTAAATAACTTGGTTAAATTCTTCAATTTCTTAATCATTGG
>NW_022103920.1:25359543-25360793 GCF_000313985.2 Echinops telfairi
GCAACACATGCTATGACACTGAATTCAGGAAAATCACAGGCCAGTGGGTGGAAAGTCTTGTGGATCCAGTGGCAGTGGAAGCATCTAGGTGCTGGCATGGGTCTCCATGTGCCTCCTTCTGCTCCAGGTCTTTGGTTTCATCAGCGTAGCCCATGTGTCTTGTAAGCAGGAAGAAGCATAGAGAGTGTGTGTCCCACCTCCATGGAGGAAGACGGGCGTTCCCAGAGTGCTCAGGAGAAGGTCATTCCCACATAGAGGCATGATTGGCTATGACCTGAATGACAGACTAGACTCCAGCACTGCACAAGTTGACAGGAGATTATGTAACTGCTACAAGTATGTTTTATTTCATTGTAGCCTTGCACAATAGAAATTTAAGGG
Source organism: Echinops telfairi (assembly GCF_000313985.2). Lineage (NCBI taxonomy): Eukaryota > Metazoa > Chordata > Mammalia > Afrosoricida > Tenrecidae > Echinops > Echinops telfairi. The sequence continues at coordinate 25,359,925 of NW_022103920.1, forward strand.
AGAAGCGAGTGAGAGAGAGGAATATTCTAATTGTGAAGTTAATCAAAATATAAATGAAGGTTAGACATAAGGTAAATGGTGAGAAAAATGAATATGTATGATTTGGTAAGAGACTAAAGAAAAAAGAACTGATTTTGAGCCTGGGAAAATAAAAGTAAAAATTAGGGTAGTATAAGGAAAACCATATTTGAGCAAAAAATATTGCTACATGTCACATGAACATGCTAATGCGAGATAGAACAAGGCATGGGATGGTTTGATGGAAGAATTGGGCAGGATGAGCTTAATATCCCAGAAATTAATGTCTTAATATTAAGTGTTTGCATGGTAATATGCTATTCTATGTCCCTCGGATGCACTTCATTCATTTCTCTTAGATGCAATTCATTAATTTTGAAAGAAAGAAAAAATATTTAAGATAAGCTAGTGATCAAGACCAATAATACATGTCACTGGTGCTCATGTTCTATTTGCTAAATAATGTCTCTCATCCAATATGCTCTCATTCAATTCCAATATTTTAATGAGAGAAATATTCTCTCATTAAAATAACCAGTTGTCCATTTTATTAAAGACTATTATTGCATTAAGAAATTCTCTTGAACTCACAGATTTAAAACAGGTGCATAATATTGACAATTTACATATATACACATATGTGTAGTTTTGAAGCATTCTTAAATTGAGAAACATTTGTAAATATAGGACAAATCTTGCTTTTCCTCGACCACTTGAAACTATTTTCTGACACTATGCTTCAACACTTCTTGCATGCTATTTCTCACAAGCAAGAACATATGCTTAATGACCGGTTTCTCTTTTTCTCTTCGTTTTGCATTTTCAAATATATTTTTATTTGAGTTTATATA
>NW_022103920.1:25362361-25365721 GCF_000313985.2 Echinops telfairi
TTTCTCCTTCAGATTTTTTATCCAGCCTATCTTATCTAGATAGACCTGCAGAGATAATACATACAAAAAAATAAGACAGAGGAAAACAAAGCAACAAAAGAAAACAAAACAAGGACAACAAAAAACAATGGCTAAAGAAGACAAGCCTGTAAATAGAATGGCCTGTTACTATTGGTACCATGGATCCCAAAGTTTCTAAGGTTTACAATCTTTGTGGAAGTGAACTCCTACACATTTCTCCAAGTTTAAGCTGGAAGGCTTAAACTGCCATTCTTTTGGTTAGCAGCCAAGTCTTAAGCAATGTGCACTAGGAATCCTTAAACACAAGCACAATGAAACATTAACAATTGGGAAAAGCTATTTATGCTTTAACTCCCATGAAACCCATTGAAGTTTCTTCAAATGTCCCAATAATGCCCTTTTATAGCCAGTAGTTCGAGTTCAGAATCAAACTTAACACTGCATTGTTATCTGAAGCCATTGTACCACCTTTCTGTTCCTTTCAAAATATTGGCTGTTACAAGAAAGTTACTTAGTAGGATGTGCCTCAATTTGTGTTCCTGTGACCATTCCTTATGACTTGATTTTGATTCTATCTTTGGCGGTAGTATCACTTAAGTAATGTGGTATTCCTATTGCATCTTATCAAGTAGCACACAATATCAATTTGTTATATTGCATATGGTATTCATTCTAAACATTTGAATAAAGTGGCAACTACTAGGTTTCTCAATTTTAAAGTTAACTTTGTTCCCATTTGAAATGAAATAATGTTTAGGGCCTGGTAATTTGATACAATGTCTATATATGTTCCACATATTTTTGATGGATGTAACAAGGTAACTCCAGAAAGTTCATGGAAAAAATGTAATTAAAAATAATTTATCAACATAGGGCCATGGTTTCCTATTTTATTCATTTGCTTATAACCATTATTATCACTGATTTTGATACTCAAAGAGTTTCATATTTCTTTAAACTGACTTTTTTGATGTGTCCTTTTGACATGTACTCAGGTTTCAATTTCATTTTATTCTTTTCCTGCCTCTACCCTGAAATTGGCAATTTCTCCAAGGAGGTCATTTTAGTGAAGAATGTAATTTTAAAAATGAGATCTGCATGCTCATTAGGTATGTTTATTTCCTTTGGGATGTCCCTGTTTCAAGCCCTTCTCAGGAAATATCACTAAAGAAGATATGTACATACTAATTCATCATCTATTCAACTATTTATACCTGCCTACTTACCTACCTACCTGCCTACCTACCTACCTATCCTGAAAGCCATACGTTTACCTTGATACTTCTCACCCCAAAGTCTCAGTTTCTACTATAGTCAAATTAGAATGCCTTTCTCTAACAGTAAGAACGCTGCATCTCATTATCTTAAATATATTGACTCATTTGCTTGATCCTTCTTTCAGGAAACAACCCATTCCTGCGATGGCCCACTCCTCATTAGGCTTGCTGCCTTACACTCCTGCTGTAAGTGTCTCCTTTGCTGGGCTTCTGCTCCTACGCACCTAACCCTATCTGACCTTTTTCTTACCCTTCCACCAAGTCAAAACCCTTCTAGGATCCCACGCCCCATTTTGATAGCCTCCTCCTCCTTCCTCCTTGTAGATTATTACACAACATGTTGGGTCACCTCCCACGTGGACACATTTTCATTCTCTTTAGGCTTTGACATCCCAAACTGGTCTGATTCGACCCTGTTGAATCTCTACTTAACTCCACTCAACTCTGGTACAATTTCGCCACTACAATCCAAACTTGCACCTTCTCTGCATACATTAAATACATAATTTGGTCAGCTCTATTTAATGATATCAGAACTTATTTTTCTCCACAAGAAATTAAAGGGGAGAGGTAAACACGTCGTATATCAGTCATTGCATTCCCAAAGGGAAATAACCTGAGGTACAGCAACACAAGAAGACTGAATATTGAAGATCAATAGTGACTCTCCAGGAATCAGAGAGAGAATTCTTAAGGGTTCATGCATATGGAAGAGCTAAACAAGTCAATTTGAGATTATTATCCTTAGAAATGCATGGAAGGTAGATATTGGACTGACATTGGTTGTCTGAGTGCCTCTAAAGTCTAGACAATAATTATCTGATGAGAGTGTTGTACTGTACTTAGGATATGTGTGCACATGATATTGTTTATGCTTTCTTTTGGGGAATTAAGGATTTTCACACAAGCTAGGCAAAGGGTACCTACAGTGGCCAGTCACAAGTACATCTTTAAGGCTGGCCTGAACAGGAGCCTTCAGTACAGGTTGCTGCATTTTATGACTAGGGAAAGCATGCACTGTGTTTGGTCTCAGGGGAAGAAAGAACAAATGTGAAAAATTGCACACCCATTTCCCCCCCATATTTTTCCACTTTTGTTCCAGTTATATGAAGGCAAGTCAAAAAGTTAGCAAACAAAAATCAAATGCATTCATTAAATACAATATATAAAAATGCAAAACTATTGTTTTCCTCCATCTAGGTCTATATATTCAAAAGGAAATATTTCCATCATTCTCACATAATTCTGTGCATGTCAATTTACATCAGACCTAAAAATGGCAGTCTTGACTTTCTGAGGGGGTCAAATAATGTTCCTTTTAAAGGCTTTTTGAGTTTGACAAACAAATAAAATCTGAAGGGCAATGACAGGGCTGTAGGATGGACAGAGCAACGTTTTCCAATGATATTCTCATAGGAAATCCTTGCACTATAAGAAGAATAAGTAGATATTGTCATGATGGGAAAAAAATACTCCTCCGAGCATCTTTTCTGGTGTTACCCCACAAGGCCACATTCCATTTTCTTAACTTCTTCAGACTAAGCTTTCATGATGACCATTCTGTGTCCTTTGAGAAGGTCTATCAAGATTGTTCCTGTAGAATCCCACATAACAGTCACCATAACCTTCGGTGCTGACTTCTCCACTTGGAACATAGTCATCTAAGCAGATCCCCATGGAAGCCACTCTTGAAATTGGGCCTTCTTTTAGAGGCACTCTAAGTTGGAATTGACTCATGGTTTCAGGTGATAAGGCTGCTACATGTATATTAACTGAGAGACCTTGTCTGCAGTTATGCACTGATTACATAGACAGGTTTGTACACATTTTGTTTGGTATATATTTGTGCATGTATGAGAGAGAAAATTAGTACTAATCCACAGTGCTGTACTCAATCTTACCAATAAGTATATGCATATACCTAGTTCCATGAATCCATTTCAGATATCGTAAAAGATGAGGATTGCTGGGAAGACACCTGCCTTCCTTACAGTTGAACAAGTATTTAAAAGATAAGTAAAAACTTGATTGAGTGGAAATAGCATTAAGTGCTTTGCTGGAT
>NW_022103920.1:25366194-25372241 GCF_000313985.2 Echinops telfairi
GGTGACTCCCCTGTGGGTTTCAGAGAGTGTAACTGTTTACAGGAGTAGAAAGCCCTATTTTGCTCCCAAGGAGATGGTGGTTTCGAACAGCTGACAATACAGATCCCAGGCCAACTTGTAACCACTAAACCACCAGGAGTCCAAGAACTCACTGTTTCCAAAGCATTCATCTTAAAAAGGTAGAGGTGGAAGATGCAAGCAGAAGTACAGTGATCCGATTTTCCTGTATGAAGACAGACTGCTACAGGAAGCATTCATGATGAGATATAAGTAAAAGTTTATGAGTCAATGAATATTTCAGATAGTGAAAGAACATTTTTATCCCTAATTGTACTCTTCAGGAAAACAAAATTTTGCTATTATCACTAAATTATTAATTCACACAGTGGTTGCAACGTTGGTCTTAACACAGAAAAGTTGTGAGGATGACACGGGAACAGACAGGGTTTCCTTCTGCTGTACCAGGGTCGCTGTGAGTCCGAACCAACTGGATTGGGGGCACCTAATTACAATTAATAAATGAGTTATTTCTTAATCTGCTTTTTAATTAGCTACATGGTATTCCATTGTCTCAAAAGTAGTATCACAGTGTAGTTCTTTTCAACTTACCAGTTCTTTGCAATACACTGTAGTATATTTCTCTCCTGCTCATAAATTCTAATAAGTATTAGAAGAAATAATACCTTTGATCTTCTTTACTCAGTAATATTAATATTTTATTTTGTATATTTTAAGGGTTATCTGTCAATGTAAGAATCACATTCTATGTAGCCATATATAAACATTTAGAAAATGAAATTTATCACTCCTGTATTATATAATATATGAAATTCAGTGTCAACACTTAAAATATAGTGTGATAAAATACAGTATTTGTATAGATGAGACTGTTCAGCATTTACTTTTGTAAATTAAAACTGTTTATCTTCATTCTTCACAAGATTCTCTCGTAAAAGATCTCAAGAGCAGTGTGTTCAAAACTAAATCAGTATGTGGCAAGCCTTTGCTGTGGTAAGTTACAAGGGATTGCTGTGAGCTGATAGCTGATTGAGGGCACCTAACAATGATTTGAAAAAAGACGGGGCTTTTGGACACTCACAGGGGCAGTTCTACCCTGCCCGTTCGGGTAGTTATGGGTCGGCATCAGCCTAATGGCAGTGAGGAGTATGAGTAGCAGCAGCAGTGGTAACAATAATGGTTTGTGTGCTGCTTTATACTTTAATTTCAAAGATCTTTCACAAGGGATTATTTCAGAGTGAAAGGTTACCAACTCCATGATACACATTAACAAAAACCAAACTCACTGCCATGTAGTTGATTCTGACTCACAGCCCCACTACAGGGCAGGGTAGAAGTGCCGCCGTGGGCTTTCAGGTCTGTAACGCTTTCCAGTTATAGACGCAGTTTCTAACTGCTGGACTTGCAAATACATGACTGCGATACCACCGGGTTCCTCACAGTATATTATTAATCAGATGTAATTTCTAGCAAAAACAAAACAAAACAAAACATGGACATTTTATAGCATTTAACATGCATGGATAATTCTTTGAGTAGAAAAAAATACAAACTTTTATTTTAAAATAGATTTGTGTTATTTCAACGTGTTTGTTTCCATCCACGATAGTATGAGGCAGCTTCTGAAAATTCATGGAGATAGAGAAGTATAGGAAAATGGACTTTTTTTCCTAGGAACTCCCTGAAGTTCCTTTGTATTTCTTTAACTATGATAATGGTTCTGAGATTAAATAAAGGTCAGTTTAAAATTCTTTAAAATCACAAAATTTCCTTGCCCTTAAGTACTTTTGAGGCTCCACTGCCAATAAATGATGCTAAGCTGTGAATGGTTTTGCTGTTTCCTAAAACATACGTGAGGGGTACCCCCAAAACAAGAACTGTGCTGGGCTGAGCAGAGATTATGTACTACACATTTTTCCCGCTAGGTGAGTATTGAGCCACTTGTTTTGAGTTAGTGCACCTAGTGGCATTGCTTGGGAAGGTTTTCTTTGGTAACAGTGAAATTTTCTTAAATGCAGTTTCTCAGAAACCTCACATTTTTTGTGGTAGCTGACTTAAGAGACCACTGAAATTTTGTGAAATTTTGCTTCCTGCTCAGGAAAAATGCTGCAGAAACTGTTGTGATGTTGAACACAGCTTTCAAGGACAGCGCTATGGGAAAAGCTCAAGTGTATGAGGGCTTTCTCCTTTCAAAAAAGATTAAATTAATGACAAACCTCACTCTGGATGTCCTCCAACTTCCCAAGTAGACAAAAATGTCAACTTGTATTGTATTTGGGGTTCAGTCCATCAGGTTCGACTGTGAGTCAAGCTTTCTATTTAAAAGTTCTGAAGATTGCATAATGGTGTGTGACAAAATGGGCCGGATTTGTGGCAAACTGGTGGGGGACTGGTTTTGCCACCATGCCAATGCACCTGCTCATGCAGCCATCTCACTGCACCAGTTTGTGGCAAAAAATAGCATGTCTCTCTTGCCCCATGCACCTTTACTCACCTGACCTCGCTCTGTGCAACTTCTTTTTGTTTCCATGAATGAAGAGGGACATGAAGGGACAGCAATTTGAACACTTAAGAAGAGGTGAAGAAAAAAACGAGGGTGCTGTCAGCTATCCAAACAGAGAAGTATGAAAAATGTGTCCAAGAATGGAATCACAGATTTGACAAATGTATTAAGTGTAATGAAGAGTACTTTAAGGCGATGTGGTTGTTTTGTAAATTAAAAAAAATTAAATACATAGCTTTGAAAAAATAAATTCTGGGTTTACTTGGGTACCCCCTCATATAAATATCTTTTTCAGAGATTTTCAAGATGAAATTACATTAGAGAAATGTAATAATGGCTAATAATATAATACTCACTGGCTTTTTATTCAGTAATTTTTCTCAGACTGATTTTTATTTACCAATTTTTGAAATGTGCCTTCCTTGTCAATCATACTTGAAATGTGCTTTGCATCACAATTCCAAGTTAATAAAAAGTCATTTTTCATAGTTATGGAAAATCTTCCCAAAGCCTTATGTGTTTGTGCAGAATATATGCTTTGCTTCAAGTGAATAAACTGGTTTTTTTTTTAATCAGCCCACGGTTGAATCTTTCAATAATTGAATCTCCCTCATTTAAACAAAATATTAAGCATGAATTCAATGTGAAAAAGTTGTTTGTCATGTTCTGAGATCCTTGCAACTTTACCAATAAACCTTTTAAAAACTATTTTTGTTAGTATTTATGAATAATAATATTTTCATAAATTTGTATGGATGAATTTTATATTTCAAATTTTTAATTGCATATATTCTCAAAACCTTTTTATTAACCTGAGTTTATTTTTTCTATTTTGTATGTATTGAGTTTAATCTTTGGATTCCTGTTTGAGAATATAGAAGCCAACCAGAGCAGGCACTACAGACCCCAAGGTGATATCTCATTGCAAGCGATTATTTTGGAATGCAATACATACCTATTATGACATATCTTATAGACTTTTGTCTGGTTACTGTTGTATTTTAACAAGCCCCTCTAAGATATTGTCACTTAAAACAATCTGTTTTTGAACAGTCGTTTTATGTATTTATTTAACTTTTTACTGTGAATTAGGTGAAGGGTTATATAGCCAATCAGACACTTTACATTCAAGAATGTATATACACTGTTTCAACTCATCTCTTGCAATCCCCTCAAAGTACCATTAAGTATCTTACACAGCCCCCTCGCCCCCCGCCCAGTTACCTGTTTCCACCTTCCTTCCTTCCTAAACTCTCCAGTTTGTCTTTTGGTAAATGCTGCCCTTTTGATCGTATATGGTTGAATTATTTTAACACAAGGGTGAGTTATGCTCCAGACCTGAAGCAGGACTGAGGGTCCCAACCCTGGAGATGCCACCATTCTCTAATTTACAGTAAGTCTGGTCTCTTACTCTGGTCTCAAAATAGATTTTGAACTCTATTCCATTTTTTTTCTCCTGCTCTATCTAAAACCTGATAATGTGATTCTCTTTATAATTGTTGCCGGATACCTTCTAGTGCTTCTGGTCTCAGGATTATAGAGACACATGTTTCCATGATCCATTTATCCATTGCACTAATTGTTTCCATATCTCTTATGATTTTCTTTGAAAGAAAGAGACCAATAGTTATACCTTAGATCGCTGTTCATGAGATTTTAAGAGCCCAGATACTAGTCACCAAAGAATATTGTAAAGAGACAGTTATTTTTATTTATTTATTTATTTATTTATTTTGAGACAGTTATTTTTCATCTGCTATTAAAGCTATACTATACTGGAGGCCTGGTGAGGAAAGTTCGTTGCTTAATCAGGTGACATAAGCTCATATAACTGACACTTGGTGCTTTAGGTTGGGAGGAGGTCCAGGCAGGACTTGGGAATCCAGGCTCAGGTTCTTTGCCATGTAGATCTTTCTATGTAACCAGAGCTTCCTCATAGAACTATGTGGGTTTTCAGGGCAGTCATCCAAAGTGAAAGACAGACAAAACTGCATTACTTTTATGACTAACTTTGTTTATCTTTTCTGTTTTATTATTGATTGCCTCAACATAGACCTATCCAGGTCAAGAGAAGAATAAAGATGTAGTCTCCAGTCTGGGGTACAGGAGTGTAAGATCCTGGAGGAGCATGCAAGACAAGAAATATCATAGCAGCTATTTGTTAAAAGGATTTTCTATCACAACTGTCATAATGAGAAAATATCATATTTAAAAGATATAAACTTTTTAATATCTATGAAATAATGAATGAAAGAATGATTAAAACTTAAGTCTCTAAAAAATTGAGGTCTTAGATTTTAAAAAGCCTTTGTAATGGAGATATTTCCATAGTAACATATTAATTCTGATTTTTAAAACTTAGGTGTGATTAGTATAAAGTTTCATTTCTGTATTCTGTCTTTCTCAATATATTCTGCTCATGACACTATGAGTTGCTTTCAGAGAATGAGGTAGGAATGTTGGATGAGAAAAATATGAAAGAAAGAGCTACCTGAAGTAAAAGTATGTGTATTGTATCTATGAGAAACTTTAATGGAAGAGAAGAATGTGAGATAGAACTTTTACAAAGCTTTCCATATTGGGAAATGAAATGTTTGTCGTGTGCTTTTGTAAGTACATTAAACTGCTTGTCAAAAGATAAAAACTTACTTTCAAAAATGTCCATCCTTCATTTCTATTGTTACCCAAACCAATGGCTTCCTTCCATGTATTCTGTGGTCCTCAGCTCCTAACTGGTCTCACTGTAACAGTTTATCTCTCCCCTCAGGCATGGTCTACAGTGTACATACAACACTATATCAAAAATGGAAAGAAAATTTCCCCGCTTCTTTGTTGAATTTCTTAACCTAAAGTTAAAGCCCTCTCTGCTAGGGTTCCATTTCATTCTTTCAACTTATACATCTGTCCTCCCCCCATCAATCCCAACACCACTGCCAACACGCCCATACTGTAACATATACACAGTGTGTCAGACCTCACAAGTTCAAGGAATATTCTTCTTTTTTCTTTCTTTAATCTGTGCCGTGGTTGCTCCCTCTTGAGTTGATTTTAATGTCCTTGTTTTCTGCTAAGTTTTCACTCAACCAAGTCTTGCTCTTCAGAGCTTCTCCTTAAAATCTCAATTTGAATAGTTCCTCTTATTAATTTCCATAGTCTTACACCTTTATAATAGTATTTATCCTTTTATAATTTCAAAATAATACTTTACTATTTATCTTTGATTCTCATATGAGGAACATATATTAGGCATTGCCATCACTCAGCAAAAATTAAAACACACAAAATTACTAAAAGTTAATGAAACATTTGACTCTGTGTACCATAATTTTAAAGGTATGTTTATTAGTGTAAATACTGAGAGATTGAAGAATTAATCAAAGCACCTAAATGGCACTATAAAAGTAGTTTACCAGTCTTTGTGTTAAGCATGTCAGGGTGAAGTGTAGCAACGGTGAAACATACAACATTCCTCTAGTTCTTAAATGCTTCCCCCTCACCCCCACTATCATGATCCCAATTCTACCTT
>NW_022103920.1:25372341-25374934 GCF_000313985.2 Echinops telfairi
TTATTTTGGAATGCAATACATACCTATTATGACATATCTTATAGACTTTTGTCTGGTTACTGTTGTATTTTAACAAGCCCCTCTAAGATATTGTCACTTAAAACAATCTGTTTTTGAACAGTCGTTTTATGTATTTATTTAACTTTTTACTGTGAATTAGGTGAAGGGTTATATAGCCAATCAGACACTTTACATTCAAGAATGTATATACACTGTTTCAACTCATCTCTTGCAATCCCCTCAAAGTACCATTAAGTATCTTACACAGCCCCCTCGCCCCCCCGCCCAGTTACCTGTTTCCACCTTCCTTCCTTCCTAAACTCTCCAGTTTGTCTTTTGGTAAATGCTGCCCTTTTGATCGTATATGGTTGAATTATTTTAACACAAGGGTGAGTTATGCTCCAGACCTGAAGCAGGACTGAGGGTCCCAACCCTGGAGATGCCACCATTCTCTAATTTACAGTAAGTCTGGTCTCTTACTCTGGTCTCAAAATAGATTTTGAACTCTATTCCATTTTTTTTCTCCTGCTCTATCTAAAACCTGATAATGTGATTCTCTTTATAATTGTTGCCGGATACCTTCTAGTGCTTCTGGTCTCAGGATTATAGAGACACATGTTTCCATGATCCATTTATCCATTGCACTAATTGTTTCCATATCTCTTATGATTTTCTTTGAAAGAAAGAGACCAATAGTTATACCTTAGATCGCTGTTCATGAGATTTTAAGAGCCCAGATACTAGTCACCAAAGAATATTGTAAAGAGACAGTTATTTTTATTTATTTATTTATTTATTTATTTTGAGACAGTTATTTTTCATCTGCTATTAAAGCTATACTATACTGGAGGCCTGGTGAGGAAAGTTCGTTGCTTAATCAGGTGACATAAGCTCATATAACTGACACTTGGTGCTTTAGGTTGGGAGGAGGTCCAGGCAGGACTTGGGAATCCAGGCTCAGGTTCTTTGCCATGTAGATCTTTCTATGTAACCAGAGCTTCCTCATAGAACTATGTGGGTTTTCAGGGCAGTCATCCAAAGTGAAAGACAGACAAAACTGCATTACTTTTATGACTAACTTTGTTTATCCTTTCTGTTTTATTATTGATTGCCTCAACATAGACCTATCCAGGTCAAGAGAAGAATAAAGATGCAGTCTCCAGTCTGGGGTACAGGAGTGTAAGATCCTGGAGGAGCACAAGACAAGAAATATCGTGGTAGCTATTTGTTAAAAGGATTTTCTATCACAACTGTAGTAATGAGAAAATATCATATTTAAAAGATATAAACTTTTTAATATCTATGAAATAATGAATGAAAGAATGATTGAAACTTAAGTCTCTAAAAAAATTGAGGTCTTAGATTTTAAAAAGCCTTTATAATGGAGATATTTCCATAGTAACATATTAATTCTGATTTTTAAAACTTAGGTGTGATTAGTATAAAATTTCATTTCTATATTCTGTCTTTCTCAATGTATTCTGCTCATGACACTATGAGTTGCTTTCAGAGAATGAGGTAGGAATGTCGGATGAGAAAACTATGAAAGAAAGAAAGAAAGAGCTACCTGAAGTAAAAGTATGTGTATTGTATCTACGAGAAACTTTAATGGAAGAGAAGAATGTGAGATAGAACTCTGACAAAGCCTTCCATATTGGGAAATGAAATGTTTGTCATGTGCTTTTACAAGTACATTAAACTGCTTGTCAAAAGATAAAAACTTACTTTCAAAAATGCCCATCCTTCATTTCTATTGTTACCCAAACCCACGGCTTCCTTCCATGTGTTCTGTGGCCCTCAGCACCTAACTGGTCTCACTGCAGCAGTTTACCACTCCCCTCAGGCATGGTCTATGGTGTACATACAGTACTATACCAAAAATGGAAAGAACATGCCCCCGCTTCTTTGTTGAATTTCTTAACCTAAAGTTACAGCCCTCTCTGCTAGGGTTCCATTTCATTCTTTCAACTTATACACCTGTCTTCCCCCCATCAATCCCAACACCACTGCCAACACGCCCATACTGTAACATATACACAGTGTGTCAGACCTCACAAGTTCAAGGAACATTCTTCTTTTTTCTTTCTTTAATCTGTGCCATGGTTGCTCCCTCTAGTCGATTTTAATGTCCTTGTTTTCTGCTAAGTTTTCGCTCAACCAAATCTTGCTCTTCAGAGCTTCTCCTTAAAAATATCAATTTGAATAGTTCCTCCTATTAATTTCCATAGAGTCTTACACCTTTATAATAGTATTTATCCTTTTATAATTTCAAAAGCATACTTTACTATTTATCTTTGATTCTCATACGAGGATCATATATTAGGCACTGCCATCACTCAGCAAAAATTAAAACAGACAAAATTACTAAAAGTTAATGAAACATTTGACTCTGAGTACCATAATTTTAAAGGTATTTTTATCAGTGTAAATACTGAGAGATTGAAGAATTAATCAAAGCACCTAAATGGCACTATAAAGTAGTTTACCAGTCTTTGTGTTAAGCATGTCAGGGAGCAGGGTAGCAATGATGAAACATACAACTTTCCTCTAGTTCTTAAATGCTTCCCTCGCCCCCACTATCATGATCCCAATT
>NW_022103920.1:25375737-25446585 GCF_000313985.2 Echinops telfairi
ATAATGCTAAAAACTGCATTACAACTTCAGTGTTGGTGGTTGAGTAGGTGAAAAAATAGGTACTTTGCTGAGTTTCAACTATAGATTTTAAAAATCTGTGACAAAAAAACTACCACTAATTCTCAATTGACTAAGTGGTTTTTGTCATTGAATGTCCAGTACAGTAGGCATAAGCCACCTAACCAAAAAGTGTCACTTACAGTACTGAGCTGCACACCCCAGAAAGAAGGGCTGAATAATATGGTCAAGGGTGGGGGCAGCCCAACCTGGAATATCTTAGTTTTTCACTCATTTTCAGATTTGTTAGTAAAACTAGTCTGAGTTTTGACTGTAAGAACAATGCAAAAACACTTTTAATCAGGGAAAATATGATAGGTCTAAAGTAAAATGTAATGTTTTCTAAGGAAATTGACATGATAATGATATGACTTCTCTAGTCCAGCCTATATTCCCCTAGTTTCTGCCTGTTAATTAGACCTGATGCATACAAATTCAGCAAAGGAAGTGATTTCTGGGAACAGAGGAAAGAAAGGCAAACATCAGGAAGTCCCTGAAGTTTTAACTTGTATTTCTGATATACTTTCTTTAAGCACTTTATAATTCCCTCTAAAAATACATTTTGAATGAGATAGAATCAAAATATTTTTTTTTTATTTACAGAGCCGTAAGAATTATTTGATATTTATTTTCCAACCGCTATTCTCATTTGAAATACAGTAGAGTGATGGGTACTTTGAAGAGCTCATGCCTTCTGCATTCACACTTGGCTATCAGTAAATTTATTTAGAACTATGATGTATTTATTAGAACTATGATTGAGGATGTGGGTTTTCCTCTCTTGAAATGGACGTTGCCGGCCTCTGTTAGGGGGATGCTGGAGGTAGCAGGAACTCTCACTTGAGCAGGGGACCAGGAAGATGAGCACAGGCTCAGCTCTGGCTGAAAGCTGACACCACAGATGTAGGAGGAAGCAGTAAATACTAGATTGATGAGTTGATTTCATTTAAGACATATAAGATATACTCTCATATGGGAAAATATATATCCCCCACACGATTTTATTCAGATCAATTCACCCTCTTTCCATCTCTCTCTTTCTCTCTTCATGGGAGTACAGTCTGTGCGGAGTGATGGTCCAGCTTAATGCTCTTCTGTCAACAGTCTTGGGAGTTCTCACTTTTTCTTTGGGCCTTTGAAGTTCAGTGACACAAAGAAGGTAGGCAGAAACTGAGAATTTCAGCAGAAGTAAGGAGGAAGTGTTTTACATTTTACCATATTGTAAATTTTTTAACAAAGGCCCTAGTTCATTCTTTTTCACCAATTTTGTAGCCAGTCCTGCTTACTACACCTTCTTGTTACTGTTATTTCCACGTGGTCATCTCCGGCTCACAAAAACCCATGTGTAAGAGAAGGAAACACTGTCATCCCACACCATTCTCCCGAGGATTGCAGTGCTCGAGCTCAGTTGTGGTCAACGTGTCCATCCATCCCATTAAGAGCCATTCTCTCTTTCCCCAAACCTCTGCTTTACCAAGCATGATGTCCTCGAGTGACTGCCCGTGCGAACATGAGGTTCCTCCAGAAATCGTGTCCCTCCACTGTCGAAAATACAGGATACAAAGCCTAGCCATCCTTGCTTCTATAAACCTACTGGCATGTTTTATTCCGAAACACAATTGTTTGCTGCTCTGGCAGCCTTTGGAGTATTGAGTACCCACCGTGGTCTTTCCCTTGCTTTTCCGACTGCAGCTCTGGCTCCCTCCATGGTGTTTGTTGTACACCGCCTTCTCAAGGGACCCTTTGAAGTCTGCTGGTCTACTCCTTCGTACTTGCTCCACCACTTCCCTCTACGTGGAAGACCATGCTTGTGTTTCCTCTGAAATCCAGTTTAGTCTTTTCGTTTTTATCTTATCTTTTCCATGTTACTTTGCTTCCCTCATGCATGTTGTTCTTGATGTCATCGCACAGCTCCTCTGGTCTTTAATCGTCTGACCGAACACGCCAGATCTACTATTGAAATGACCTCTACATTCCATCTAGTGGGCTATGCTCCAGATCACACTTTGCCTCTCATGGTTTTCTGTTCATTTTCTTCATGTTCATATTCAGCTTGTATATGAGCAGGTGGTGGTCTGGAGCACTACTGACCATGTGTCTTGTTCTGACTGACGCTATTAAGCTTCTCCATCATGTTGTTCAAAGATGTAGTGGACTTGATTCCTGGGTATTAATTACATCCAGAAATGCATGCCATTCATGTGGTTGAGAAACATATCTGTAATAAGTAATTCATCTTGTAAAATGATATCATGTCATCTCCGGTGTTTTATCCCCATGGTCATATTTCAAAGCCGTTTCACATTTCCATCACCAGCGATGAATCTATCTCAATTGCACGTTTGAAATGTTCCAGAATACAGATGTTGGTTAAAAACATCAAAGTCTTCATCTTTGGCATCAGCATTTGCAATGTAAATTTGAAGAATAGCCTCATTAAATGGTCTTTCCTGGAGGTGTATGGGTATTACCCTATCATTGGCAATATGCTACTGAAGTATCGATCTTGAAATGTCTTTTTGATGATGAATGTGTTGCTGTTCCTCCTCAAGCCTTCATGCCTCACAGAGCAGACCATGTGATGGATTCAGAAGAGCCAATACCAGTCCGTCTCAGTTTACTCATGCCTGGGATATCAAGCTCTGTTTTATTTTTGATAACATTCAATTTTCTGATATTCATATTTCATGTGTCCCATGTTACAAATTGCAGGTGTTTCATCTCATTTTGAGTCTTGTCACATCAGCAAATGTGGTTTACTAAAGATCTATTCCACCCATGTGATTAGGGTGAACCTCACTTGGCAGAAGAAATCTTTCCCCAGTTGTATTTTGCACATGTTTTCCAACCTGAGTGAGCACCTTCTGACACTATATCAGAAAATATTCCAGGGCTTGTCATAAGGTTTTCAATAATTAATTTATATTTGAGAGGTTGTCTTCCCCATCTTTCTTCTTAATCTGTTACAGTCTGAAACTCTGCTGAAATCTGTCCACTGTAGGTGACCCTGGTAGTGTGTGAAATATTGTTGGCACAGTGTCAAACATCACAGCAACGTGAAAAGCACCATAGCACTACAAAGGGCAGATCACTTTAGAAGCTGGACATACATTTAATTGTTATCTAATACACATCACTTTTTAAAAGGAATTAAGATTGTGGAAAACAGAAATGATAATTGACACTAAAAAGGTCACACAGTTAATAAGAGAGAAATCTGGGAATAGAACCTAGATTTCCTTATTCCTGGAAAAATCCTATTTTGCGCATTCACTGCCATCCAGTTGATTATGAGGCATAGCGACCCTATAGGACAAGGTAGAACTGCCTCTTGGGTTTCTGAGATGGTAACTCTTTACTGTCCTAGTACACCCTGTTTTTTGCCATGGGGCAGCTGGTGGCTTCCAACTGCTGACCTTGAGATTAACCACCCAGGGCTTAACCACTAAGCCCAGGTCTCCTTTGCACACACAATTTACCAATTATTCTATATGGTGTTATTTGCGTGAGCCTTTTAGATCACCAACAGGGCCATTCATGATTCTGAGAGCAGAGAACAGAGACTATAGACCATAGTTCCAAAAGCAATGATAAATTGTACCTCCCTAAAGTAAAGGGATATTACCTTGCAGTAAATTTTGTTTGGTTTTGTTTTAGAAACTGATAGGTGGGCATCATGTCAACGAATGAAATGTAATAGACTTTTAGTGTATTTTAATAAGTACATAGTATAGACTAAGATATATACCAGTTAATGGAAATACAAACATGAATTGTGAAAATATGATTAACTGCACAATTGCTTGAACATGCATTCCTATTCGATATTTGATGTATTGCTTAGAATACTCTCCACCATAAAACCTATTTAAATGTCAACTTCCCACTCTCCCACTAAGACCTAGCTGGATGGAAAAAATCGCACCATATATTTTTATCCACGTATGTTTTGTCCCTTTATTAGCATACCTTTGTTATAGTACCACACAGCATATTGCATAACATTAGGTTAAAGGTCCTCATTCCTCCTTGAATTTGAACATTTGGAGGTCACATTCAAATTTTCTTATTCAAATCTGTATTTTTATCTGAGCACAACTAAACACCAACAGAGTTGTTTACATATAGTATGTACTGAATACATTTCAGAATATATTAACCACAGTAAGTAAATACTAATGTGCTTTTACCTTAATAGTTTCATGGGTATAATAATTATTTAGGGAAATGTGTTTTCCAAGGTTCATTTGAAATAGTCCAGTGATATATTACTAATAAAAACCTGTTTTTTATTTGCTTAGTTCTCTTTTAAAAACATTCTTGGCATATAATTCACATATCATATAACTCAATCACATTAAGAAGACTTGTAAAATCCTGACCACAATCAATCTCAGAAGACTTTTTTTCTTGTACTCATGGTTATAAGCTCCCATTCACCCCTCAACCTCCCCTGTCATGCCCTCCAAAAAACCATTAATCCAGTTACTGCCTCTATAGATATAGCATGTACTTATCCCAGACTTTGTTGTTGTTTTTTGTATGTTTTTCTGCAGATTCACTTAGTTCATGTTTCTTCTCTTTCTAATTTCATTTCAATCCTGATACTTATGCAGATTAAATTAATAGAACTAGTTTTTACCTTCCTTTGATGGTGAAATATTTCCAATATTCATTTGTAAAAGCAACACTGAATATGTGAAATCTATTTCTTGGATAATATAACACACATTGATTGCATTAGTTTCATGTTTTCTGAGCCAGGATTTAGATGGCATGCAGATAAACCAGAATACAGATAATAAGTATGGAGTGAAAACGGAAACTTGAATGGCTATTTGAAGGCAGAAATGATTGGGCTGATGAGCAGGTTCGATGAAGCAGAGAGATAAGACAGGAAAAGGACGCTTGTCTAACATCAGTCATCAGAAGAAAAGCAATGTCTTACAGGACATTGAGTCTGAAGGAAGGGATACAAAGTCACATGCTTATTTTGAAATAGCCGCTGATTATTTGTATTAGGACATCACCTAACCACTAAGGGAATAAGGTTGGCTGTGGCGTAGAAGTAGAGCTGGAGACTGGAGGGATGACACGGTACCAGCAAAAGAACTGAATGATAGTTCATTTTATTAAACTTTAGGTCAATTATTTGGAATCATTATGAAACAAGTGAATATAAGACATGTGTCTATCATAAGAATAAAGTAAAAGAAAGAAGAAGCCTGAGCTTAAGCACCTTTTAAAACAGTTTCAAAAGCTATTTCTTGCATGCATTAGTAACAAAATAGGAAATTGATTATGGTAGCTGAGTGGGCTGCAGTACCATTTGAGCACATGCTTCTTCTGAATTTACTTCATTCTTAGTGCAAACACATGTGGAATAAAGAGGCCATTTATATAAATGTGGTAGGTTGGTCCTGCATCCACTTTTGTTTTATTGAAAATTCCACTAAAATAAGAAGACAGGGATCTATTTTCTAAAACGCAAATTCACATGGTCAGAAGGGGAAAAGAGAGCGGGGAAACACAATTTTCAGCACAGAGATGTTGAAAGACAAGTAGTAAATTACTAACATGTCCTATTAAAACCAGATGTTAAGCCAACAATGGGAAATGCCAAGGTGTAAACAAATTTATATTGTATGATCTAAGAAACACGTAGAAATAATCACTATCTGGTATGTGAATCAGCTCAATATGTGTGTGTAGAAAGTTGCATTCCCAGAACCTAAGAGTTCTTGCGAGTTAAATATCTGACAGCAACCTTTCATTAAACAGTTGGAAGGGGAGGTTAAATATATGTCTATCAAACATTAAAAAGACATTAAGATGGGGAAACGCAAAATTATAAGAAAATTAGAGGATCAGGTCAAAAGATCAGATAAACAAAGCAAGCGGTATGGGAAATCTGGAGATTAGAGAGGAGGAAAAGGTATTTATACACGCATACACACACATACAAACATAGACACACCTTGTTGTTAGTTGCTTTAAAGTTGAATCTGCCTCATAGCATCCCTATGCAGAGGAAACAGAATCATACTGACCCTATACCAGCCCCACGATCACTGCCATTCTTGAGCCAAAGTTACAGCCACTGTATTCACCCATCTCCTGGAGGGTCATTCGGTTTTTAACTGACTCTCCACTTTATCAAGCATAATGTCCTTTCCTAAAGACTCTCTCCATCTCCCATGTCCAAACTATGTTAGACAAAGTCTTGCCATCCTCCCTTCTAGAGAATGTAGTGGCCATACTTCTCCCAAGAGAGAGTGGTCTTTTCCATGATATTTTGAGTATTCTTCACCAACACCATAATTCAAATGCATCAGTTATTCTGTGATCTTACTCATTATTCAACTTTCACACACATATGAAGTTACTGAAAATACTCTTTTCTTGGGTAAAGTATAGTTTAGTCCTCAAACTCCCTTTCTTCTTGAACAGTTTCTGAGGTCTTGTACACTAGATTTCCCCTGCACAATAGGTTATCTGCTATCTTGACTGCAGCTTCCAGGATCCTTGACTGTGAATCCAAGTAAAACATTGAAAACTCCAAAATTTTCTCTGTTTATCATGATGTTATTTATTGGTCCAGTTGCGAAGCTGTTTTTTGTGTTTGGTTTTAAGAACTAGTTTCAATTCACACTGAAGCCTGCAGTATTTGGTTTTCAGCAGCAAATGCTTCATACCCTTGTTGTTTTCAGTAAGCAAAGTTTTGTCATCCACATATCCCATGTTATTAATAAGCCTTCTTCCAATCCTGATGTCATGTTTTCTTCATATAGTGCTTATGCTAGTATACGAACTTATTCAGTTCATATAATATGCTCATCATACGAACTGAATAAGTACGATGAAAGGAGGAAACCCTTACATACACTTTTCTTGATTTTAAACCATGTATTACTCTCTTTGAAAGAGCCCTGGTAGTGTACTGGTTATGCATTGGGCTGCTAATTCTATGTCAGCACTTCAAAATCACCATCATCTCAGGAAAATAAATATAAAGCTTTCTTCTCCCTAAAGTTTTAGAGTCTCAGAACTCACAAGGACCTTTCCATCCCGCCCTTCAGGGTTACAGTGAGTTGGAAATGACTCAATGGTAGTGAGTTTGGTTTTCTGCTTTATAATCTCAGAAATGCACAGGGGACACTCTCCTCTGTCCTCTCTCATTATGAGTCAGCATCGATTCAAGGCACTGAATGATTATGCCCTTGCTCTACTTAAAGGACAGCCTCTTGGTCCATGCACAGGTTCCGTATGAACAGTTAGGTGCCTGAAATCACCATTATTCAAAGTGCTATCTATAATTTATGATCTAAACAGTCGAAATCTTTTGCGTAGTCAATAACACACAAGTGTTATTCTTGGTATTCTTGGCTTTCCGCCAAAATTCATCTGCCATCTGGCATGATCCTCTCATTCCATGACCTCTTGGGAATCCGGCTTAATTTCTGGTAGTTCCAAGTTCACATACTATTTCAGCCCTTTCAAAATGATCTGCAACAAAAATTTTGCTTGCATATGATCTTAATTATACTGTTCAATAATTTCCACATACTATTGATTTGCCTTTCTTTGAAACAGGTACCAGAATGGATCTTTTGCGGTTGGTTGGTCAGGTAGCAATCTTCCATATTTGTTTCTGCCAGATTAGTGAGCACTTCTAGTGCTCCATCAGTTAGTTGGAGCTTTTCAATTGGTTATCTGTCCATTCCTGGAGCCTCCAGGGCAGCTTGGATTTCTTCCTCCAAAGCCCGGAGTTCTCCATCCTATGTTACCTCTTGAAATGGTTGAATAAGACTGATTTTTTTGTACAGTGACTCTGTATCCCTTCATTCTTCCCTTGATGCTTCCTGCATCGTACAATATTTTGCCCATAGAATCACTCAATATTTCAACTCTAGGTTGGAATTTTCCCCTTAGGTTTTAAAACTTGAGATATGATGAGCCTATCTTTCTCTTTTGTTTTTTTAACTCTAGGTCTTTGCACATTTCATTTTAATACTTCATCATATTACTTTGTTTCTCAAGCTGCCTTTGAAAGTCTCTGTTAATTCTTCCATTCTATCCTCTGTCGCAGTGCTTTAGCTACTCTATGTTCCGGAAAAAGATTCTGACTCTCTTCTGATATCCACTTTGATCGTTTATTTTTATCTTGTCGTTTTAATGACCCTTACTTTCTTCATGTTTGATACTTTTTATTTCATACCATGGCTCATCAGTTTTTTTGTCACTAGTGTTCAATCCATCAAATTTGTTCTTGGAATGGTCTCTAAATTCAGGTGGTTTATATTCAGGTTATGTTTTGGCTCTTATGGACTTGTTAAAATATTTTCAGCTTCCACCTGAATATGCATATGAGTAATTGATGGTCTGTTCCATAGTCAGCGCCTGGTTTTATTTTGACATTATTTTAGGCTTTGCCATCAGCTCTACACAGGGATATAATTAATTTGATTCCTGTGTATTAAATCTAGTGAGTGTGATGTGTATAATTGCTGTTTATGTTGATAAAAAAAGTATTTGTAATAAACAAGTCATTAGTTTTGCAAAATTCTATCATGCTATCTCCAGTTCTGTTTCTATCACCAAGGCAATACTATCCAGCTACTGTTCTTTCCACATTTACATTCTAATCGCCAATAATTATCAATGCATTTTGATTTCATAATCTATTGCAGACTGAAGAAGTTGGTAGAATTCTTCAATTCATTCATCACAGGCTTTAGTATTTGGTTCTGAATTTGAATAAAAGTTGTATTAGCTAGATTTACTTGTAAGCATATAGATATCCTACTACAGACAGCATTTCAATTCAAGGTATAACTTGACATTTACTTTTTGTGAAGAAAGTGACACTATTTCTATTGGATTTGTCATTTCCAGCCACATATACCATATGGTTGTATGACTGAAAATGGTCAATATTGATCTCTTTCAGATAACTAATACTTAGGATCTATCCTAGGTATGTCAATTTGACCACTTCCTATTTTCATTTCATTTTGACCACTTCCTATTTTCCTACATTCATACCTTGGATATTCCATATTCCAATTACTAATAAATACTTATAGCTGTTTCTTCCATTTGTACATGTTCCATTCAATTTCTGATGAATTTTAATTTTACGACATTCATATTTTGTTACATTCCAAATTCCAATTATTAATGAGTGTTTGCACTGTTTCTTCTCAATTTGACTGTTGGTCCATCAGCAAATGAAGTCCCCAAACCTTTACTCTCTTGATGCTATAATGACTGGCTGTACTCTGAGGAGGCAGCTTTTCCCTAGTGTTTGTCCAGGTAGACTAGAGAGACAAATTCATAGACACTCATATGTATATAAGAAAGAGCTTTATATACAAGGGCAGTTGAATATTGAGGAAACATCCCAGCCTAGTCCAGAGCAAGTCCTTAAGTCCAATATTAGCACATATGCCTGATACCAATCTATAAAGTCCTCTTCAGACTCATGAAACACTTGAAATGATGCTGAATGGAGGAAGATCACAGGCCAGTGGGTGGAAGGTCTTGTGGGTCCAGTGGCAGTGTAAGCACCTCAGTACTGGCAGGGATCTCCACATGGCACCTCCAACTCCAGAGTTCTGGCTGCATCAGCATAGCTCCATCAGGCTCATTGTCAGTAATGTCTTGCAGGGAGTGAGCATGTGTCCTGCCTCCAGTGAGCTATTTATCTCCGTGGCACCTCCAAATGAGGTCATCAAGCTGCAACCTGATTGACAGGGTGAATGTCACCCCTTCACTCTTAAGTCTCAAATTGACAACAGATTATGTAACTACCACACCAGTAACACTGAATGCCTTCCAACTTTCAGAACTCATCTTACAGCACTGTATCCGACAATATTCTCCTGCTAGTTATACATTTTCGAATGGCTAATTCCTCAGAAAAGGACAGTCTATTACTTCTTCATACTCTGCTTATTCTGTGAACTCTGTGGCTCTACTGGAATTTGAAATATTGTAACATAGGTTCCATAAATGCAGCCACATACAAACCACCAAATCAAAGACAAGTAGTGGACACACACACACACAGTATCACACATATTTTATGTACAAAATTTTAGTCAAAAGTTATTGTTACAAAATCAAAAAAGCTATTGCTAAATGAAAATATCAAAAGGTGAATCTATTGTTTCTTCCCATATCTTCCATCGATGTCTATATATTTTTGGTCTTAGAATCTCTATAGCACCTTCATAGACAAGAATGGATACATTTTAATTAACATATGACTGAAGAATATTAAATGGAATATGCACTGCCAGAATATTGAAAAAGAATTGTTTTGTCTTGTAAGCAGTGCAACCAGGAGGGAGGGTGGGAGAGTTCATCTCAGGTATTTGGAAATTTTAAGAAGACTGGCCAGTTATATAGTATGTAATTATTTGTAAAATAAAGATTCAAGTAAAAAGACGTCGCTCAAGTGGAATTGGCACAGTAGCTGCAGCACAATGGGCTCAGTCAGAGGAAAAAACCTGGGGAAATCAAAGGACTATGACGTGGGTCCTTCTGTCGTGCACAGGGTGTGTGACTCAGTGCCAACTTGTCACCTAACAACAATGCCAATAAGTCTCCCCCAAAGAATGCTTCTTTCTTTTATCAACATCGCTTCAAAATCGCAGTTTTGGCATTCTAAAGGGACATCAATCATTTTACTTTTAAATGTTCTTTGAGTTAAATCGCACCAAACTCATGCTCATTGAGTTTATTTTTACTCACGTGATTTACAATTTGGGCTACAAACTGCAAGGCCAGCCATCAGAACCCACCAGCCCCTCTGTCGGAGAGAGATGAGACTATGTGCTTCTTAAAGATCTACAGCCTCAGAAACCCACCGGGGTAGTTCTCCTCTGTCCACGGGTTCTCTCGGAGCGCTTTGTCTCACAGCAGACTCACTGTCATTGAGTTGATTCTTACTAAGAGAGACCCTACTGGCAGGGGAGAACTGCCCTTGCGGGTTTTTGAGACGGGAACTCCTTGTGGGGATAGAAAGCTTCATCTTTGTCGCACGGAGTACCAGGTGCTTTTGATCTATTGACCTTCTGTTTAGCACATAAACCTTCTGTTTAGCCCGATACATAACCACGATGCCACCGGGACTCTAGAATACCCCTTACTGCCCATAGAAAGCGATTAGGTGCATTGTGATGGAAAATATCCTCAGTGCAACTTTTCTTGCTCTTTTTCTTATCAATGTAGTTTTCAGTTTCCTGAAAACTTCTTCATAATCAGCCCTCATGATGGTTCTGTGCCTTGGAGAAATATTATCTAGATTCCCCTACGGGAATCCAAGAATAAGTCACTGTAGCCTCCTGAGTTGCCCTGTCTGCCTTGAAAAGAACAAGCCCAGCAAATTCCCTTGGAAGACACTGTTTGCTTTAATTGGATCTTTTTTGTGTGTAGGCCCCCCAAGGAGGCGAACACAGGGTATGACTGAGAGAACTTACCTGACATTGAAACTTACCTGATAGCAAAGGCATCTTTTAAAATGTTTTGTTTGAGTCCATGTATGCTTGAACTGGAATCCTATTAGCAATACTTTTTCACTCATCCTGCTCGATAAACACACACACGGCTTCAAATATGCCCGTTTCCCTTTGAGCTCCATCAGTTATTTACTTGCTTTGCCTGCATGGTGATTGTACGCTCCTGAAGGGTGTGCTCCTGGGCATGTAAGCTCATTTGAGATTTTTCCTTTCAGATCCTTGCTTGACTGTCTCTGAATCAAAACTGATTTGTAGGCAAGAGAAAACTGCTGACAATTTCATGACATTTAGATTTTAAAACATATGGTAATAACTTAATAGGCTTGTTTACCTTGGATTGCAACCTATGAGTGTTAAAAGTTTCTGGAAAAAATTCATTTTTTCAATTCCATATTCCCACCAATTTTTGAAGCCCCTGGTGTGTATGTTTGTGTGTGTGTATTTTTTATATTAATTTTTAAATCCTAGAAAGCTTTAAATGATGGGTAGCCATTTTTGCATTGTATAAAATGAAATACATAGAGATTTTATACAATGAACTCTCTAATAATACAGAGATTAATAAAAATAGTATCCATTTACCAAATGTTACTATCATCATCATTGTCCCCCCCCCCCATATTATTTTTGTGATTTATGTAAAAGAGAAAAAAGTTGACTTGGATGGTTACATTTTTACACACATTAAATTTTTTGGGGGGGTTTAAATATTTCCTTTTTTTTGATTGAGGTCTTTCTATGTTTTGTTTAGTTATTGTTGTTGGTTTTGTTTTGTATGATTTTACGTATATGAAATCCAGGATAAGTTAATCCTTAGCAACAGTAAGTGGATTAGTAATTACCTAGTAGCATGGCGGGGAAGGATGGGGGATATTATTCTCATGTTTGAGCTCAGTTTTGCAGCCACTGCGTCAATCTAACTTGTCTAAGGCCTTCCTCGTTTTTACTCCCCCTCTAAATGATGTACTGCTTGCTACAAGGGTCTCTTCTGACAAGTCCAAATTACACGAGACAAAGTCTCAGCATCATTCTTGCCTCTAGAAGCATTATGGCTATACTTCTAAGACAGATGTGCCTATTTAATATTCTTCATCATGAAACTTTTAATATTTTCATCAGCATCAACTAAGTGCATGAATTCTTCTTTGGTCTTCCATATTCTGTGTTCAATTTTCACATCCCTATGAGGCTTGGGTCAGGTGCAGCTTCCTCTTCATGTCTTCCAAGTAAGGAGCTCTGTTGGCATAGTGGTTGTGCCTTTGACTGCTAGCTTCAAGGTCAACCATATGAAACCGCCAGCTGGTCCTGGGGAAAGGACCAGGCTTTCTGCTCTGTAATGATGTACAGTCTCAGAAAATCATGGGAGAAGTTATAGCCTTGAGGGCAGTGGTTTGGTATTTGTCTTCCAAATTTCCTGGTACAGACAAGTGAGTGCTTACATTGCTTCATTAGCTTGTTGAAACATTTCAGTTAGTATTCCATCACTTCCCTGAGTCTTGTTTCCGGCTAGGGTTTTCATTGCAGCTGAACTTCTTCCGTTAGTACAACTGGATCTTGCTCATATGCTACCTCCTGAAATGGTAGAATGTCCGCTAGTTATTTTTGATAGTGTGACTTTGGTGTGTTCTTTCCATCTGCTTCTGATGCTTCCTTCCTCATTCAATATTTTCCCATAGAATCCATCCATACTGAAACTCGTGGCTTCATTTTTTTCTTGAGTTCTCTCAGGTGAATATCGATATGCTGAGTGTGTTTTCCTTTTTGGTTTCTAACTAGGTCTTTGTGCATTTCATTATAACATCTTACTTTGTCTTCTCCAGCTGCCTTTTGAAATTTTCTGTTCAGCTCTTTGACTTTATCATTTATTTATCTCAGATACTCTATGATTAAGAGCAAATTCCAGTCTCGTCTGACATACACTTTGATCTTTTCCTGTCTTTTTGAGTGAACTTCTGCGTTCTTCATGCATGATCCTCTTGATGTCCTCCCAAAGCTCATCAAATCTTCTGTCATTAGTGTGAAATATACTAAATCCTTTCTTGAGATATTCTTGAAATTTACATGGGATATGCTTTGGGTGGTATTTTGGCTCCTGTGGACTTGTTTCATTTTCTTTAGCTTCAACTTGCATTTATATATGAGCAATTGGTGGTTTTTTACAATTAGATCCTAGGTTGGTTTTAACTGCTAATATTGAGCTTCTTCATCTCCTCTCTCACAGATATAGTCAATTTGATGATCTCTGTGTATTCACTGGGGAGTCCATGTATGTGGTCTCTTTTTGTGTTGTTGAGATGAAGTACTTGCTGGTCTTGGACATTTCTACATGTGATCTCCAGATTTGTTTCTATTCAAGATAATATTTTCTAATTACTGTTCCTTTCTTTTTGTTTCCAACTTTTATCTTCCAATAGTCAATAATTATCAATCCATCCTGATCGCATGTTTGATCAATTTCCAGCTGAAAATGTTGCTAGATTCTTCAATTTTTTCATTGCTAATTTTAGTGATTGATTTATAAATTTGAATCATAGTTGTTTTGATTGGAACCCCTAGGAAGTAGACAGATGATAGATAGATAGATAGATAGATAGATAGATAGATAGATAGATGATTGATAGATAGATACCACAGACAGCACTGTACTTCAAGATAGATTGTGAATTGTCCTTTACGGTGACAAATGTAAAGTCATTCCTCTTTATTGTGTCAATAATGACACCATAGAATCTCCATATTTCATCTTCCATGATTCTGACTGAAAATTAAAATTAAAGTTGAACACATTTTTTGTTCACTGAGTGCCAAACTGTTGCTTCCAGATCACCTGCTGACAAGAGCAGCTCATTTGAAGGATATTTTAAATAAGTGATATCAAGATCCTGAAGCATTTTTTGGGGGGGAAATTGTAACAGAAGTTGAAACATGCCTTTACATGTACAACACTCAAGACAAAATCCTACCAATTTCACACCTTCTAAGAAGTGGAAGTGGTTGACGCAAAGCAAACATGGACCAGTCAGGACCAAAGGTCATGTCAATAGCTTGGGAAATGCTCAAGGAATTTTGCTTGTTGACTTTCTGGAGTGTCAAAATAACACTTGCTTACTGAGATAGGGTTTGACAAAAGATCACCATGGGTTTAGCAGAAAAATGCCTAGAAAAGCTTTATAGTGAATCCCCCACCACAACAATGCTCCTGTGCACCCCTTCTATCACACAGAGCAATTTGCAAGAGCCTCTATGGGATCTCACTGTGCATACGTTTCAGGGTCCTGGGTTAGCTCTTTGTGACTTTCTTTTGTTTCCTCGTCTTAAAAGCCTTAAAAGACAGACATTTTTCCTCAGTTAATAATGTTAAAAGAATATTCTTTAACAAATGTCATGATATTGATGGGCTTTATGGTGAGAAATAGTTTCTGATTTTATTTTTATATATTAATTCCATATTTCCGTGCACTTTTTGAAGTCCCTTTTTATACATAGTAGCTCTTCTCATGAATAAAAAGGAATATAGGGTATGCACCTTATAATTTTATTAGCGATGCTACTTTTATTTTTAATTAGTAATGCGTTGTTGCCAATGGGAGTCAATGTATAATGTGAGAGGAAACGAAGGAAACAAAAGAGGATATTGGTTGATTCAGTGACTTGTTCTTTGGTTCTCATCTGCTAAGCAGAGAACTGAATTTAGGGCGCTCTGGTGGGCTAAACTAATATAGAAGAAATGAGATTGAGAGTGGCAATAAGAGAGCTCAGATGTAATATCTGCTTACATTTGACCTCATGTCCTAACTTCTGTGTTATATGTACATCTTAATGGGCCTTGCTTTTTCTTCATGCAAATTTTCCTCCCTAGAGAAAAACTTTGCTGCATTCATTTTGAAGAAATAGCATTTACTTCAATTCAGTTAGAGATTATGGAGGTATGCTCAATAAAGAAACACTTTGTCCAAAAATATCTTTAAAGTATTTCAAATCAGGTACATAGGAGACCTTGGGTCAGACTTTATATCATTTATTTGCTTTTACACCTTCTTCCTTGCTTTCTTTTTCTTACCTTTATCCTAAAATGACTCTTATTTGAGGTTTGTAAAATTCTAAAATTATTTGAAAATATGGAAATATATAAAGAAAGAAACATAATATAATACATTTTTAACAGGTTGTGGTTTAATATCTTCTGAAAACTACAAGAGGGCTTCAGAAAGTTCAACATAAAATAGGATTTAAAGATAAGTAGTTTGGAAATGTCTTTGTATTAACAGCAGTGGGGATAAGCAGGTCAAGAAATAATTTACAAGGTAAATCATTGGGATTTGGAAGGGAGTGTGCCTAGCCTAGTCATAAGCAAGGAGGTATCCATGGAATACCAAGTAAGGAGGTCATGAAGTACAAATGGAAGCCTTTCAAAAGGCAACTTCTCCCCCAATACAAGATAATGCATACTTTTTAAATTGTGTGGTACTGTGTGCTAATAATACATCTCTACCTCTTTGTAATCATCCTTCTCTGATTCTATTTCAACCATTCCTCTCATTAGGATGCTTGGAACCTATTTAAACTCTCTAATCAGTGGGAACTCTGTGTGCATGTGTATGTGTGCATGAAATCCTTGTTCCTATTGGCCCTCCTGTACAGGGGAGAATTACTGAGGTTTGCAAGGCTGTTCCTGTCATTCATTCATTTTGTACCATTTTGGTAAAAGTGGTGTCCAACAGATCCCCTTATATGTATCCCAGTCTGTGTTCTTTTCTTATCCTACCATCTCTCTGGGATAAAATGTGATTTTTCATTTATTCTCTCAGATTTGGAGAATGGATGCTTTCTTCTGGTATCTACCCTGGACAGTGAAACTTAGTATGGACCATTCCTCTCCCCTGGCCTTCAAGAGTGATCTTAGCAGCATGTCCTACTGAACCAAGGTGTCATATCTTGTATCCCAGGAAAGCACTTCCATATCAATCCACTTTCCCTATACAGCTGCATGCTCCAGGCCCCTTGAGGCATATTTAGCCTCCCAGTTTATACATACTATCTAGTACATGCTTAATAGAGATCTTGCAGCTCCTTTGGAGTGTAATACTTCCCCTATCTTAGCATGCCTGGAATTTCCCCAGGCATGGTCCTCATCAACTCTAGTGGTTGGTCATGAGAGAAGGTGTGGATTGCATCTGAAGAGGTAGTATCACCTTGAAAGTCAATAGCTTATTCTTCACTTTTAAGAGGAGAGCTGTACCTTCTAAGGAGAGCCCTGCTGGTGTAGGGGTTATATGTTGGGCTGAGGATTGCAAGGTAAGCAGCTCAAACGCCTCTCCAAGGGACAGAGATGGGGCTCTCCACTCCTTTAAAGAGTTATAGCCTCAAGAGATCTACGGGGCTGTTCTACTCTGTATTATAGGGTCACTATGAGTTGGAATCAATTCAATGGCAGTGACTTTGACTTTGGGTTTTTGCTTTCTATCTTCTAATAATAACGAACGAGTCACTTCTGCAGGCCCACAATAGAAAAGGGTTTCAAAGGTTTGGAATCTATTGAAACTCTCTCCTCAGGGGGAAAGATGTGTGTGAAAATGCCAATCTACTGCCAAGGCTCAACATTCCACTCTGTTCCAACTCTTGGTTGGCATAGTCCACACCTGATACAGGGGGCTGAGAATTCAATAGTCCTTGGGCCTGTGCTACTCCTCTAACGCATTCCTGATGTCTATTCATTAGCTTTCTTATCCGGCCTTCCCTAGAACTGTGCTTATAATTAGACTTTGGTCCCTTCGCTTCGATTTTCAGCTGTAGGAGCTAAAGTCACGCTATACACAGCCAGGGAGGCCCTCTGCCTTCGACACAGTTACTCTACGCTGAATCACTTTCTGCTTTCTCTTGTCTTTCTTCGGTGCATCAGGAACACCCCCCCCGAGGGATATCAGGACGCATTGTTCATATCATTCTACGTCCAAGGAACTCCTATAAAAGCCTAAGCCATTGTACTGGCCAGTGCGTATCGACCTCATTTCAGCTCACTAGAAAAATGTCATAATTGCATTGCAGCAACATGCTGCAATGGGTCTTCTTTTGTCTTTGGATGCTGGGATGCTTACAAAATTCTCTTTTAGGTTATGCTTCCTTTGACCATTCCAAGGACCGAGTATATTATGGAGGTTTGCTTATGAAATGGATTGTGGGGCAAAGATATGCATAATCGAAGTTTATTTGGCACTCGCCTCAGGCTCAACACCTGCAAAGGAAGACGGGAAACGAGAAAAACTCTGATGTAATTTCACCAAAGATAATCTCTCCTATGGGTGCTCAAGAGATGGAATAACCCTTCAGAATTTCAGAATGTCACCATGTGTTTATTTCCTCAGATCAACCAGTGGCTTAATGGATGTCTGTTGGCCTATAGGAATACCATAGATGTTTTCTCCAGCTGAGCACTATTTCCTGAATGGCATTTACTATATATAATTTGCAAAATATGTCCATTTGGACACTAATGTTCTTAAAATTGTAAGAATGTTTAACTAAAACCTTTAATCATAAGTTTCTACCTGCTTTTCAACCTTTCAAAATCTTTCACCTCCAACGTAGGCAACAGATCTAAATATACATTTTATGGGGAATAAATATTTAAGAAGATCAAGGTGAGTGTTCCAAAAAACCTTCAAAAATCTATGTTTAGCAGTATAGCAAATGGTAAGAATGTCAAACACCCAAGGAGAACTGAAAGGGGGCACAGACTAAAAGGATCCATCATGCTGACTCCAGAATCAGCTAGAGCCAGAGGAAAATCCGGAGGACAGCATAGAAGGTCGTTCAATGATGTGCACAACAAGCTGGAATTCGAAGGAAGGGTATAGAGATCTGAAATGCGAACCTGAAGAAACTGGAACTAATTGTCTTCTGTATTGGATAGTACTCTCACCACCACAGAGTGATTCTCAGAGACAAGAATAAGAAAAGGCTAGGCACAAGAAAGTGAGCTCAAGGATCATCCAGGCTACACCGAATGATCACATTCACTTTCTCTAAATGTCATCTATTTTCTTGACTTAGGGAGTGGCGTTCCAGGGAAGAGGTGATATAAAGAAACTGCTCTTAGTAATCCCTGTGACGTTGTGGAGAGCAAGAGACTTTTCAGGAGACTACCAGAAATGTACAAATGTCCTTTTATTTTGAAAAAGATGAAGAAAGTGAATTCCATAGACTCTATACCAGATATTTTAAAATTTCAGGAGAAAAATAAATGGGAGAAAGAAAACATATTTCAAGATCTCCAGGTATTAGAATGATTTGTTTAGACATAGTGTTCGACCTTTCATTATTTTATATACTGGGGCTGTGAAAATAGTTCAGAGGTCCACTGTGAATTAGAATGCTGACAGTTCAAACCCACCCACAGGAAGAAATATCTGATAGGTCACAGCCCCTGAAAATAATCCAGAATGCTGTTATTTTTGCATGTATGGAATCATCATGGGTTGGAATCAACTCAGCAACCACTGGTTATGATTAGTTTTGGTTTGTTTTGGTAATCAATGATTAATCCTGCACATCATAGAGATCTAAGGAGTCTAGATATCATCAAAACAATTACTAATTATTTTTATGTCTATCTGTATAACATGAAATACTGGAAGTTTTGACTATAACATTGCCTTGCTGATTTAGAAGAAATTGAGGGCTATGCTTGATATCTCATGGTAATCAATGATTAATCCTGCACATCATAGAGATCTAAGGAGTCTAGATATCATCAAAACAGTTTACTAGTTATTTTTATGGCTATCTGTATGAAATACTGGAAGTTTTGATGATAACACTGCCTTGCAGATTTAGAAGAAACTGAGGGCTATGCTTGATATCTCATGGATATCATGGATAACTAAATATTAACTCAGAAAGTGATCTTTATTGTGATGTGAAAAGGGTTCGTTCTCTGTTTTATCATGTTCAATTCATTTCAATAGATCATTTGGAAGGTATTCCACATTACATGTTTTGACATTTTACTTTATGTAAAGTAGAGATGAGAGGATTGATATCAACAAAGTTCTTGGAGATTATGAGACTGGATTGAATCTAAGAAAATAAAATGTAATATAGGTAAATAAAAAGGATTGCACTATTTCAAGTGTCTATATCTTCATTAGACCCAGAAGATGTGTCATAATCATAATGCCCACAGACTTAGCATTTCAGGTGATCAAGATACATGTACTTTTACAAGAGCCAAATTTCATGACAGTCAGATGATGCTTGGAGGTCCACATTCAATTATTTGTACTGAGTTTTTATGAACTACAAGAGAAAGAGTCAATGCATATAAAGTAATTCAAACTTTCCACATATGAAAACACCCGAAAGAATTACATGTTTAATATGAAGGAGCTAAGAAACTTTGCTTAGCTGTACATAATAATATCTACCACAGAATTTAATTATGAATAAAGAAAACAAAATAATTTATGCTTTTGAATGATGGTGCTGGGAAAAGCTACTGAATGTGTCATGTCTGCCAGTAGAATGAACAAATTCATCTTGGAAGATGTACAGCCAGAATGCTCCTTAGCAGTGAGGATGGCAAGACTTTGTCTCACATACTTTGGGCATGTTATCCAGAGGGGTCAGTCCCCAGAGAAGTACCTCATACTGGTCAAGTGGACAATCAGCAAAAACGAGGAAGGGCTTTATATCACCAGATTGGCACAGTGGCTGCACCAAGGGTTGCAACATAACCATAATTGTTTGCCTGGTGCAGGACCGACCGAGCGACACTTCCTTCCGTTGTACTTGGGGTTGCTATGAATTAGAGCTAACTCAAAGGCACCAAACTAAAACAATGATAAAATAGGAAACGTCTAAAATTTAAAACATTTTCATGAACATGATTGTTTCTCTTACATGCAGAGTTATTCTGGCTCAGATTGTAAGGCAGGCTTGAATGAGTAACTCACTCATGGTAACAAAACAAAATATTGTCCCGACCTGCATCATGCTCAGAACCGTCCGTCTGTTTGAGCTCATTGTTTTATCCATTATGAAAACCCATCCCATGGAAGGTTTTTCTTATTTTCATTGACTCTCTAGTTTACCAAGTGAGGTGTTAGTTTATTGTGCCAACATGGCCAATAAACACATGTGGGGTTAATTGAAGGGTGGAGGGATAAATGGCTCGGTGAGCCTCGCCTTTCTCGTTCTTGGGTGTCTTGCTTTCTGATGGTCGGACCAGGATGCAGCTGCCTTAGCCAATTCCCTGCTTTAGCTGGCAAGGCTCACTTCCTGCAAGACATCCCTGAGGAGAAGCCACATGGACCTACCCCGATGCAGACCTGGGTGCTGGAGCAGCCGTGTGGAGACCCCTGCCAGCACTGAGATGCTTACACATTCACTGACTCGGTTTTCCTCTTGCATTTGGCATCATTGCATCTGTTTTGTGAGATGGGGTAGGACTTTGTGGATTGGTGTTGTACATACGGGTTAATGGGTTAATGTTGGACTTATGGGCTTGGGCAGCACTGGGTTGGGATGTTTTCTTGGTGCACACTTAACTTTATATAAAACTCTCTCTTATACATGAGTTTCTGTGGATTTGTTTCTCTAAAGTATCCAGACTAATACACCAAGCATAATGTCTTTCTTCAAAAACTTCATGATGTTCCCAAATTAATTAAGAGAGTTCTCCCCACACTCTGCTATCCAGAACATTATACCTGTGCTTAATACAAAACTGATTTGATTTTTTTCCAGGCAGCTCACAGTATATTCAATATTCTCAGCAGCATCATAATTAAAATGCATCAAGTGACCTTTGACCTTCCTTTGTCATTGTCTAGCATCCAAGTGCACATGAGGTGATCAGAAGACAATGGCTTGTGTCAGGGCCACCCTGGCCATTCAAATGGCATCCTTGCTTTTTAAGCGTTCGATGCAGTCTTTTGAAAAACGGAATGTGGTAGATTACCGGAAAATGTCTTATTAATGCTGAACTGTGACCATCACAAACTATGTTTGCATTCAGGATGCATATTAAACACTAATAAATATTAATAATAAGGATACATTTCAAATTTAAATTTATCTCCACTCTTACTGAATGATCAGGAAAAGAGTCCGTTTCAAATATATACGCCTGGAAGATTTTCAGGGAAATTTTTATAAAAATACAACTTGTTACTAAGACAAAAATGTTTAATAATTTTCCTCAAACATATGCTCTTGTTGTGAGACTCTCCCTTAGAGCGACCCCACTCACAGAAGAGTGACACAGCACCTTCTTGTCCTCACAGCGACTGTCATGCATCAGCCTGTTGTGGCAGCCGCTGTGTCGATCACTGGGGAAAGTCTGGCTCTCTTTTCCTGACTCTCTACTTTAACAGACTTGGGCCTGTTCTCCCAGATGTTCTTCTGCTGATGATATGTCCAAAGTATACTAGATGAAGTCTTCCCACCTCAATTCTGAGGAGTATTCTGGCGGTTGGTTTTTCTGACAGGCCACTGCACTTTCAACATTCTTCACCAACACCATAATCCTAATGCATAAATTCTTCTTTGGTCATCCTTCATAATTATCTAACTTTCACACACACCTGGAGAGATGACCAGTATCTTGTCTGGGGCGGGTACACGTGAGTCCTCACAAGGACACCTGTGCTCTTTTGTACTTCAGAGGCTCCTTGTGCACCAGGTTCACCCAATATAAAACACATCATTCGAGTCTTGACTGCTGCTTCCATGAGTGTTGATTGTGGGTCACAGTAAGATGAAATCCTTGGCAATTCCAGTCTTTTGTTGGTTTATCATAATTTTGTCTATTGACCCAATCTTGAGGCTCTGTTTGTTTACTTTGAGTTCTAGCCCATAATTGAAGGCTGCAGTTTCTGAACTTCATCAAAAAGTGCTTCAAATCCTTTTTGCTTTCAACAAGGAAGATGATATCATTTGCGTATTGCGTGTTGTTAATGAGCCTTCCTCCTATCCTGACGCTGCCGTCTTCTTCACATAGTCCAGTTTCTCAGATTATTTGCTCAACACACATATTGAATAAGATTGGTGAATGGAGACAACCCTGAGGCACAGCTTTCTTGAAATTCAGCCAAGCAGTAGCCCCTGGCTCTGTTCACACAACTGGCTTTAGTCTAGGTTCAGATTCTGCACATGCATACCTAAGTGTTGTTCAATCCCCGTTCTTCCAAATATTAAGTCCCCTTTTTTGGACTATCTGTTTACTTTAATAACACAACTTTGGTAAACATAAATTATTCAAATAAACCTCATTCACTTCCTTGAGGTGGAAAAATATCACCCACAAAGTATGCCACTTACAGACTATACTTTGCCTTTCTTTTGGCTTCCCTAAAATATTTCAACACCTTTTTTTCCCCAGGTATGTTTTAAATAAAAGTACATAATGTCATTAAAATGGACGCCCATTAACATGAGGAGAGAAGGTATTGGTCTCCCAACAAGGAATGCTTCATTCTTTTCAGGATAAAGTCTGCATTCTTTTCAGGATATAGAGCCGTCAAGAGCTACAGTTCTTTGAGAACTAATGCCAGTCCTGGTGTTCTCTTGTATTTGATTCTATGAAATGGGATTTCTTATAGCCTTTTTCCTATCTCTAAGAGACAGTGTGGCACACTGGGTAAATCACTGGTCTGCTGACTACAAAGCCAGTGATTCATAACCACCAGCCACGATGCGGGAGAGAATGGAGTCTGTCTCTTTGCATGATGAGTGACATTCTAGGAAACCGTACTGAGCAGCATTCCTCTGTTCTATAATGTTGCTATGAGTATTAATTGACTGGATGATAGTAGGTGGGTGAGTTTATCTCTAAATAATCCACAATTTCATATATTATTTAATTTATAAGGCTATATTCCCCCAAAGTACATGGATTTAACATTTATTTTTTAAACCCTTGGAAACTCATGTACTCATGAAAATGTTATTGGTTAAATTAATATATAAAAATGGATGATAATAAAATCAGATTAATATAATAAAAACTGAGATTAAAAATGGACAGAAGGAAAAGGAGCTCAAACGCTGCATTATTGTTATTTTCATACCAAAAAAGTCTGAAATAAGTACCAGACAAAAGTTTAGAAATAATTCATGACAGCCAAAGGGTTTGAAGAGAATAGAATTGTACAAATACTTCTGGCGGAAAGAGAGCACAGCATGTAAGGGAGGAGCATTAATAAATAAGGAATAGTGTGTTAATGATGATTCTGAAGCATCTGAGTTACTGAGCTCATCTTTAAAATTCATACTGGAAAATGAAGAAAAGCTTTGGACTATTTAGGAATCACAATGCAGATATCAGAAATATGCTTATTAAATGGAAATAAGTTATGAGGAATGACTTTTTCCAGAAGAAATGAGATTGAATTTAAATACAAATATTAGCAACTGCTTTTAGGTCTCTCTCTCTCTCTCTCTTTTGGTGTTTCACTCAGCTCTTGATTTTGACTTATGCTTTTAAAAATCTATTCATCTGTATGAACAAAGCTCACCCTTATGTTGTTTCTTTTCTACATTGATTTTCACTCTTCTGACTTGGAGGACATAACCGTCCTCCCCAGATGAATGACTTTCTAATGAATCTTTCCCTCACAGGCATGCCAGTAGCTGACTCTCCCACAAGAAAACATTACTCACTGATACTCTGTCTCCTCCGAGCCCCTGAGTCTACCACCGTGTCACTGCCTTGAGGCAGCAGTCACGGGCAAGTATAACACTGAGCTCTCGAGGAACTATGACATGGCATATATGTAAACAATATAATCTTGATCTAGTCATTTTTTTCAGTCATCATAACAATTTGCAAAATTCAACCTTTTATAAAGTTAATAGGACACTCTGTAAGCGTTCGGTCTATTTTTCACTCTGAAAGTAAAACAAAACATTGCCCGAGGAAAAGGTGAGCCAGTCACACGCTCTTCAGCCAACAGTGCCAGGTCCACAGAACAAGGGCTTGCTGCACCCCCCTCTGCTCCCCATTGAAGTGGCCCTTCCTGCTTTAGCATATGTTATTTCTACCGAGGCTTCATAGATAGGGGAAAGGGATTTTGAGTCACAACAAAGTGTTCTACAGGTTTTTGGTTGTTGTTGTTTTTTTAATGATAAAATGTGACCTTTTTTGGTTCCTTTTATATCCCTCATGCCAAAGAAAGCAACAAAACTTGTTGAAGTCAGAAGGGCCAACGGGATGGAACCAAGAACATTGGGGAAGTGTTCCCTACAGGAGAAGGGAAAGATGATAAGGGTTGACTGAAGATAGGCTGCATTCCTTAGACACTAAGGCAGTGGTTCTCAACCTTCCTGATGCCGCGACCCTTTCATACAGTTCCTCATGTTGTGGCGACCCCCAAGCATAACATTATTTTCATTGCTACTTCATCACTGTCAATTTGCTACTACTATGAATGGGACAACCCCTGTGAAAGGGTCGTTCGACCCCCAAAGGGGTTGCAACCCACAGGTTGAGAACCGTGGCTCCAAGTTTTGGAAAGCCTAGAAGCAAAATGATCTGAACTGGGGGACAGCTCCCTTGATGTCTAGAGTTTGAAATTTGAGATAATATTAAAGAATGAAAATTGTAAATGGGTTTTGCGTGTGAAAAATGGCATCCATTCAAAATGTCAATGTATTAGTATCTTTTGTTGGTGAAACAGAAGGTTTCAGCAAATATTTATTTTAAAATTAAGTTTCTATAGAGCATAAGTGCTTCTTTGAATTGAGCCTGAGCTTAGAAAGGCACCAAATGCTTAATTCAATATATTACTGACAGTCAAGTAAGTACCAGCAATCGTCAGATTTGGAGGAGGGTGAGGAAAGAGTGATATCATTGCTTTTGTTAGATGGTTCTTGGCTAAAAGGCAGATGATACTAGAAAGTATTTTACTTGTCTCTGAATGAACAAAGGCATAACTTAGACTTTGTGGATCATAAAAAGTTAGCTATAACATGACAAAATAGGAATTCAACAATCCTTCATTGTGCTCTGTGGAACCAGCAGAAACAGGACAAGTGGATACTATGTGGTTTAAAATCAGAAAGGTTATATACATCAGGATTCTATCTACGTATCACACGTATTCAATCTGTATGCCAGGCAATAGTTT
This sequence comes from Echinops telfairi, assembly GCF_000313985.2. Classification (NCBI taxonomy): domain Eukaryota; kingdom Metazoa; phylum Chordata; class Mammalia; order Afrosoricida; family Tenrecidae; genus Echinops; species Echinops telfairi. The sequence goes on from NW_022103920.1 coordinate 25,401,446, forward strand.
GAGAAATGGGACTAGGTGAAAAAGAAAGCAGCATCGTGACTGAAGGAAAATATGACCTGCCTGTGATATACAGATGACATGCCGTCCTTGTTGAAAATGAGGAGGACTTGAAACACTTGAAACTAAACATGACAGTCTTCAGTCTGTATTGCACTCAAAAATCAACAGATAAAAGAAAATCCTCACAGCAGGATCAGTAAGCAGCATCATAAGAAATGGAGAAAATACTGAAGTTGTCAAGCATGCCAGTCTACTGGAATCCACAGTCAACACCATGAAAGTTAAAAACAAAACAAACATCACGGCCATCCGGCCATTCCGACTCCTGGCTGCCGAGGGGACAGCCTGGAATTGCCCGTGAGTTTCCAACTCTGAACCTCAACAGGGGCAGAAGGGTGCAACTCCCGCCCTCAGAGTGACTGGTGGGTTTGGTCAGAAGCAGTAGTTGGTAAAAGGTACTACTTCCAAGATAGATTTGTTTCTTCTTGTAGCAACTCATACATCTCTGCAAAGGTAACTTTTGTTTCCCAATGTTCACGAAATGTTCTCCTTTACCTTACCTAGATTATTTAACTCCTGGTGGACAGATTTAGGAGGACTTTCTAATCTAAGGCAAATTAGGAAGAGGGACTAAGGCATTCACTTAGGAGTGATTAGCCACTGAAAACCTTATGAATAACAGCAGAACATTATCTGTGATAGTGCCAGAAAATGGGCCTCAGATTAGAAGAGGCTGTCATATGATTGAGGAAGAGCTGGCTCCTCAAAGTGGAGTGGACTTTGATGACCTGGATGGTGGAAAGCTTTGAGGGCCTATATTTGCTAATGATACACGACTTACAATGAGAAGAATCGACTGCAAACTTCCATTAATGACGGGAAAGTGGACTGTGTGAAATATATATGTGGGAACACTGGAAATCATAATAAACTAGACAAACACATAAAGGTCAATGTTCTAAGCATTAGTCAGCTGAAATTGATTAACACTCGCCATTTTGAATCAGATAATACAATACAGTTCTGTACCGGGAGTGATAAACACAAATGGTATAGCCAAAAGAGTCTTTTTGTCAGAAAGGTAATGTCCAGATCTCTCTAGAAGTACAGTGCTGTGTGTGATAGGACAATATCTATGCATTAGAGAAGACTGGTTAATATGACTATCATTCAAACTGTACCAACCGCTAATGCTAGTGATATTAAAGAATCCTACCAACAGCCTCGAACTTGCATGAGATCCCGAAATGTTCCTTTTGATTATGAATGTGATGCTTTCTCTTGAATTCGTGATTCCTGGCTCAAAACAGCCATTTCTGTGCACTAAGGCCGAGGGTATTGATTGCTAGGTTCTCTATTTCATTCGTGATAATTTCAAATGTTCCTAGATTCTTATATCCTCTATTACAGTTCTTAATTATGATTGGACTTTTGCAATTGTTTCTTCTCAATTTTAGTCATGCCCCATTAGCAAACCAAAGTTTGTATGCTTAACTCTATCCATGTCATTAAGGCTGGCTGTAGTTTGAGAAGGTGGCTCTTCCCTACCTCAGGGTGCCCTGCACCCTGAGGGTCTCATCCTCTTGTATTAAATTAAATAGTGTTCAAGTATTATTCATAAGATTTTGTTTTATTCATAAGATTTTTACTGGTTAATTTCCCCCCACAGTTCACTAAGTCCTCTTTCCTAGTCTGGCTTCGATTGGGAGTTTCTCTGAATGATATTCACCATGGTGATCCTACCAGTATTGCATATAGGTGGTATAGCTTCCAGAATCAGAAAAATGCTAGCCACCACAGTACAATAAATTCAGGGATGAGTTGTGAATTGGATCATTTAAACCCCTGAGATGCCAATAGAAACAGTGGGTTTTATAGATGAACATAAATTCTACCTTACTTTACTGAAAGTACTTGACCTTGAAACTCATGTTTCACAAAGCATTTCATAGTTTTCAGATAGGCTTGTTTTCTAAATCAAATATTTTTACTTGTTAACAATCTAACCTTGGAAAATTAGCTAACGTCTCTGTGACTCGGTTTTCAACTGGTCATTGTATTGACTAAATCTGTTGTGTGGTGAATTGAAATCAATTATGGCTCTTTGATAAGTTGGAACCAACTTGATGGTGCATAGCTTTGTAATTCCCACCAAATGATTGTATCAGACCATGCAGAAAGGGTAAGTGAAAACCTACTACAAAGGATTGATCAGTTTTGCCTTTCCTCTGAGCATAAGAGGTCCATTTTAGAAACAGAAGAAATCCACTACCATTGAGAAAGAGAACCACTAATGGATGGCAGATGAGATCCCTGTCTGAAGTGGTAGACAGCTGAGGCCCCAGATGTCACACTACAGTGAGTCCATGAGACAGAGCAGAGGAGAACTGAGATCAGGAGGAAGAACATCAGGCTCCCAAGCCCACAGAACAAGGCAGAAGCCAAGGGACCATGTGGCTGAGAGGTGCAGGGAACAGAGCAGGACATAGTGGCTAACTGAGAAGAGGTGCTGCTGTCGACTAAAGAGTGTATTGTTAATGCTTTATGATCATAACACGTGGTAACCTGTTAGCTTCCCCAATAAACCCCCATAATCATAAGACTTGTCTCTGAGTTATGTGTAGCCTTTGCAACAGATTATCAGGCTCAGCAGAGAAGTAGACTTCTGTCAGAGGACAAGGTGAGATCAAAGCAGGATAAAGAAACCCGGAAGGGAGAGGCATGTCAGACCTCTGCCTGATGGTAATAAGCCTTGAGCTAGTAGGGAGTCGGATTTTCCTCCTGGCGGAAGCCATGGTCCCAATGACATTTCCTCAATTTGTTTTCATAAGAATTAAGGAAAATGTATTAAAGATGTGTGGCTCTATGAAACTAATTATCTTTGGGCCAGATCAAATAAATTTGGGGATCCTTCAGTATCTCCTCAAAGTGTTACTTTTCCTTAGAGAAATTAACCTATTTCTTGTTTTGTTTTTTACTAAACTTGTGAGTGTGATATTTATGAGGATTAATGTATGGATGTGGTATAGCCAGGATTGTATTTAAAGGAACAAGAAAGGAATGGGTCGGAAACCTGGAGGAGAGTTGAGATGTAATTGTAATGAATTGTGACTTGGAGAACATAGACCAAGAGACCTTCAGGCAATAATGAGCCGCCATTCCGAACAACCCATAAAAATGGTTAGAAGAACCACCTCTGCAGTTTTCCATCAGAACTTTATTTTTCAAACAGTCTATTTAATTGAATAATGACAAATTCTAAGTAAACACGGTCTCCTCTTTTCCTCTAGATTAATTAAATAATATACTGTGAAACCAAATAAAGTTTCAAAGTTTAGCCATTATCAGTAAAATCTTCCAACAGGCAGTTACTCATTTTGTACCATTCACACTTCTGCTAATAGAATATGATACAGAGATTTTACTTTATATGTTGACCATTTAATAGTCATGTTTTAGTGTACAATGTTTGCAACATGCCACATAAAATAATGGTCATTTACAGTTTACATACACATAACATGGAAATCCATTAAGCAAAGGCTATACTCACTGATGGAGTGAGGACTTGTAAAACAAAACAGTGACTATTTTCTTAAACATGTGTATGTCAGGATTTTTTAAACACACACACAACTCTACATTACAGAACAAAATTGTCTGTATGTGTCAATAGCACCTTAAATTAAAGTTTTGCAACTGTTGATTTCAAAAGAAGAGGGCAGGGTGCTTAAACTAACAAGCAAAGAAAAAATAACCTCATGGATTCCAAGAAAATATTGAAAACTAAAGGTTGAGTATTGGCAGAAATATCAACAGTTCTATAATTTGTGAAACTCTACTATTAGTGTGACTCATCTTCCAACTTCCACATGCTGTGCCTCTCCATTTTCTTATATGCAGTGGTTCATGTAATTGACCTGTACTGGATCACATCCACTTATCAGTGGTCAAGAATCGGTGCGATGTTATAAAGGCATCCATCTGCTGTTAACTGTAGGATAATAGCTACATGGTCCAGTGCTTCTGAAAGGCTGTTTGCTCTAAACAACCCAGATGCTCCAAAGGAGAAAGACCTGGAGATCTGTTTGCTCAAAAATTATAGCGTACAAAATCCTATGAAGGCTAGGAAGCAATTCTACTCTGTCACATGAAACTCTCTGAGCTGGAAATCAACTGGATGACAGCCAGCAATGACTGCTCCTATGCTGAGAGGTGGACCTATTCAATAGGTGGTTACTACATGTGAAAAATCAATAAATTAGATAAATTTACTACCCCTTAGTTTTTAAAGACAGGGAAAAACACACATAAGTAAGTTATACTTAAAACCATCCTGATATTATTTCCATCTCTTCCTCGTTAAACTTGAGAAGCTAATTTATTTACTGGGGAATCACTTGTGGTGTTCCCTCTCAGGAGAGGGAACAAAATATACTACAGTGCTTTATATGGAAAGCCTAGTGTTTGTGTTATTTAGTTAGTGGGTGTGTTAGGCTGGACAGAGTAGAGAAACAAATTCAGTGACACCCATATATATTTAAGAGAGAACTTTATATCAAAAAGTAGTTATATATCAGGAAAACATCCTAGTCCAGTCCAGATTGAGTCCATAATGCCCATATTAGTCCATAAGTCCAATACTAGTCCATAAATCCCTCCTCAGACTCACGCAGCCATAAGTGATGATGCTGAGTATATATAGGAGGATTACAGGCCAATGGATGCAGAGTTGTGTGAATTCAATGGCAGTGGAAGCATCATCAAGCTGGTACAGATGTCTGCTTGGCTTGTCAAAGGAAGGTGAAATCGAGAGAAAAAGGGGAGGTTCCCAGCACCCGCCTTATGAGATGGCTATGCCCACAAGGAGGTACCATCAGGCTGTAACCCGGTTGACAGGCGAGACTCCACCTCTTCACTTTGTTTATCAATTTGACATGAGATTTTGTAACAACCACAGTGGCTACACTACTTTAAACATTTTCAACTGGAATCTTATATCTAATCCCCATACACTAAGGAGATTCAAATGCTCATTAAAAAACATGGCATTAAAAGATGATAATTGTTTTCCACAAGCTTTTTGAAGCCCTCTAGTAGACAACCAATAGAAATAAATTGCCTTGATTGAAGTAGGGGAGGGTGTCATTTCCACTTGATTATTCTTTTCTTCCCTTGCTCCCTATAGGGGTGTCTTTGAGGTTCCTCCCTAGACTCATATCACTGCAGAGTCAAATCTAATGTTGAAGGTTCTTATGAAATTGCACATACAATAAATGGTACAGTGGCATTCACTTTATATAGTATAAATATGTATTCATTCCTATTACGTTTGAGGTCTATTTCTCCAGCTTCTAAGGAAAGGATGCAGGGAATCTGTTTCTTTAAGAGTATCCTCCATCCCCCATTGACCAAACTTCACCTTCATCAGTGTATCCAGTGGATTCCAACTCATCATGACATCAGTCAGATCCTTTTCCTTGTACACAATAAAGCTGGCCTCTAAGGATACGGGCAACCTAGGACCAAACCAAACACTGGCTGTTCAATTACTCTGACATTACATTGTTGTTTGCCGCTGATGAGCTCAATTTTGGGGGCAATGGTGAGGGGGCACCGCACCAAGCGGTGAGTCGGAACTGACTCCATGGGGCCACTTAATAACAAGCAGCAACCTTCATGGTGGCCGTATGTAGAATGGAGTAAAATGTGGCCTGGTTCTGTGTCACCTGCCGGACAATTGGTCTACTTGTGTCCACAGTGGCAGCTGTTGTGTAGTGCTTTCCAGACTGTGTGGCCCAGCTTCAAGCACTAAAGCAGCCACTGTTGTATTGTGGTTCATGAGGTTTTCACTGCACAATTTTTGGAAGTAAGTCACCAGCCCTTTCTTCTTGGTCTTTTTCTGGAAACCACCCTGAAATGAATCCACTGCTGGTGATCTTGCTCATACGTCAAGTAACTTTGGCAAACTACCTCAGTAAGACAAACTGGTGGATAACATCACATCACATCCTCCAAATGTTCAAGTAATTAGTTACCTTTTTCTGTGCTCCTAGAAGAATGGCAAGAACAAGCATGAGCCGAGAGAAAGGTATTTGTGGATAATTCACTGCTTTGACTGCAGTCTGGACCTGAAGGATGGTTGACAGATACATGGAGAAGCACCCAGGGAAATGGAGACAGAGCGACAAGGCTATTTCTTTCTTCCTCCTTTCTTTCTTTCGTTCTTTCTTTCTTTCTTTCTTTCTTTCTTTCTTTCTTTCTTTCTTTCTTTCTGATATTCACTTGAAAATGATTACAAACCATGAAATGAGTGACAGACAAAAAATGCTTATAATGAAACATGAATTTTTACTCTATATTGGATACTGGTAGTCTGATGAGGTATTTTAAGCTCAGGATTCATTTTTGAAAATGTTCTCATTCAGTTGTGTGAAAGCTGTTCTTTCAAAACTAGAGCTTTCCTGTCGTAACATTGTCTGTTAGGTTTGAAGTCACTAGGGTCCTGGCACACATGGCCGGGATCCTCTATTTTTACAGCTATATTGTGTCTGTTAAGACAAAGGTCACAGTGTAGGTTTTTGCACTTAGGATCAGCATGAGCATGTGGTGCTGTTCTTTGCAGATCTTGGCTCCATCAGTAAATAAATTAAAATAAACCCGAGGCTTGAAATAGATATATCCTCCTTCCAAATGCTTCATTTAGAAAATGACATCCAGTTTTCTCCAAAATGCCATGGGTAATTCTGCATGTGGATGAACTGACGTTGAGAAAAGGTCTCACTGAACGAAATACACCAAATAACTGTGGAAGTTTAGCTGCAGTTTAGGTTTTTTTTTTTTGCTCACAGCATGAAGGGAAAAAGGAAATTGAAAATTAGTTTATACACTTTTACTGTTTCATAAAAATTTGTGACAGTAAATAATAAGCTAAATTCTCCCTCTGAGAAAAATCTTTAAAATAATCTTTACCATATACGTATCTTAGAAGGGAAAATTTGACCCTATAGACAAGTTTTCTGGTTACAGACAAAAGTGAAAAGGTATATCTCAAAATGCCTGGATCCAAGCTGCATTCACCTGGAAATATTTTGATTAGATTCTCCACTGAACCTGGAAGATTTTTAGCGGGTCTCCAATGTCACTGTTGTCAGTGCCTCAGGCTGTGTGGCATTTCATTCATTCACTCCCTCGCTTCCTCACTCAGGAGGACAACGCAGAACGTATTGCTTCTAGGGTGCCAATTCATACACACACAGTTTATTCCAAAGAAAACATGTTGAAACGTGTTCTTCTGATGAGTGAATGCCTACAGGCAAATAGTGCACTTGTCTTCGTCTCCTTCCCAAAAGAGGCCTCCGAAGTCCCTGCCATCAAATGGCTTCCATTTGAGACCCTGGAGGACAGCACAGAACTGCTCCCATGAGCCTCCAAGACTGTGAGTCTCTACAGGACTAGAAAGCTTCCTCTCTCTCCAGTGAGCAGCTGAGAGTTCCAAGCTGTTAGCCAAACTGGGGGTGAGCAGCCCAACACTTAACCACTAGGCTGTCCGCACTCCTTTCTTTCCCTAGCGTTTCTTCAAAAGCAGGTCCATTGTCAATAGGAGCTTCCGAAGGGATCTTCTGTCCAGTGACATTCAGAGCACAGAGGACGGCCTAAAGACTGTGGTGACTGTGGTGACTGTGGGGGGTTCCAAAGAGATAATCTCGACAGATATCTTGGAAAGACACAGGACTATCATGTGGGCTTGTTATGAAGAAGTTTTAAGAAAACTGAAAACTGCATTGGTGGGGGAAAAAAAAGAGGCCAGGAATGTGTGTGTGTGTGTGTATGTGTATATATGTGTGTGTGTATCTCCCATCAGGCAGTGTGTGTGTGTGTATCCCATCAGGCAGTGTGTGTGTATATGTATATATGTGTATATATGTGTGTGTGTGTATCTCCCATCAGGCAGTGTGTGTGTGTGTGTGTGTGTGTGTGTGTGTGTATCCCATCAGGTAGTGTGTGTGTATATCCCATCAGGCAGTGTGTGTGTGTATATATATGTGTATATATGTGTGTGTGTATCTCCCATCAGGCAGTGTGTGTGTGTGTGTGTGTGTGTGTATCCCATCAGGCAGTGCACCTGTCATTCTTCCAGGGCAGCAAAGGCTGTCCTAAAAAAGTTCATTTGGAAACCTTATCCCATTCCCCCTACAGCCCAGATCCTCTCCTTCAGAATAGGTTTTATCTAAACTCAAAGAACATTGATGCTCCAGAATTACAAAACTGTTGTTTTGATATGTTGCAAATTAGAAGAGTACATAATTCTTTCGGGGTAAGTTTTTTAAGTGGTATAAATTGGAAGTGTGCATAATTCCTTCAAAATAAGTTGGGAAGATGGAAATAACAACTTCCAGAGTTTATAGACAGAAATGGATGATCCCTTGAGAAAGAATAACTTAATAATTTGATATTTTGTTTTAAAATGTTTCTATGATTTTTTCAATGGTTTTTGACATATCATTGGAGCGAAAGAGAACCATGAGACACTACTGCATTTAAAAGTAATGAAAATTTTAATTAATAAGTAAATATACACACGTGTGTGTGTGTGTATATATGTATATATATAATCTTTTATTTTGTCACCACTGAACTTAGTTTCAAGATTAATATATTTTTATGCAGCTGTGTGTAATGCTAGAAATGCTATTGAAATTCTTCTATTAATTAATTAAGATAATAATGATAAACTGACTAATTTGAACAAGCTGAACCTATAAAATACATGAGTTTACATGAAATTTGTGCAAATATAGGACAAATACTCATCTTTCTCTCTTTTTAAACTATGATACTTCATTCTTTTGCATATAGGTGTAGTCCGGTGATAGGCTCACCACAAAGAAAGATGAGTTGTGTTAATTTAGGGTAGGTTGTGCAGAGAAACAAAACCTTTGACACTCACATATATTACAGGAAGAACTTACACAAGAAGTAATTTGATATTCAGAAGCAGCCCAGCCCAGTCCAACTGAAGTCCATTGGTCCTTTGCTAGTCTGAGCCCTCTTCAGCCTCCTGCAGTCGCCGGCTGAGGACATGGAAAGGTGAAGTGGGATGCAGGAAGTTCACAGGGCATTGGGTGCAAGCAGCATGGATATAAAGTCCAGGGAAACACAGCAGGGTGCAGACAGTGCCAGGCTGGCTCTCAGGGTCAGCGGCCCCACGTGTAGCTGCCCCTGGAGGTAGACACAGAGACCCAGCAAGCAGGAAGGTGAGGAGGAGCGAGAGAGAAGGAAGGGAGAGAGAAGCTCCCACTTTCATCCCCAGGAGGCATCCTCAGGCTGTGACCTGATTGACAGGTTGCACTGGACCCTCTGCAGAAACGAAGTTGACGAAGTCTAACTGCGACATGAGTGTACATAATCTCTAGTGTGTGCCAGTTGAGAGCTGTTCCACAATTAACTAAGCCATTTCTGCTCCCCCACCCACGGCCTTCCCCACATTGTACTGAACAGAAGTTAATCGGAATGAATTTGAAGCCATATATCAGAAAAGCAAAACTTCGTTTATCTTTTCTTTCTAAATGGCTTTTCAGATTTGAATCTTTTCTTTCTACCCCGGCTGACCAGGTTGGTCTTAGAACTGAGTGAGTAATATATATGTATATTTTATAGCTAACATGATTAACCCAAACTGTAATAGTGGAATAGGTCAAAATAGAGATAATTAAAAATATTCACAAGTAATTAGGATACAAAATAAAGCGTATGACGAAACCAGTAGACACAGGAACTTGACTATGACACTAGTTGTTCCAGAGCCATCAGAGCTGTTCTAGGAAGGACTTAATGAACAAGCACACTGATTATCACAATTATAGATGGCAGCTCGAATGGGGCTCCAACAGTGAATCAGCAGGGCTTGTCACAAACAGTAACCAAATCAGGAAAAAAAAGTTTAAATATTATTATCAAAGGATTCTCTTAGCCGATTGGCTCATAGCAAGAGAATTGATAAAGAAGACGACAGTTCTCCTCTTCTAGGAAATGGATCTCCTAAACGGCACTATTAATCATCATTAAAACATGAAACAAGCATCTATTTCCAAAAGTGCTAGTGGAATAGGTCAACATAAAAGGTCATTTGGATAATGGATTCTGTAATGCTTCGAAAACAAGATTTTATGTGTACAGTATATATTTGAGACCAATAAACTTGAAGAAACAAACCTGATATGAATTATCCAATAAAATAACTAGTTAACTCATTAATTTATTTGGCAACTGTTTGTTTGCCACTCCCTAACCAGGCCCTGTTTTCCACATGTGGGATATGGAAGAGTGGCTTTAATGCTACATTTAAATAAATTTAAATATTAAAAGAATTTTAGCTTGATGGTCAGTAGTTTGGGTTTAAATCCTCAAATTAACATAATCCTAATCCTGTTTTGGACCAGGAATCAGTAGGTATACAATTCAGATCCTGTAATCTTGGCAACTCTTATATAGGTATCTTTTATCTTAAATTCTATTCTGAATATTTCAAAGCTTATAAGATATATTATATTACTAGAATCATAAAAGGTATGAGAACAACTAAAACTATTAAGAATGGTCTGAGCAAAACATTAGATATAATTAAGCAACATATTTTACCACAATAGTTATATTTACAAATACTGCATATAAGGGATGCAATATTTAAATCTCATTTGGTGTTATTTTTCAATTGATTTATCTGCTATGTAAGGATACTTAAAATGGTAAGAGATCTATAAAAATGTTGTGTTCATTGATTTAAATTGTTTAGGAATTTTAAATCAATACATTTTTAAGATAGCAATTACGTGCCTAGAAAAATGTGGTTTTCAATGATTCAGCCATCAGAACATGGGAGCAGTTGGTCTTAATTTTTACCACAAGTCCAGGAAGAACTAGATATGCAGCTCTATGTTAGCATAAATGTAACTGTGACCTTAAAAAAATACCGACTTCAGGTAAATGTACAAAGGTCCAGGTGGTACCAAGGCGACTGCAGCAATTGGGAATATTTCTTGTTGAACTACCAATTTGTGGGTTGGAGCTGGATTCACCTTGACCCAGGCGCCTATGGCTGATTCTGGTGGTTTGGTGCTGCCTCGTCGGGTTCAACCCGAAGGCACCCTGTGTACAGCAGGAGAGCCCAGAGCCAGAGAGGAAGGGAATTGCTCGCTGTCTTTCCTTCCGAGGAGGCATCAGCAAGCTGTGACTTGACGGACAGGTTGGACTCCACCTCGCTACATTCACCCAGGCTCAAGTGGACCAAAAAATTCTAACCACCACAAATACTGAGCCTTTCAATTGATATTTTTTAAAGTGCTACTTACAGCAAATTCAAAACTTATGTCTTGCTTAGGATGGATCTTTTAAGTGATTCTTGTGTATTATGTTATGATGAGGATGATGATGATTTTGCAATAAGCCTGTGAAGTATTAGAATTATTAGGACCTTTTTAAAGGTGAGACAATTGAGGAATTGAGGTTTAAAATAACTTGGCCAACAGCTCACACTCAGGAAGGTACATGCCAAAGTTTAATCCCAGACATCCTGGCTCCAGAGCTCCTGCCCGAGATCACGGTGCTGTAATGAATCATCAGGTAAGTGCATATTCTGGTTATTGATGGATGGGTGATCCCTGTTCTTTCGCAGAGGGAAATTAAATGAAATCATAAAATCAGAAGTCTGCATTGGCTTCCTGGAATTGTCAGCACCCCTCAATGCGAAGGTTTCTTTCAAGGGTACCTATGGAGGATGTCAACGCTGGCCTCATGGCTTAGCATTATATTTATTCCCATATTTGCATGAAACCACCAATCTCTATGTCATAGAATGAACAGATTATGTAGCTTTTTAGATTCTAAATTTGTTGTGTGCTGTCAAGTTGATTCTAACTCATATAGCACAGAATTGCTCCCCAGGGCTCCCCACGCTATACTTTTATAGGAGTAGATTGCCCACGGGTCTTATCTGGCAGAGCGGCTGGTGAGTTTAAATTGCCAACCTTTTGGTTAATAGTTGACCACTTAACAATTGCACCATCAAAGTGCCTTATTCTAAAGCCAGAAGTTAGGTGTTAGCTATTTGAATTGTCATAGATCATTAGTAAACCTAAAAACCTAGGGGCTGTAGGGACATGTTACTTAGGAAGTATGCACTCTCCCAATCTGCCAATCCTAGGTTATTGAATGAATTGATCAATCTGAATGAAATTATACAGCATAGTCCTTCCCAGGACTCTAGTCAGAATTATTATATGGGGCTTTGATAGAAATGATTATGTTATGCTAGAAATCAAGCAATTCTGAGTTGACAAGGAAGTGTCAAACATTCGTTATTCGTGCAATTGTTTATATTAGTTTACTAAACAATTTGCAATCACTGCTACTCTAATCACTTGTTTCTTCCACCATTGGCTTTTATCATTCTGGATCATCTCTTTTTCTTTTCCCTTCCTAAATGACACTCTTGGAAGATTCAATCCCTTTCAATTTTCACATACGATTTAGTCGTCTAATCCACTAAAATACCAATCCCTACCTGGGTCAAAGCTTCTCGACTCCCTCCTTTTCCATGCATACCTGGTAAGGTTTGCCTTCCTGTAACATGGAATGCTGAGAATGAGCTCCCCCTGGGGACACTGGACGTCCTCCTTCTCCTCCTCATATTCCATTCCTCTGCTACTCGCGCTCCGAAGGCGGAGCTCTATGTGCAATGTTTGGACCTAATTTCTAGGACCTGCAAGGAGCCGCCATTGCACAGTTCACTTTTTTTGGGAAACTGTCTCAAAGCAGACTTCTTCAATCTGCTCTCTACCCCGTCCCCCATCCACAGGAAACTCCTGTGTACTTGCCATATCCGTAGGAGCACTACTGCCTGCTCTGTGACAACAGCTTTGCCCTGCTGCTTTTCTCCAGGTCTCTTCAGGTGTTGCTCAGATAAGCACCGGAGAGGAGATGCTGGGCAGTCTAGTATGTAAAAATAGTGTCCAATTGTGGGATAAGCTAATGATCTCTCTTTCTTGGATACCTCCCTACAATCTCTGAGTGATTTGCCTGCTTCTCTTTTATTGGCTTTGAAGGAAGATCTTTATTCATTCCTAAGTTGGGAAGGGAAATATCTGAGTTGTTTGTTAACTACAAAGTAACTTTTAAAAATAATAATGAGGTATATATTCTATTTTTAATTTAGCCTACATGAATGTTCTATGCTATTAAATATTATTCCAAAATTTGATATCTAATATCTGCTAAGTATTATATAGCTGGATGTCATAAAAGAATTAAGCTATTGCATATTTATTGTACTTTTATTTTTTTATTTGTTGCTGTTGTTGCTATGTACTATTTATTGTGTTGTTTCCACTTCATAGCAAATCCGTGTGCAACAGAATAGCCCTGGGCCCACACACGAGCATTCCTATTGTTTCAGCTGCTGTGTCAATCCATAATTTGGGGTGCCTTCTTTTTCTTTTTTCACTGACTCTGCATTTATCAAGCATGATGTTTTTTCCCAAGAACTGATCCTCCCTGATGACGCGTCCAAAGTACATGAGACAAAGTCTCACCATCCTCACTCTTAAGGAGCCATCTGCCTGTCATTTATCTGACACACATGATTTTGTTCTCTCACAGTTCGGGGCACATTTAATATTATTTGCAAGCAGCATGATTCAAAGGCATCAATTCTTCTTCAGTCTTCATTATAAATAATGTAATAATGAAAATGTTTGTAATAGCATGGTTATTACATACATACATAGATATGTATCCTTATCTAACAATTTATTTAGTAAAAATTCCTGGGGCTAGAATTCCTGGATCAAAGAATATGTCTTCAAAAAATTCTTTATGTTATTTAATTCACCCCAAAAATTTGTATCATTTTACATTCTTATTAGTATATCTGCAAATGTATGTTATTTTACCAATCAGTAGTATACAATTTTACCCTTCTTGAAAGTATTTGACAATTAGAAAGGCAAAGAAATATAACTTTTTGATTCTTTTAATTGACAATGAAATTAAATATTGGTAAAAATCACTGAACTCGTAGTTCCATTTTTGTGAATTATGGGTTTGTTTTAGCTGACTGTTTCTTTCATTTATGGAAATAATTTTGCTTAGAATGGCATTGGTATGCAGGTTTTTAATTTATTATTTTTATTGTCAGAGAAGAGGAACATTTCCAAATTGTTTTCGTTTTTCTTTTTTTTTAATAAAAAAAAGGCCTTTAGTGAATACACTTCATTTCTTTTTCTTAGTAGTTTTCTCAATATAAATTTCGCATATCATATACTTCCCTATTTAAGTTGCTTTTAAAAAGTTGTATATATATCATCACAGTCAGTTCTAATGCTCCATCCCCCATCCTACGTTCACTTTTTGCTTCCCAATTCCCTTCAGCCTCCTCACCACTACCCTAGTCCCCTACAAACCATTGCATCAGTTAATGCCTCCAATTTGTTTTCAACAATCTTGGACATGTTATAGATCTGGGAAATTGCTTTGAAATCTCACAAGCTTTTACATATAAACCACAAAGATTTACAATTTTTCTTAATCCCTTTTTTAGTTACTCAGAATCTCTTAAAAGGCCATGTAATTTAGAGATAAATAGTTACTAATATCGAACTATATGAAGATTTCTTAAAGTATTTTCTAGCTTCTTGACATTAATTTTATATATTACAAATTTTCCCAAAGCTGAATAAACACAAGAGTGTTTCCGAAAGTTTGTACAAAATTTCTATTACCTCTTAATTCTAGTGTGTTTTTTTTCATGATCATTTGAAGCCTTCTCATATGTGTCATTTTCCAAAGATAAGAATTGTCAAAGGACTTTTCCTCAATGCTTTCTAAAACTGAATTAGTGTAATAATTATTTTGTTTAATTCGTTTTTGAAATTTTTACATACTTACTATCTTATATTCAAAGCCTGTGGCTGACAAAATATCAAGCTTTGGAACATTGTAATTTTTGCATTTTAAAAAAGAAGGAATTTGAATTAATTCTGTTCTGTTTTTTAAAGTCATAATTTTTATATACACTGAAATTGCTTAGTTTTCTGTTTCTACATTATACATATGTATATGTGTGTTTGTTTACCTAATTCATCCATCAAATACTGAGCAATCTATTGTGTTTAATATAATCACAATTCATCTGTTTAGAACTGCTGATCTTCTCTCTTGCTTAACTATTTTTCCTTGATTTTGTATTTACAAATTATTTGTCTGATATTTCAGTCCATTTTTGCATCCAATATGTCGATCCATCTTGTTTAGGGTTCTCTATTTTGCTGACTGACCCTCTACTTGACAAAGCAATTTGTCCTTTCCCAGGGATTATGTCTCTTGATAATATGTCCAACATTCATGACATGAAATCTCATTATCCCTGCTCTAAGTAGCATTTTGTTGGCCTCTCTTCCAAGACTGATTTGTTTGGTACCATTATTACAGGTTCCGAATTGGGGAATCTCATCTTTTCAAAAACACTTTCAATGATGTTAGTATATCAATGAATATATATAACATCATTAATCACAGGCCAATTAAAAGGTAGGAAATTTTGGAGAAGATGGTGAGGACCTTTATTATAATGCTTTCAGGAGCTATCTAATGACATAGACATTAGTTTAATTGTGATGACTGTACATTGAATAACTAGAGTTAGATGAATTTTGTACCAAGTGTATGTAAAATGTTTTCTCTGATATATTAAGGTAAAAATCTTCATATGGTTGATTTTACTTTTCCATTGTTTATTTCTTAATTTTATAATACATTAAGAGAAATCAGACCTGTAAAGTGGAGAGATCATATACAGTTTACATTCATGTAAGCAATCTACATACACTGTTTTATTGTGAAACTTCTAGATGTTAACTGTTTCTTTAATGCCTTCAAAATTCTCCCTTTTCTGGAAGACTAGAATCAGTTAGTCAATGCACAAAAATAATTTGTTTTATCAAATTCTGTTTACTTTATAAATTGTTCTTTAAACAATTTCAAATGGAAATGAATATTGTCTTTCTCAATAACCACTGATAAAATATCTTCAGTTATAGAAAATAAATCATAAGCAAAAAATAAAATGTCCAGGGTAAAAAGTCCAGGTGATAGAAGGCAAAAGGTTTATAAGCAGCATGCATTATCATGAGCTTCATAGTATAAAAATAAGTAGAAAAAGATTAAATGACTTATGTAGACTTATCTTTCCCCAAAGAAAATATTCTAGAAAAAAAATTTTTTTAAGTATTTGAATGGATTTAATAGTAATTCTAACAAGGGTGCTTTTGTGAACAGATGGTGAAATTGGAGTCCAACTCTGTCAAAACAGAAGGTCCCATAACAAATCAAAGGATCTGAAAGGACAATTTCTTACTCTCACTGTTAGTGAAAACATATCAAACAGGAGGGTAAATGCCAGTGGTTGTTGACTGACGTAAAATTGTGTGGATGTCAATGTTAAAAATATTGGCCCATGTTCATGTGCAAATACATGTTCTTCATGCACTTTCTTAAAATTTGGACACTATTTCTGATCAGGTATTTTTCTTTAATTTCTATTTGACCATTTCCCAGCTTAGTTAAATCAAAAGAGCATTAGATTGATGGATATCTTTGTATTTTCTTTGTTATTAAGGTAAGGGAGGGAAAAAAAAAGAGAGAGAGAGAAAGAGAGAGAATTACCAGGAAGCAGGACAACAGATCAAGAATCAGTTTCATACTATCTGCTACAATTTATCTGGAATTATTAACATTTTATGTTTTAAAGGGAATAACATGCTGGGTGCCAAATAAGCACATATTTGTATTTAATCAATATATTAATGTACGTGATTTAAGTACTCAAAAATATTTTTGTAAGTTTGTCCATATTTGTGCTCTGTTTGATAAAACATTTTACTCTCCTGTTGCTGTTAGTGCCACTGAGTGGGTCCTAAATCAGTCACCCTGTGTAAAACAGAAGAAAACACTCCCTGATGCAGTGCTAGCCTCACATTATTCTACTACACTTACAAACAAACAAACACATTTATAGTAGAAATATGAGAAGCACAAGAAGTCAGAGGGTTCTTATAGAGAAACCAGTATTTCTGATTCTGAGTGGATCAGTGAAACTCTTTCCTCTGAAAATTTTTTGGACACTTTCAGTAAGAGATCATGGGCATCGACTATCAATCAATGACCAACGAATCTAACTGGGAATCAAAATGTTATTGTACTTCTCAACAACAAAACTATATCGTAGAAGATAGTGGCATCATGAATTGCCATTGTAGAAGAGTTCTAATTTTCAAATTTAGGATGAAAATTTAGAAGAATAAAAGTGGAAGAAACATATATTAAAATATTCTAATTAAAAGTAATATTTTTTGAAACATACTAGCAACCTAAACAAGGAAAAGATAATTTTAATTAAAAAATGAAAGTATTGTAAAAAGAGCAGGGAAATAAAAGACAGGTTAACAGCTGTGGTAGTCACCTAATCTGGTGTCTATTTGAGGATTAAGGGTATAGGGGTGGAGTCTAGCCTGTCAATCTGAAGATAGCCAATGAGACCTCTGTGTGGGCATGCCCTTGTCCTGAGAATTCTTGGAAAGCCAGGATTCCTTCTTGGAGGGAGGAGAGACTCTCTCTCAGTTCACTCCCTTGGAAACTCTCTACTGCCAAGGCTGACATACCCAGGGACATAGCTGCTGACAAGACACATGGACCCATCCTGATGCAGAGACCCCTGATAGCGGCCGCTGAGATGTTTCCAATGACACTGGATCCAAGGGCATTCTACCCACTGGTCTGTGATCATCCTGCATTTGGCTACATTGCATGTGTTTCATGAGTCCGAAGAGGACTTTATAGATTGGTATCGAATATATGGTCTAGTGTCAGACTTCTGGACTTGATCTGGACTGGGCTGGGATGCTTTCTCAATGTTCAATTGTTCTTGTATATAAAGCTCTTTCTTATACATATATGTGTGTCCATGGATTTGTTTTTCTAGTCTACCCAGATTAACACAACAGCTATGTGTATTTTAAAGAGATACACAATATAATAAGAATGGACTACATGGTTTTATGAGAAGAGAAAAAAAATGGTGAATGACAGAATATGGCCACCAGATAACAATCACGGAAGATCTCTCAGCAGCTGTCAGAGAGGTGCCACTAGGAAGGACATCCTACACTTTCTGGCTGTGAGAAAATCAACTTAAAATGTACTTAGGCCAAAGTTTCATAAAGTGGCAGAGCAACAAAATGTGCTAACTGACTCCCCTTTACCACTGACCAACCGCCAGAGTGGCTCCTTCCTAGCACAGCCGAATGTTCCTGGCCTCGTGCAAACCAGCCAGCCAACCCTCTTAACTTGCTGCCCTCTGGGGTGCTTGCGAAGATAGCAGAATGCTGGACACTGTTTCTTGATTCAGACACTGTCAGGACCTAAGAGACACTTTGTGTCATTTTGGGGGGCCTCCTCTTTCCTGCTTTCTTCCATGGTGCCTTCCCCTCCACATGCCCCCCCCCGCCCCTTTCCAATGCAGCACATTAGTATACCCAGTAACAGTAAAAAAGGAGCAAGAATTCCCACCCACAAGGTGATTTTATTTTTAATTTCATTTTCTTCAGTTTTTGAATTTTTGTTCTATTTTAAAACATTTACTCCACCCACCCACCCCCACGCTAGTTCTTTTCCACTTCCTCTTTTGATGTGATCCCACCATTGTGACAATAGGTATTCCTCCCAGACAAAAACAGGAAGGACAATAAATTAAGGCATATCCAGGCAAAAATGGTCAGCACCCCCAAACCCTACCCCCAGGGCAGAGAACCGCCTACATTCATATGATCCTAGCAAGGTAACTCCAGCATTCACATCCAAGCCACACCCCTGCCTTTTGTCTCTCAACTGCTCTGCACATCCACCTTTTAAATTTTTATTTTCTTCTTCCCTCTTTACTTGTTTTCCTATTTTCTTCTTTAGTTATATTTATTCTTCTAAAACAAAAAGCCCAAACAAATTCATTGCCAGGAGTTGATCCTACTTCATAGCAACCCTATAGGACAAGGTAAAACTGACCATGTAAGTTTCTGAGATTATAACACTTTTATGGGTATAGAGAACTCCATCTTTCTCCACCTGATCTGCTGGTGGTTTTGAACTACTGACCTTGCAGTTAGCATCCCAACACACAACCTCTATACCACCAGAGATCTTTCTTCAAGTATATATATATATATGACTTTTACACTCTTTTTTGCCCTACCTGTTATCTGTTTCTGCTCTCTCTTGTTTTCCTTGTGAACTATAATTCCATAAAGCATATTAATTCTAAAAAAAGAAAAAACATATTAATTCTGATTACACTGCTTAAAATACATATTCTGGTTATTTTTACATAACCGTTGGCCGCTTATCCAAAAGACTCTTGATTATTACTATCATTACTGATACTTTTATTTTATTCTGTCTCTTCTTCCCTCCCAGCCTCCATCTCGCTCCCCTTTCCTCCATTTTACCTCAGTGTGTTTCCTGGACCCTACCACAGCTTTTCTACTAGACAGAGCCTACTACCTGTACGCGACCCAGCAGCACACGTACCTAGAATATAGCCACACGATTATGCCTAGTTACAGCAGGAATCCACAATACTCCCCCTAAATAACAAGAAAAACAAACACAGACAACTAAAAATCACCCAAACCCAATGGAGAATGTTAAAAAATCAGACCCCAGAACTACCAGAACCAGAATTCAAAAGAATTGTGTTTAGGTCCCTTCAAGGGACGTGGGGAACACTCATAAGAAAAACAAAAGAAATTTAAAAACTAAAGATATTAAGCCAAAAGGACTATCAGATGATAATAAAATAACAGAATTAAGCAACATAATAAAAGACACGAGGACTCTTGTACACTGCTGGGCTCATAAATGTGGATAATCACTGTGGAATGTGACATGGTCCCACCTACAACGCCATGGAATAAAAGCACAATGTTGCTGTTACTGCTAAGTGTCACTGTGTTGATTGTGACTAAAGCCACCCTGTGCACGACAGGAACACTGCCCATCCTGTGCCATTCTCCTAATTCTTCCTATTCTTGAGGACATCATTGTAGACAATGTGTCAATCGACCTTTTAAGGAGATTCCTCCTTTTTGCTGCCCTTCTACTTCAACAAAAATGATGTCCTTCTCCAGGGACTGGTCTCTCTGGACAACATGTCCAAAGTGTGCAAGACCAAGTACTTTCCTCTTGCCTCTGAGGAGCACTCTGGCTATACTTCTTCCAAGACAGATGTTTGTCCTTTTAGAATTCTATGCTATTTTCAATACTCTTTACCAGTACCATATATCAAAAACATCATGTCTTCTATCTTCTTTATTCAGTGTGCAACTATCCCATGAGCCATATGCATATGTGGCAATTGTGAATACTAGGACTTAGGTCAGCTGCACCATAGTCTTCAAAGTAATATCCTTGCTTTCCAGTAGTTGAAAAATGTCTTGTGCAGCAGATTTACCCAGTGCAATACCTTTTGGGATCTCTTGATGGCTGCTTCCATAAGGATTGATTTCTGCATCTGTTTTTACCAAAATTGTATGTGAATGGATACATTTGATGGTGTAAGATATATATAATAAATATAGGTTCCTTGAGGGGGATAGAGGGGAGCTGATTTTAAGGAGTTCAAGGAGAAAGCAACATTGAAAACAGATTATGGTAGCAATTGTACAATACTGCTTGATGTGATTAAACTATGGAATGTTAATAAATAAAATGATTAATAATAATTTAAAAAGCATTGATTGTGAATCCAAGCAAATTTATTACTTGGCAACTTCTATTTTTCTCCATTTTTCATGATGTTGTCTATTTGTCCAGTTGTGAAAATTTTGTCCTTCTTTACATTGAGTTGTAATCCATACTGAAGGCTATAATGCTTTACTATTATTGATCATTTTATTGTGGCTTCTTACAGATATTATAACGATCCATAAATCAGTTACCTCAAACGAACTTATACAGATGCTGCCATCATCATCTTCAAAACAATTTATTTCTCCTTGAGTCCCTTGATATCAGCTCCTGTTTATTCCCTCCCTGCCCAACACTACTACCTTCCTGAACCCTTAATAATATATACATATTCATATCTTACAACATGCAATGTATCCCTTTACCCACAGTTCTGTTAATCGTCCCCCTCAAGAGGGGTTAAATATCCATCCCTGATATCAGTTCCCCCTTCTCCCCCTCCCCCTTCCCTTCCCAAATCCACATGGAATCGTTACTCCCATTATTTTTTCTGAGGGGTTTATCTATCATGGATTCAGTGTGTCGAAAGCTCTTATCTGTACCAATGTACACATGCCGATCTAGCATGATTTGTGAGGCTCAATTGGGGCCATGATAGTGGGAGGAGGAAGCATTAAGGAACTAGAGCAGTGGTTCTCAACCTATGGGTTGCGACCCCTTTGGGGGGTCAAACAACCCCTTAACAGGGCTTGCCGAATATCATCAGAAAACACATGTTTCCGATGGTCTTAGGAGCAGAGACACTGCTCCTCTATCCTTCTCCAGGCAGGTCCGCCCACATGTAGATATGCTGATCTGATGAGAAAGAAGCTATCTCAACCTTCACACTGATGTTGGCTGTTTACACATACTGTTGTGAAGGGTAGCAATGTATTTTTCTGTTGTTATATTAAGATTGCTAGCCATGCTACACCAAGCTTCAAGACAAAATTTCATTTATTTGTAAAAATTTCACAATATATAATTAAATATTGTTTTTGTGATTAATCATTATGCTTTAATTATGTTCAATTTGTAACAATGAAAATACATCCTGCATATCAGATATTTACATTATAATTCATAACAGGAGCAAAATTACAGTTATGAAGTAGCAACAAAAATAATTTTATGATTGGGGGTCACCACAATATGAGGAACTGTATTAAAGAGTCATGGCATTAGGAAGGTTGAGAACCACTGAACTAGAGGAATGTTGTGTGTTTTATCCATGCTACACTGTCCCCTGGATTAATTGTCCCTTCCATGTGTCCCTTCTGTGACGGAGTTTCCGATTATCAACAAATGAGCTTTGGGTCTCCATTCGGACAACTCTCCTTCACAACAATATGATTGTTTGTTTTTGATCTTCTGATACCTGATCCCGTCCACTCCTCATGATCACACAGGTTGGTGTGCTTCTGCCGTGTGGACTTTGTTGCTTCCCTGCTAGATTGCCGCTTCTTTATTTTCAAGCCTTTAAGACCCCAGATACCATATCTTTAATAAACAGGCACCATTAGCCTTCTTCGCCACATTTGCTTATGCACCCATTTTTCTTCAGTAATCATGTTGGAAAGGTGAGTATCACACAGTGCCATGTTATTAGAGCAAAGTGTTCTTGTGTTGAGAGAAGACTTACATAGAAGCCCAAAATCCGTTCTTTACCTTCAGTGCTTTACCCTATAAGCATACACACACACACACACACACACACATACACACACACAGACATCCCAATACCCCTATCTTTATATATTAATATCTTTACATATATGTAAGTCTATATTTATACCTCTCTATATAGCCTTTACTTCCTAGTTATTTCCTCTTTCCTTTTACTTTCCTCCTGCCCCACCATCATGTTCAAACTTCATTGGGCTCTAAGTAATTCCTCTCAGCTACATTACAATGGATCATACGCCACCTGGCATCCTACACCCTCCTCACTGTCAATTTTAAATCCCTTGATGTTCCTCTGTCCCTGAATTTTTTGGCTCACTGCTTCCCCCACCGCTTCTCACCGCCTCTTCTTCTCTCATACCTCCCAGGAACTGTCAGTCCTGCTGTGTTTCTCCTTGGGATTTCTATCCTGCATATCTTATATAGATAGATATATGATCTTTTTTTTAAAAAAAAGCCTGTCCATATTTCCAGGTCTATCTGCTGACCTTTGTGAATGTCTCCCAATCAGTCAGGGTGCCGAGGACTTCCCCCTGAGTCAGAAGTCTATTTTCGTGATTCCTCAGGGATTGCATGACTTGGCTCCCATTGCTGATCTGTTATGGTCCCTTCATGAATCACCCCACTGTGGAGGGTCAGACCGGACATGCCTCCTGCACTGTGTCTCCAGTGTTGTCCTCTGAGTGCAGTGGGCCAGTGAGGGGACAACATGGTTTTGCTGGGGTCAGCATACGCTCCTCTCTGTGCACTGACTGCTCAGAGTAGGAGAATCACCCTTGAGGCTTGGGATTGTTATCCACTCTCAGTCTCTCTTTCCCTCTTAGTTTGCTCTCATGCAAACTAAGTGTGGCCACTCTCCCCAGTCTGGATCTTCAGTGCTGTCCTCTGTAGGACATTCCTCTGGCGAGGGGAAGGGGGTGGGTCCAGAGCTCAGATCGGGGCTGATCCCACAGTCCTCTGTTAATGAGCTGCTCTCTGTAGGTATTCTGTCCTCAAGGCTTTGTCTCTCTCTTCCTTTCCTGTGGAGATATAAACAGTACTCTCCCCAGAGATGGATTGATGCCCTGCTGGCTTTAATGCCAGCATTTTTTTTAAAAAAAGAAAAATGTCTTCCCTTCTTTTTAGTTGGATGCCATATGCATCCCTGGGTTTGGACTGACCCCTGCCAGAGTGCCTGGCCCTTGACCTGGAAATTAGGCATTATTTGTCCTCTAGGTGTATTGTGCTGGTTGGACTTACCCCAGTGGACTCATGTTGTCCTTGTCATTTTGTGCTTCGCTAATTTTGCTTAGCATAATTTCTTCCAACTCTTCCCATGAGATGATATGCTTAATGCATTTGTTATTGCATTTTAGGGATGCATTATACTAAAATGTGTGTATATACCAGAGTTTTTTAACCCATTCATCAGTTGATAGAAATTTAGGTTGTTTTGAATTCTTTGCAATTGCGAACTGTGCCATGATAAACTATGGAGCGCAGATGTCTGGTCGTAGTCTGTCTCTTTCTTCTTCTGGGTATATGCCCAGTAAGGGGATTGCTGGGTTGTATGGTAGCTTGATTTCCATTTGCTTTAGGTATCACCGAATTACTTTCCACAGTGGCTGTATGTACCTACAAGACCACCAACAAGACCACCAGCAGTGGATGAGAGTACCTATCTCAACACACCCCCTCCAACACGTTGCTTTTTGCTTTTATGAATTGGGATATCTTTGAGGGTGCTAAGTGGTATCTCATTGTTGTTTGAACTTGCATTTCCCTAGTGGCCAATGATAGGGAACATTTTCTCATATTCTTAGTGGCCATTCAAGTTTTCACCTTTGTGAAACTTCGTTTTTAATTTTTTCTTGTGAAACTTTTGTTCAGATCTTTTGTCCACTTTCTCAATGAGCTGTTTGTCTTTTTCTTATTATAGGATAGCAGAGTATTATAGATTTTAGTAATAAGCCCTTTGTCTGAAGTGTCATTGCTAAAAGTCTTTTCCCACTCTGGCCTCTCTTATTACTCTTGCTGAAGGTTTTTGATGTACACAGGTGATTTATCTTTAGTATATCCCATTTGTCAATTTGTGTTTCTGCTGTGTGTTTGTGTGTGTCCTACCCTATTTTCCGATAGCCCATGTAATCCCTGTGCCAAGGTTCTTAGGTTTCTCCCAATTCCCTCATTGATGGCCCTAATGGTTTAGGGTTTTACCTCGAGGTCTCTGATCCACCTTTAATTAGTTCTTATACATGGAGTGTGGTACATGGGGTGAGGTAAGGTCATGCTTCATTTTTCTGCTGGTAGATAATCATTTGTCCATCACCACTTGTTAAACAGTGTGTCCACCTCCCATTCTCTGCTAATTCTGGGCTTCTTCCCATTCTATATGAACTTGGTAGTTTTTCCAATTCTGTGAAAAAAGATGCTGGAATTTGCATCAGAATAGTGCTAAACTTATATAGTGCCTTCGGTAGGATTGTCATCTTCACTGTATTGAATCTTCTGGTCCATGAGCATGGAATATTCTTCCATTGTGGAGGTCACTTTTGGTTTCTTTTTTTTCCCCCTCAGTTTTTTAGTTTGTTTGTTTCTTTTTCTTCCTTTTTTTAGTCATTTTATTAGGGGCTCATACAACTCTTATCACAATCCATACATACATCAATTGTGTAAAGCACATTTGTACATTCATTACCCTCATCATTCTCAAAACATTTGTTCTCCACTTAAGCCCCTGGCATCAGCTCCTCATTTTTTTCCCTCCCTCCCTGCACACCCCACCCTCATGAGCCCTTGATAATTTATAAATTATTATTTTGTCATATCTTGCCCTGTCCAACATCTCACTTCACCCACTTTTCTGGTTTCTTTTAATAGCGTTCTGTAGTTTTCCTCATACAAATCCTTTGGGTTTCGGAGTATGGTATATCATAGATATCTCAATTTGTGCTTGGCTATTGTGAAGATCCCCATGTTCTTGATCTCTTATCCAATATAGATAGGAATCCAATAGACTTCTGTTTGTTGACTTTGTATCTTGCTACTCAACCATAGTTCTCTATCACTTCCAGAACTCCTGTTGTGGAGCTTTTGGGGTTTTCAAAATATAAAATCATGTCATCAACAAATAACAATAGTTTCACCTTTTCTATACTTAGACGAATACCTTTAAGGTCCTCTTTTTGCCTTATGTTCTTAGGTAGGACCTCCAGTACAATGTTGAATAAAAGTGGGGACAAGGGGCATCCTTGTCTGGCACCCTTTTTTAGTGGGATTGTTTTAGTCTTTTCTCCATTGAGTATACAACTGGTTATTGGTTTATCATATATAGCTTGTATTATATTGAGGAAATTTCCTTCTATTCCTGTCATGTTGAGTATGTTAAATAGGAATGGGTCTTGGATGTTGTCAAACACTTTTTTTGCATCTATCAATATTATCTAGTAGTTCTTATCCTTTTTCTTATCAATGTGGCAAATAATGTTGATGGACTTTCAGATGTTGAACCATCCCTGCTTCCCTGGAATGAATCCCACCTGATCATGATGGGTGATATGTTTTACATACTTTTGTATTACGTATATTGACCAAAATTTTGTTAAGGATTTTTGCATCAATGTTCACTAGAAATATCAGTCTGTAGTTTTCTATTCTTGAGGGGTCTTTGCCAGACTTGGGTTCAGTTAATATTTGCTTTATAGAATGAGTTTGGGAGTTTGCCATCCTTTTATATGCTCTGGAAGAGTTTGCATATGATAGGTGTCAGCTATTCCCTGAATGCTTGGTAGAAATTTCCTGTGAGGCTGTCTGGCTCAGGGTTTTTTTAGTTGGCAATTCCTTAAAAACCTTACCTATTTCTTCCGGGCTGTTGAGGTTATTGATAACTATCTGGGATAATCTAGGGAGGGATTGTTTTTCCAAGTATTTGTCCATGTCTTCCAAGTTGTTGAATTCATTGGAGTACCAACCTTTGTAGTACTCTATAATTAGCCTTTTAATTTAATTAGGGTCCATTGTAATTTCCCCCGTTTCATCCCTCATCCTGGCTATAGATTTTTGCTCCTTCTTTTCATAAGTTAAGTTTGCCAACAGTCTGTCGATTCTGTTGAAACTTTCAAAGAAACAATTTTTTACTATGTTTTTTCATTGTTTTCTTATTTTTGCACTCGTTTATCTCCAACCTGATTTTTATTATTTCTTTTCTTTTGCTAAGAAAGAAAAGATTGCTATTTTAATTTTTGTTCTAATTGCTGTGGGTTTTATGACAGCCTACCAATCATAAGTCTGTCTTACTTTTTCACATATGCATGTATCCCTATCAATCTTCTCTGATAACTGCCTTTGTTGTGTCCCAAAGGGTTTGGTAGCTCTGTTCTCATTGTCATTGGTTTCTAAAAACTTCCTGATTTTTTCAATGATCTGGGCCAGTACCCATTCATTTTGCAAAAGAGAGTTATTCATCCTCCAATTGTTTGCCCTTGTTTTTTGATCATCCTTTGGTTGTTTTCCAACTTTATGGTGTAGTGGTCTGAGGGAAGTCTGAATGACCTCTTTGTGTCTGAATTTACACAGGTTTCACTTGTGTCCCATCATATGGTCTATTTTAGAATATGCGCCATGTGCATTTTAAAAGAATATGATTGATTTTTTTTTTTTTTGCATTTGGGTGAATATCAGGTTGAGATGCCTGATTATAGAGTTTTAATTCTGTAGTCTCCTTGTTGAGCTTCTTTCTCAGTAATCTATCATTTTCGGAGAGCAGTTTATTAAAGTCACCTATTATGATTATTGATCTGTAATTTCTTTTTTCGTCTTTTGGAGAATTTGACAAATTTCATGGTTCTCTCATTAGGTACCCATATAATTATTACGCTCAATGATCCTTGGTCTACTGATCCGTTGAGCATTAAATAGTGTCCATCATTATCTCCTGTCATGACTTATACCTTGAGATCAATTTTGTCAGAAATTAGGATTGGAATCCCTGCTTTTTTTTTTAAGGTTTCCTTTGCTTGTATATTTTTCTCCAACCTTTATATGTCAGACTTTTTTTTGTCTGTGAGCTTTAGATGTGTCTCTGGCAGACAATATATTGATGGGTTATATTTTCTAAGCTAGTCGGTTAGTCTTTGTCTTTTAATGGGTGAATTCAAACTATTGACATTCAGAATTATTACATCCATCTGTGGATTTTTTGTTGTCATCTCATACCTTTTGTGTTGGGTGTTTTCCTATCTCCATCCATATCAGTGTGTTGTGCATGTGTGGGGAGCATCATTCTTGCCTTCTTTTCACTTTGAGGCAACATTATCTTAGCGTGTTTTCAGTGCGTTGACTTCTGGATGGAATTGCGTTATGTGGAGACCTCCTATTTTTGCTTGGTGATTGTTGGCTTTCTGAACACAGTGAATGAGCCAGAACTTTTTGCAGGGTTGGGTTTATTTTTATGTATTCTTTGAGTTTTTCCATGTCTGGAAGGACTCTTACCTCTCTGTTTATCTTGATAGATAGTTTGGCAGGACAGAAGACTCATGGATTGATGTTGTTTTCTTTCAACTTTGGGAAGTTGTTACTCCATTATTTCCTCTTCTTCATGGTAGCTGTTGATAGGTCTGAGCATATTCTTTTCTGAGTATCTTTACTTTACTTTATCTTTTACTTTAGCTGATCTTAAGATTTTCTCCTTTTCCTCAAAGTTGGATAAATTCACTTTTATGACCTTGGTGAATTCTTACTAGGGTTGAGTCTAATTAATGTTCTCTCTGGTTTCTGTATAATTGTATGATTCTCATTAATTTGTTGGGAAAGTTTTCTACCAGGAATTCTCTCACTAATTTTGCTGTTGATTTCCTCATAGTATCCTTTTCTGGTATCCCAATTATTAGAATATTGTTCCTATTCATAGCATTGGCCATTGTTCTCAAGTTTTCTTCAACTTCTTTGATTATATTGACTGTATTTACTGTTTGTTGAAGTCTGGTTTTCCTTGAGATCGCTGGGATAGTTCTCTGCTGCTTTTAGTCTATTTATGAAGTCTATTACCTTGTTCTTTGTTTATTTTACCTCATTTCTTAACTTTTGTAATTCCTTCTGGTGTGTGGACTTTATCTCCTCTATTGTTTCATCCTTTTTCTTTATTGCTTTCCTAATATCCTGTATAACTCCAAGCAGAATTCTGAAGATTTCTTTTTGTGGAAGCCCAAAGTCTGCTACTTCTATGAATGTTGTTATGTTCAGGACTTCTTACAATATTTCATTTTGTTTCTTTTGTGTTCTTGTTGAGGGTGTTGAGGAAGATTGAAGCCTCTGTGTCATTTTGGAGGAGCTGAGCACCATTTAACTGTGAGTCAAAGAGCCCTGAACTTTCTCTCTGTGAGTCTAATAAGAAAGATTCTCAGGACTACCGTGGCCAATTTTGCTGGGAGTTTGGGCTACTGCTGTATCTCACTGGGGTTTCACTCTCTCACAAGTCATCTGGAATCTCCTTTTTTTGGAGAGCAATTTTGATGGCCCTCTCAGGCAGAGCAGGTTGGGGGAAGGTGGGCAGGGAGGGTAGCACTGTGAAAACCAATCATGAGAGTTGCCATGCTGTCTTGGAGACTGACAGCAGCAGAAGGCCACAGAGGGTGGACTGCGTCCTGTTGCTGTAGGCAGTCCCCTGTGCTGGGGTGGGTTGGTGGTGTTGCCATGGGACTGGGCTGACAGGGGAGCCACCGGTCCGGGTCATGTGGAAGAGGTTGCACAGAGCTGGTGCTGGTTGGCTGAGGGGTCCTGGAGCCAAGGTGGGCCTATGAGGGGGCTGCAGTTCTGGGATTGCCTGGTGTTGGAACCATGGGTGCAGAGCAGGCCTGCTGGTGTGCCATAGGGTGTGGCTGAGGCCTGCTGGAGTGCCACGGGTGTTGCTTGCATGGCAAAAGGAGCCTTGCAGTTGGTCACTGGTAGGCTGGGGAGCTGGGGTATGCCATCTGGGAGGCTATGCAGAGCCTGGGCTGACCAGCAGAGGAGCTGGAGGTCCAGGCCAGACTGGTGGGGGAACCACAGGACTGGGAGCAGCCCACTAGCAGAGTCCTGTGTTCAGAGCGGCCCTGTGGTGAACTTTGGGGCTGAGGGCCACAAGGCTGGGAGCATTCTGGCTAGGAGCTGCAGGGCCAGGGGATGCATGTAAGAACAGGGGGTCTAGAGCTAACTACAGAAGAGCCACTGATCTGCTGGTGGTCCAGCAGGGTGGGAACGGGTCTGAGCCAAGCCAATGTGAGAATTGTGGGGTCAGGGATCCTACTTTGGAGGCCTGTGGAGTTGGGGCTGACCAGCGGGGGTAGCCACAGATCCAGTGCCTGGCTGGGGGGTGAGGGTCTTGACTGGGCTTGCAGGGGAGCCTCAGTTCTGAAGTCGGTCCAGCAGGGAAGTCCTGGTTCTGGGGCAATGGTGGCTTGGTAACCGCAGTGCCAGGGCAGATGGGAGGGAGAGCCACAGTGCTAAAGTCAGCCTGATGGGAGTATTTGCAGACAGAGGGATTTGAGTTCCAGCCACAGAGCCAGAGCCATGGTCAGGTGCTGTGGGGGGATACAGCCACGGCATTAAGAGTTGTAGACAGATGCCCAGTAAATTCCTGGAGTTATTTGTTCATGGTGCCTGCAGCTTTGCATCGACAGCTGGTGTGCTCTGACTGGGGCAGCATGGGAATTGGACTGAAGGTAAGTGAAGTACCAGGCATGGCTGCCCAAGCCACAAAGGGATGGGGGTGCGGGGTTCCAAGCTATGGTGAGTAAAGCTACAAGGGGGCAGTGGGTGAAGGGTGCTGTTTTGGCAGGAATTTCAGTGGGCAGACAGTGGGCAGGCCCTACCTGTGGCTGCTAAAGCTGTGGGTGGATGCGTGAGGGTACCAGGCTTAGTGGCAGAAGCTGCCATCGGGCGGGACGAGTGGAACCAGTCACAGGAGGGAGTGCCATGGGCTGATTGTGGGCATGTTCTAGTCGCCGTGGGGATAGCCCTGAGTGAATGGTGGGAAGGTGCCAATTTCAGCAGGAAAATTGTACTTGGTTGGTGGTATGGTGCCAGGCATGGTGGGGAAAGCCACGTATGGATGGAAGTGGTGTGGGGTTCAAGCCACAGCTGCAAGAGCCACTGTAGGGTGCCTGGAAGGCTCCAGATGAGTTGGTCAGGATGTGGGAAGATGACTGGCAGGTGTTGGCTTCAGCAGGGACCTGCAGCAGTGTGAGACTGGGACCAGACCATAGATCTCTGGGACTCCTGAGTGAGTATAGATGGCGGTGGGTAACCACTGGTTGAGGGGAAGGTCACCTCCCAGGTCAAGGAAAAGTTCAGGTTGCCGCAGGCGTAATTATTTGACGTGAATCCCAAACTCGGCCTCCTGATCCCCAAACTCATCAATCCCCACGGAACTCCCAGCACAAACTGCTTACCTGACTACCGTTTTGCCAGAAATCCCCTCAAAGTTTCAGTTCTTGATCTTCATCAGCAAGTCCTTCAAGTTCTCATCACCTTCAGCAAGCAAGGTTGTGTCATCTATATATTTCAAGAGGTTAAAAATCTTCCTCCAATCCTGACACCACATTCTTCTTCATATAAGCCAGATTCTCTGATGGTTTGCTCTGCATGTGAACTGAATTAGTATTATGAGAGAACGGAGCCCTGATGCACACCTTTCCTGGCTGTCTACCATGCAATATTCCTTTGTTCTGTTTGCACAAGGACTTCTTGACCCATGTACAAGTTCTGCAAAAGCACAATGAAGTGTTCTGAAATTATCAGTCTTCACAAAGCTATCCATAGTTGGTTATGAGCCATACAGTCAAATGTCTTGGCATTGTCAATAAATAAACTATGCGTTTTACCATTCAGCACAGCAATATCTTTGCTGGACACATACTCCCAAAAGTAAGAGACAGAACACGACCGTATGTATGCTTTCCCATGATCATTGCAGTGCATTTCATAATAGGTACAAGCTGGAAACAATCCCTATGCCAACCAGCCAAAGATATAATGAAACTGTGCATTATTCAATGGAATGAAATATTATGCATTCCTACCTAAAAAACAACAATAAAACTGTGAAATACTCATGACATGGATGGACCTAGAAACCATTATGCTGTGTGAAGTGAGTCAATCACAAAAGAGCACCAATTGTATGAGTCTACCACTCTACTGATCAACATCAAGATTAAGCTAGGCTTCTGCTCTCAGGACATGTAATCTAATCAAGTCTCCCAAGCAATGAGGAAGCACTCCTGGTGTTTCTAACCATCTATCACACCCTTTGTACATACACCCTAATAAACAGTTTGATCAAGAAGACTTCGCTCAGCCTCGGTCAGTTTCTCACGATGGGGGAAGAGGGAGACGAGCATTCAGTTTCTGTCAGACAACACTGTGTCACCCCAAATCAACAGGCTTAGCTACAAGAGCGATAAGGGAACCTTACCGGAAGTTCAAGTCAGCTGTGAGGAGGGGGCATGTATACCTTGGAGAAAGTGAATGCATTAGGGAAAAACAAAAACCAAACAAATGTTTAACAAACATAGAGCCCAAGAGGAGAATATTCCTAGTACTATGTTCTTAATTGGACACTTTTGGCCTAGTTTCTTTACAACCCCTGGTGACTCAGGATGTCTGCTATAGAGTACTGAAGCTTTAGACTCTGTCCTTTCGAGGGGAAGAGAAAAAGATGGCTCTTGGAAAGACAGATTGATGCAGTCACTGCAAAAATGGGCTTAACCATAAAAACAATTGTGAGAACGGTGCAGGACAGGGTGATTTGCTCTGGTGTACAGAGGATGACTATGCATTTAAAATGACTATATGGCATCTAACAGCAACAACAACAACAAACCACTGCTTCACTTAGCATATAGTAATGCATACAAATATACGCAGACTGATTTGGTCAGAAGAGTAAGGAAATGTGTGATCCTGTCCTGAGGGAGCTATTGGATGTAAAATTAATTGAGTCAAAAATCTGAAGCAAAGAAAGAGGTTTTATATGTAATCTCAGCCTGTTTTTAGTTGTTGTTGTTGTTGTTGTTTTTTGAGAACTTTTGGGTGCCATAAACCTCTGGTTTCCCTCTCAGTAGGAGGAAAGTTGCCAGAGAAGTTCAAGGGGAATTTTTACTTGACCAAATTCATTCAAGTGGGAGGATCAAATATGGTATTTTAAACGTTGTGTTCTTTTTTTTACAAAGCTACTGGAGAATGTGCTGAGGGAGAAGCCTAAAAAAGAGTGATGACATAAATGAAACCAGGGATTTTTCTAAAAATAATCTTTTGGAAATGTCTAGTACTGCTAATCCTCCCCGTCTCGACTAGAGGAAGAAGTTGGAGATTGTTGCAGGCACAGTATCCAGACGGAAAAACAAACCAGCAGATTACCTAAAGTTCACGGACATTTGTGACCTTCTTTTTGAGATTTTGACAGATTTATGAAAGCATTAATCAATAGATACTCAAAAAGCTCAAATTCACTTCCATAGAGTTGATTGTGACTCAGAGCCAACCCACGGGACAGGACAGGACTGCCCCTGTGTGTTTCTGAGACTAGCTATGAACGTGGAAGTCCTGTCCTTTCTCCTTCAGAGTGGCTGATCCTTTTGAACTGCTGGCCTTGCAGTTGGCAGCCTAATACTTATCCACTAAATTACCAGGGCTCCTTCAAAAGAAATCATTAATAATTCCATTTAAAAGTTAAAAATAGAAATATAATCCTAGTATATTACATAGATAATAGTAATGTAACCATTCAACAATTTCAATATATGAACCCTAATGGGACAATGGTTAAGCACTCAGATGCTAACAGAAAGATGCTAATGATTTTAATCCACCCAGCAGTTCTGCAAAACAAAGAACGGGCCATTTGCTCCCATACAAAGTACAGCTAGGAAATACTCTTGGGCATTTCTACCCTGTCACATGGGGTTGCTAGAGTAAAAGCACTCAATGTTACTCAACTACAGGTAGTAGGATGAGGAAGGTACTAATTTAGATTGGAATGTTGAGTAGTAAGTCACTCATAAGAGTATTAAATTGATGAATATAGAAATAATTATGAATTCATTTTACTTAGAGTATGGAGGTTGAAGGCAGAAGAAATGTCACTAATTTTGAAAGTGGGTATAGAAAGAAGACCCAAAAGTGTGGAGAATGATATAATATATTTCTCAACACTTGCTGATTTCTTAAAAATACATGATTGCTTTATTTTTCACAAAATAAAAGTAGATAATCATTCTTACTATATAATACCCATCCAGTCCATTCTGAGGACTCCCATGGAACAGCTGGGGGGTTCCCAGTGATGGTATTAACACCACAGTTTTTAGGTCACTGCACCACCCAGGCTCTGATAATATT
The DNA here is from genome assembly GCF_000313985.2 of Echinops telfairi. Lineage (NCBI taxonomy): Eukaryota > Metazoa > Chordata > Mammalia > Afrosoricida > Tenrecidae > Echinops > Echinops telfairi. Next base: position 25,435,313 of record NW_022103920.1, read on the forward strand.
AATTCTCTATGCAATTTATGGATCCATTTACTTCATATTTACATATACTATTCAATTCTTCTAATAACTAGCTATTAGTAAGTAAGACAGTATAGGGACGATCTGGATATCATAGCTAAGTTCACCTTCAACATAATTTTTTAAAATAGTGTGCACCATACATTTTCTCAAGTGGTAGAAGGAGTTGGATGTTAGTCTTTCTTCTGATTTAGAGTTCTATTTATATATATTTCTGCTAATTATGATTGTGGTTGCTATTTTAATATTATTTTCTGCACAGTGCTTGTTTCTCAGAAACTGTCCCTCTACAATGTTTTATCTCCATTGTGGAAATATTTGTACAATATATGTCAAAACAGATGAAAAAATTTACTCACTTATTAATTCTTATTTAAAGTGTCAAAAAACAGTGGGACTCTTGAACAGATCTAATCAAGTACAATGAATTTGTAAGTATACTTTATATCAATTTTCAACTGCAGACAGCTTAATATTATTTTCTTAACATTGAGTTGTGGGGAAAACTGTGTTTAATGACAAGGTAGGAAACAAAAGAAAATGAGCTGTCCTTGTGGATCTCTGCGTTGTGTACAAGAATGGAGCTCTCTTGTCCTGCACAGTTAGCATCAACGATGCTCTGGACACTCCACCGACCTGCTCGGAAACGTGTTCCCAGGACTCAGAGAAGCAGCAGGAATAAGTGGACTTAACAAAAGGTAATGGAGACTTTGTCTTGAAATATGGATCATATAGTCAATATGTCACAGCCTAGTGTATAAGCTTGATTAAAAACTGATAATTTATGGGTTGGTATGTTCAAAATATTACAGGAAAGAGGATTTTCTTTTCTTCCCCTTTTTTAAGCACAACTGCAGGATCAAGGAAATAAACAAAAAAGCCTAAGTAGATTTAGTTGATCTCCTCTCCCTTTATTGTGAGTTGAGACTCTTATTTCTTCTTCCCTGGTGAGAAAATGGATTCTCCAACTGCAGAAAATGATGTGTTATTGAAGATACACGATTTAAATAGATGGCTGAAATATAAATTACGTACACACACATATAATGTGTATAGATATACCCAAGGGCTGCTAGTGGAATTAATAACCAAAGTCTCCTCACTAAGAGCGCTGGGGAGTGGTTTGGTATCTTTAATTTTGGTCCTTGGTCCTGTCTATGTCTGCTTTCTATTAAAGTTGTTATATTGGCTAATTTTAATTTAAAAACCAAGTCTAGATTAGTTCACTTTTTTCCTCATCAATGTTCAGAATGTGCTATTATAATTGTCAAGAATGCTGCTCTTGTATAATTGTAGTTCAGTTGCAATATTGAAGGATTCTCTGCAAAAATGTATTGAACAATTCAGGAAGCATCAGAAGAAAGTAGAAAGAATACTCAGAGAGTCCCTGTACCAAAAAGAACTAGTCAGCATTCAACCACTTGAAGAGGTAGCATATAATCAAGAAATAATGGTAATGAAGTAAGAGGCTCAAGCTGTACTGAAAACATTAGCCCCAAACCAGGGTCCAGCACTGGAAGGACGATCAACTGAAATGATTTCAACAAGTTGATGAGCACCTGAAGCACTCACTTATCTCTACCAAGAAATCTGGAAGACAGCTATCCGGTCAACTGACCCAACACACTGTTCAAATTATAGAACAATATCATCAATATCACATGCAAATGAAATTTTGCTAAAGATCAGTCAACAACAGTTGCGGCGATATATTGACAAGGAGTTGCCAGAGGTTCAGGCTGAAGCTTGAGCAATTATACAAGAGCAGCATTCTTGACAATTATAATAGCACATTCTGAACATTGATGAGGAAAAAAGTGAACTAATCTAGACTTGGTTTTTAAATTAAAATTAGCCAATATAACAACTTTAATAGAAAGCAGACATAGACAGGACCAAGGACCAAAATTGAAGATACCCAACCACTCCCCAGCGCTCTTAGTGAGGAGAATTTGGTTATTAATTCCACTAGCAGCCCTTGGGTATATCTATACACATTATATGTGTGTGTACGTAATTTATATTTTAGCCATCTATTTAAATCATGTATCTTCAATAACACATCATTTTCTGCAGTTGGAGAATCCATTTTCTCACCAGGAAAGAAGAAATAAGAGTCTCAACTCACAGCGCTGCAATGAACATGGGGAGCATACATCGGTTCAGATCTGTTTGTTATTTCTTTGACATATGTGCCCAGTAATGGTACTGCTCAATCAGTTGGTGTTTCTATGGCCATCTCTTTTAGAAATGGCCATATCACTTTCCACAGTGGTTGTATGTATTTATAAACCCACCAGCAGTATATAAAAGTTCTAAACTTTCTACTCCCTCTTCAGTATTTATTGTTCTCTGGGTTTATTATTATTAATTGGGCTTCTGTTATGGGTGTTAAATGATTTGCCTGGTTGTTCTGACTTGCATTTCCTGGGTGGCTAGTGAATGAAAACATTTCCTCATGTGTTTATTAGCCATTGTGGTGTCATCCCTTTTTGAATCATCTCTTAAGGTCTTGTGTTTTTTTTCGTATAGGCTTGAGAATGTTTTGAAACTGATTGTAGTAGTAATTGCATAATACTGCTTGATGTGATTGAACTATGGAATGATATGAAATCTCTATTTGCTCCCAATAAAAATTTTTTAGAGAGAAAAAAGAGAAAGAAAGAGAGCAGCTGAAGGACTAATAAATCAGCTGCCCTTAAAAAAAGAGGAAGAAAGAAAAGAACAAAGCAGCTATAAAAGAGCCTCTGAAACATGTCCTTGAACGTAGAATAGCTGAAGTACATTGAAGAAGTGATGAAGCAAAAGGGCTGAATTTAAGGGGGCAGCTCTGGAAGACAAAACAAAATACTCAATGACATGGATTTAGGCAACAAAAAAATAATAATACAATTCTCATATCTCAAGATGAAATAACTAAAAAATTATCCAAGCCTTGAATTTCCATATTGAAACTGGAAATATGGACAAAATAATGAATGCTGCAGAAAGCAACAAAAGAAGGTGGGAGGGATACACAGAGTAACTGCATTCAAATTGATCAATATTCAAGCACTTTTAGAGGTAGTATATGATTAAGAATCCATCATTTTGAAGGAAGGAATCCAAACTGCTAGAAGACATTAAGAAAACTCAAGGCGCTGGGAATTGATGGACTATAAATTGAACTGTGTGCTACAAAAACAAACAAAATGGAAGCATTATTGGAACCACTCTCTAATCCATACCAAGAAATGGAACAACAGAATGGCAGGCATCTGTATTTGTGCCCATTCCAAAAAATATGACCGAACAAAATGAGGAAATTATCATGCAATATTAACATCATGTCCAATAAAATTTTGCTAAAGATAATTCAAAAGTGATTGCAGAATCGACCGACAGGGAATCGTCAGATATTCAAGCCTAATTAAGAAGAAGATGTGAAACAAGATATATTATGGCTGATGTTAGATAAATCGTGACTGAAAACAGATTCCAAGAGGAATTTTCTGGTGATTTATTGGCAATGCAAAAGTATTTTACCGTGTGGATTATAACAAGCTATGGATAATGTTACAAAGAATGGGACTTTCAGAACACCTCACTGTGCACACACAGAACCTGTACATGGACCAAAAGCAGTCACTTGAACAGAACAACGGGAAACATCGTAGTTTAAATGGAGAAAGGTGTGCGTGACAGTTGTGTTCTTTCATCATACTTATTAAAATCTGAATACCTAGCAAGTAATCCGAGAAGGTGCACCATCCGAAGGGAAACACAACAGCAGGATTGGAGGAAAGGTTATTGGTGCTCTTAGGTGCCATCGAGTGGGTTCCCATCTATGGAAACCTTATGCACAATAGACGGAAACACAGCCAACCTCTAGCATCCTCACAAATGTTCCTATTCTTGAGCCCATTGTTATACCCAGGATGCCAATCCACCTCCTTTAGGGCCTTCCCCTCCATCACTACCCACGAACATGCAGATGACACAATCCTGATGAAGATCAAAGATGAAGAGCATACCGTCAGTCCACCCTTCAACTCAGTGGAAAGTAAACTGAAATACTCATAGCTGCACCCGTAGGTCACATGATAAATAGAATAAAAATGAAATTTGTCAAGGGTTTAATTTTATTTGGATCCACAATCAACACTCATGGAGCAGTAGTCAAGAAATCAAACAATGTATTTGATACACTGGGCATATTGGTGGCATAAGACCATTTGAAGTGCTAAAGAGCAAAGACGTCACTTTAAAGACTCAGGTGTACTTGATTCAAGTCATGGCATTTTCAGTCCCCTCCTGTGCATGTGAAAGCTGGACACTGAATAAGGAAGACCACAGACGCACACATGCACTTGAATGATGATGTCAGTGAAGAATATTAAAGTGCCCTGGACTGCCACACCCAAAAAAACCCACATCTACCTTGAAGGAAGTACAGATAGAATGCCCCTTAGAAACAGATTTGGCAAACTGTTGTCTTACTTACTTTGAATTTATGATCAGGAGGGACGATGAGTTCCTGGAGAAGACAGCATGCTGGGTAAAGTAGACTGTTGGAAAAATAGGAAAGATCCTCAATGAGATGGACTAGACCAGTGGCTACAATAAGGGGTTACGTATTACAACCTTTATCATGATGGTGCAGAACCAGGTAGTGTTTTGTTCTGTTAAACATAGGGTCCAAGTGAGCCAGAACCACCTTTAAGTCATCTAAGGACAACTACTATTCACCCTTGTGGCACCTGGGTAAGAGCTTGGATGCTGTCCAAAAGATTGGCATGTAGAACCCATGTCCTCTTTGGGTGAATGATGTAGCAGTCTGCTTCTGTGAAAATGTACAACCTTGAACTCTTGGGGGACATGTCTAATCTCTCCTAGGGTATCTATGGATCTGAATTGAGTAGACTGAAACGGGGTTCCTCTTCATTTTAAATTTGCTGGGGTATTGAATTGATACTTAGTTTTAGTAGACATTGCTATTTATTGGGGGGGAAATCTTTGGGATCACATAGACCTGGATTCAAATGACTTCCTTCTTATCTCCTATCACACAGGCGAATGTGAATAAAACACTGTGACAATATCCTTGTCTTCACACTGGGACAGTTAACCGGCATGCTTGCTCTCCTAGGAATGGACCTCAGATTTGAAAGTGTCAGGATACTGCTAACACTCCCCGCTTCAGATACTGTGGCCTCGACTCCAGAAAAAATTCAAGCATCTGTAATGCAGTTAAGATTCTTAATCTTTTTATCCAGAATGACGGCTGTGATGGGATCTGGGAGGGGGTTTGCAGAAACAGAACAGTGAATGACTTGCTGAGGAATGATGTGCCAGGGCTATAGGTCTCGGTGATCTGCTTCTATAAGGTCACAGCCTTGCAACCCCTAGGGAACAATTCTACATTGCACACATATGTGGAGTCACTGTGGCAACTAAGAACTCCATTCATTCTGCGCTATATTTTGTTCTAAACACATCTGAACAAAAATCTCGGTGTCAATTCAGTCAGACCCACGGTATCTGCACTGGTGAAGATTCTTTGCCTGGGTTCCTGCTCTTCCCAGTTTAACCAGACCTTCCCCAATACAATCTGAAGATGAAGCGTTGCACCTGACCATGTTCTTATTATGTGATCATGTTCTTGGGGATGCAATATCAAGATTCGACAAGCGCTTTCTATTTTTGTTTATTTCTCAATATATATTTTAAAACAAAGTTTTATTTGACTTAGTGAAATTTATTGTCTAAGCTGGATCTTTCAAAAGCCTAGCAAAACACTGCAGTAAATTGGAAGGATTCTAGGATTCACCAAGAAAAGACATGGGACCAGGTGATGTATATAAAAAGTCACTTTTTGAGGTCTACCCCTGATGGCCCTAGACACAGATCCCCTATAGCAGTGGTTCTCAACCTTCCTAATGCCGCGACCCTTTAGTACAGTTCCTCATGTTGTGGGGACCCCCAACCATACAATTATTTTTGTTGCTACATAACTGTAATTTTGCTACTATTATGAATCATAATGTAAATATCTGATTTGCAGGATGTGTTTTCATTGTTATAAACTGAACATAATTAAACACAATTAAAACACAGTGATTAATCACAAAACAATATGTAATTATATATTGTGACATATTTATGTGTTTTTGATGGTCTTAGGCGACCCCATGCAAGGGTCGTTTGACCCCCAAAGAGGCCACAACCCACAAGTTGAGAACCACTGCCTTATAGCAACTTGTCTGCCAGAAGCGAACTGCACAGAGAGGCATCAAAAAGGAGGAAGACATTATAGAACCCAGGGAAGGTGAGAAGAGGTTGGGTGGTTGTCTCTTGAAGAAGGTGGGGGTGGGCCAGGGGTTTCTAGGTCACTGAAGTCCCATATAGAACAGCAGGTCCTGATTAACTGTAAGGTTTTTGCTTTTTCTGTCAACAGCCATCAGAAATTAGGTGAAGTCTGGCAGGATATGTACAGCTGTAGGCTCTAAGTGGCTAAAAGGCTGCTCATTTGGGCTATTTTTAAAACAATTGGTTGTGTGTAAATTTTACTTTGGCTCCAGAGAGCTTTCTGTGCAAGAGAGCCTCAGCTTGTTTTGAAAGAGTAAACAACTTGGGGCCAATACATCGATGCCATTTTGACTCATCCGCATGACAGATAGACACATTCATTGCCACGTGGAGCAATAGAGGGAGGCTAGAGAGAGTTAAGTCTCTGGATCTAGTCTCAAATCCTGAAGCCTTTGATGGAAGTGGGATGGGCTACAGTGCTTGACTAATTTTTAAATGTTAAATGGAGTTTCTTGAGTGTATTTTTTGCCAATGTTTATATGCACAGGAAAAATAAAGGAGTTAGCAATGAGAATACTCTATTGATCAAAATATTTCGATCATCAGATAATTGAACACAGACACAAAATAGATATATTGTAAATGATTCATAATTTAATTTAAAGTAAAACATAGACACCTTCACTTTTATGACTTGCTGTTTTTGCTGTCAAGTCTCAGTTTATGTTTTGGGTATACATAATCAGATGAAATAAGCCCTTTACGACAAGTTCAGTATGAGACAGGAACAGCAGCATTTCCAGCTGCCACTTTCTGTAATAAAATCCTCGAAGAACATTAAAAAAATAACTGTCTTTCGTGTTAGGCCAAAACTTGTTTGGCTTTGGTGAGATTCCAATATGTGTAGAATGTATAATGCAATTATTACTTTCGTAGCAGCTGAGGTTTTTCAGTAGGAAAAAAACAAAACGTTTGATCTTGTTGGGTGAAGATTTAAGCAACAGAAAGGGCTTGTCAGGGTCATTCCAATGACTCATGTGAATCCTGTCCTTCTCAGAGCCCTGAGGTGAAAAGATGTCCATTTCTCAGAGAACCTGTTCATAGTAACAGAAAAGATCGGCCATTTGCTGAGGAATCGTGGTTTCCCCCCCACAACTGAAGGGAGAACAAAGATAATTTAATTGATTAGGGAAGTATAGTATGATGTGTAATTTCCTGACTACAATGCAATATCTTTTCTAGACATATTAAAATTGAATTCTAGTAAGGAGCATTTAAATTTAAAGTGTTTAAGTTAACACGAGTACATCAATAGGAAAATAGCATTACCTTTTTACCATCAATCATGCTGTATAGCACGTTATCTTATTAATTGCTTGCTACATAAACATGTTATTGCTGTTGTTACACGCCGTGCATGGTTCCAGTACCCTGTGGCCCTGTGCACAACAGAAGGCAAAATTGCCCAGTGCGACATCATCCTGATCTAAGCAGGGTGACTCTATGAACAGTGAACATCTAATGTAACTTGATATCAGTTTATCATTGGGTGACACTTTCTTCCTTCCGATTTTGAAAACAAACACACAGAGATGGTTTCCATGGCATCCTTGTGTTTCAGAGTAGAACTGTAACCCATCAGCTGGTCAGTGACTGTGGTCTTTCAGAAATAGATTGTCAAAGCTTTTACAAGGTTTCTTTGAGTGTATTTGAATAACTCCTTTCTCGGTTAGTGGTCAAACTCTTCACTGTTTTCACCACCCAGGAACCACTTAAAAGAGCAAGGCTTGAGGGAAGCTGACCTAGAGGGAAGATAGAGCTTAACCTGGGTGATGGGGGAGGAAAAACAAATAAACAACTAGCTGAAATTTTAATTTAAAAAGTAAAGTTTAGTCATCTCTGTGCATGTGCTTCCATGTAATGTATTTTGTAAAAATGACGAAGTAGTCCATTTTCACCCCTTATTCAGAAGCCCTTCCAGTGGCTTAATGGTTACCCGGTGGGCTGCAAGGTGCAGGAGCAGCATCTGAAACCACCAGCCGCTCTCAGGAGAAAGATGGAGAGAGACTTCAACTTCTGTAAGAGCCACGAGTCTGGGATCTAGCAGGGGCCGTTTTACTCTGTCCTATAGGGTCACTCTGAGTTGGCATCAACTCGATAGCAGTGAGTTTGGTATGGTTTTGATATCCTTTATTTAGATGATGCTACATGAATACAATTATATTCAATGATATTAACTGATCTACCAAGCCTCCAAATAGAACTGGCTCTCATTTTTAGCCATTGTCTCTATGAGATATTTTATGAATAATAGTGTTTTGGTAATTCTTACATGTCTAATAAAATAGTACTCTGAACCAAGTGACATCACTAAAAATAACAAAACAAAACTATAAAAATGAACAATTTCACATAGGAGGAACATAGAAAGAAGAGGTTGATTTCAACTAAACAATCCATGATTCTAAATATACCGAATATTCTTAGGCACCATCAAGTCAGTTCTGTCTCATAGCTGCAGCATGGCGACAGAGCAAAACACTGTATGGTCCTGTGCCATCCTCACAACTGTGACGTTTGTGCTCATTGCTGCACCCATGGTGTCAATCCATCTTGTTCAGGATCTTCTTCTTTTTCATGGACCTCCGAATTTACAAAGCATGACGTTTTTCTTCAAGAGCTCATCCCTTCTTTTAACATTCATGTTCCAAATAATTGAGACCAAGCCTTACCATCTGCCGGACTACAGAGTATTCTGGTTCTATTTAAATACTGGTAAATAGATGCTTGGCTGTGCAGGATAATCATAGCAATAAAGACTGAGGTGGATCATTGATGGTGCAGTGGGCTAAGTGTTTGGCTGCTAAAACGTAGTGAATGGTGCAAACCCATTAGCCGCTCATTCAGGAAAAAGATGGTGTCTGCTTTTACCGTCTGAAGAGTTCTAAGGAGCATTTTTCTGTCCTACAGAGTGGCTGAGGGTCAAAATAGACTCAGTGGCAATGGGGTGGCTGATGGAGACAGATTAGATTGTTCCCCAGGGCTTTGGACAATGGTAAGTGTTGGTATTTGACCTTTTAACATCCAGTGTATAACAATACTAGTTTTACTTTCTAATTCATTTTTTTCTGTAGTTAGCCTATTTTTAATCTACTGATATCTTTTTTCACTGAAAGGGAATTTTGCTGTATCATTCCTATGGATACATTTTTCATGTTTCAACTGATACGTTCCTCATTTTAGGATTCTTCTGGTGGGTCATCAATCTCTTTGTCCTTAGTATCTCATTCTCATTGCATAATGTCTTTTTCCTTTTCCTCATTGTGGAAAGTGACAATCTTAGTTTCAACAATGACTCTTCTTTCTTGATGTCTCCAATCCATGAATATTTTATTAGACAAACCATTATATTATCTCAGTTTGTAATGTATGCCCTTGCTCTGTAACCTCTATCAGTCTATTAAAACAGCATAGGCATACTTGTGAAAATTTAAATACCAAATTGCTTTCCAAAGAGTTTTTGGATAAGAGATTTCCCTCTCATCCCTGTGGGTTATTAGATTATCTCCATTTGTTATTATTATGATTTTGACAGAGTTTTGTTTTGTTTCGTGCTTAAAAGAAAGATCTAAGATCCAAATCCCAAACCAAACCCACTGCAATCAACTCAATTTTACTTTAGAACAGAACTGCTCCCTAGAGTCTCCAAGGCTGTTATCTTTGTAGAAGCAGACGACCTCCTCTTTCTACCATTGAGTAGGTTCGTAGGTTTGAACTACAAGCCTTTGGTTAGCAGCCCAACGTGTATTCCAATGAGCCAGCAGGGCTCTAAAATCTAAGCGAAGTTTGCAGTATTTTCTGAGCAATTCTATATGTAAAACAACATTATAATTTCATTTTCTTTGTTCCTTCGTCTAGGTCTTATTCTACTATATTATATTATTATCTGACAGGCTACCTATAAACTTTGGGACATTCTAAATGCTTAAACTTTCAGGAGTAATATTGTTCCTTGCATTTTCTCATTGGAGGTTGTGAAAAATAGCACAATAGGCTGTCAGGCCTTTTGTTATTCAGATTACTGCTTCTGTCTCAGACAAGAATACTTCGTGATATACCAATTACAGTTTCTTCTTTCTTCTCCTTGTATTGGTTTTGCTATTTTTTTTTTCAGGGATCAAAAATATTATAAATGACAGGCAATACATGTAAAGTAGCATCATGTGAACTGTTTAATGCTTCCTTAAATAGTTGGTTAGATTGTGGGTGAATGTGCTTAGTATCCTTCCCAAAGAAGCCCTGGTGCTGTAATAGTTAAGCAGTTGTCTGCTAACTCAAGTCAGCGGTTGGAACCCAATGGTGCTTAGATGGGAGAATAGACCTGGAAACGTGCCCCTATTAGATTGAAAACAGACAACAACATTACTGTGCTGTGGAGTTGTACTCAGAGTAGAAGAGGAAACCCTGTAGGACAGCTCTGCCCTATAGGGTGACTGTAGTGGAATCCTCTCAAGGGCACACAGCAGCACAACTACCTGCGAGTGCCTTTGCAATACTGCCTCACTGGCCTTCCTCCAGGGTACATGTATGGACACTGGGGAGGAGGAGAGACCCACGCAGGAGAGTGGATGCCAAGGAACCATGAAGCTAGAAAAATATACACTTAGTTCCCAAAGCTTCTGCAAAAGAAGAGTGTGTGTGTGTGTATATATATATATATATATATATATGTATATATATATATACACACATACACATATATAATATATACATATAATAAGCTTTAACAATCTGCTTTCCAGATCATATCTTCTTATCAAATTTCAAAGCTATTTGATAATTTTCCCAATTTTTCTCCCCAACCTACTTGTTAGGCTAAATAGAAGACATCTGCCCCTTAATCAGTAATATCATTTTCTGACCTGGCTTCTAGTCCATCAGACTTTCCTCATGTAAAATGCTGTGGC
>NW_022103920.1:25447900-25455732 GCF_000313985.2 Echinops telfairi
TCCTCTTTTTACAGGCCAAGAGGGTATTGTAGATTTTAGTAATGTGTCTGTTGTGTCATTGCCAATCCCAATTTGTGGGTTGCTCTCTTGGAGAAGTCTTTTGATGCACACAGGTGTTTTATCCTTATTATATACCACTTGCCAATTTCAGGTTCACCTGTGTGTGTACCCTTCCCTATTGCAGTGAGCCTATGTATTTCCTGAGTCAAGGTCCTTAAATGTGCCCTGATTCCTTCCTTGATGGTCCAGATAGTTTAAAGTTTTACTTCTAAGTCTGTGATCCATCTTGAGTTTTTCTTGTGCATGGGGTGAGGTAACCATCTTGTTTCATTTTTCTACTGGTGGATATCCACTGTTTCCAGCACCACTAGTTAAAGAGGGCATATGCCTCCCACTTGGTTTTTGGGCCCTATCGAAGATTAGTTGTCTCTATGCTGATGCTTTTATTTCTGGTTTTTCTGTTCTTTTACAATGGTCTGAGTATCTGTCATTATACCTGTACCACACTGTTATGACCACTAAGGCTGTGTAGTAAGTGTTAAAGTCAGCTAAAGTAAGCCCTTTGTCCTTCTTCTTGAGAAGTTCTCTGCTAATTCTGGGCTTCTTTCCTCTCCATATGAAATTGGTGGTCAGTTTTTCTAATTCTTTGAAGAAGGTTGTTGGCATTTGAATCAGGATAGCATTAAACTTATAGAGTGCCTTGGTTAAGATTGACATCTTTACTCTATTGAGTCTTGTGATCCCTGAGCATGGGATACTCTTCCATTTGTGGAGTTGGCTTAAGGTTTCTTGAAGTAGAGTCCTGTAGTTTTCTCTGCATTATTCTTTTTTTGTTTAATAGTTAAATATATCCCTATATATTTCAATTTGTTTGACTATTGTGAAGGGTACTGACTTCTTGATCTCCTCTTCCATGGTCTTGTCCGACGTATATAGCAAACCAATAAGACTTCTGTTTGAGGATCTTGTATGCTGCCACTTACCCATATTCCTGTATTGCTGTCAGTACCCCTGTTGTGTGTGGAGTTTTTGGGATTTTCAATGTATAGGATCATGTCATCTACAAATAGCAATAATTTCAACTCCTCCTCTCCCATTTAGATATCTTTAATGTCCATCCAGTGTCTTATGTTGTTAGCTAGGACTTCCAGTATGATGTTGAATAGTAGTGGGGAAAAGGGGCATCCTGCTCTGGTCCCCTTTTTCATTGGGATTGTTTTCATCATTTCTCGATTGACTATGATGTTAACTGTTAGCTTTTCATAAATCGCTTGTCTAAACTTGAGGAATTTTCCTTTCATTTCTATCTTCTTGAGTGTCTTTGTTAGGCATGGGTGTTGGATGTTGTCAAATGCTTTTTCTGCATCTATCAATAATAGCATATAATTCTTATCTTTTTCTACCCAGTGTGGTTAATAATATTAATGGATTTTCAGATGTTAAACCATCCCAGGATCCCTGGAATGAATCCCACTTGATCATAGTGGATGTTGTGTTTTATATACTTTTGTATTCTATTGGCCCTTTTTTATTAAGGATATTTGCATCTATGTTCATTAGAGATATTGGTCTGTAGTTCTCTATTCCTGTGGAATTCTTGCCCTGCTTGGGTATCAAAGTTATACTGGCTTCATAAAATGAGTTTGGGAGTTTGCTGTCTTTTTCTGTGCTCTAAAATAATTTGTGGAGGATTGATGTCAGCTCTTCCCTGAATGCTTGGCAGAATTCTCCTGTGAAGTCGTCTGGTCCAGAAGCTTTTTTTGTTTGTAGTTTCTTGATAGCTATAGCTATTTCTTCTGCTGCTACAGTTCTGTTGAGGTTCTTGACCTCTATCTGGGATAATCTAGGAAGGGATTATTTTTCCAGGTATTTGTCCATGTCTTCCACATTATTGGATTCATTGCAGTACAGACTTTCATAGTACCTTGTGATTATCCTTTAATCTCATTGGGGTTCATTGTGATTTACCGTGTTTCATCCCTCATCCTGGCTATTGATGTTTTCTCCTTCCTCTCATTGGTTCAGCTTGCCAGCAGTCTGTCAGTTCTGTTGCTCCTTTCATAGAACCAGCTTTTTTCTGCGTTGAGTTGTTGTGTTGTTCTCTTGCCCTCCCACTCATTTAAGTCTGCCCTGATTTTTATTATTTCTTTTCTTTTGCTATTGGAGGGGCTATTCTGTTGACTCTGTTTTAGTTGTTGGAAGTTTTGTGATAGCATGTCAGTCATAAATCTCTGTTCCTTTTTCATATATGCATTTATTGCTATCAAGCTACCTCCTATAACTGCTTTTGCTATATCCCATAGGTTTTGGTACATTGTAATCTCATTCTCATTAGTTTCTGGAAACTTCGTAAATTCCTCGCTAATCGGGGCCAGTACCCATTCATGTTGCAGAAGATCATTAGTCATCCTCCAATGCTTTTCCCTTGTTTTTCTGTTCATCCTTTCATTTGTCTATAGCTTTTTGGTGTGGTGATCTAAGAGTAATCTGAGTAATCTCTGTGTTTGAATTTACTCAGCCTTTACTTGTGTGCCAGCATGTGGTCTATTTTTAAAAATAAGCCACGTGCACTTGAAAAGAATATTTCGCTTTTGTTTTGTTTTTTGCCTTTGAATGGAAATATCCATACATATCTACCAGGTCAATTGCCTAATTGTAGTGTTTAGATCTGTTGTCTCCTTGCTGAGCTTCTTTCCCAGTGATCTATCTTTCTCTAATATCAGTATATTAAAGTCACCCACTATGATTGCTGAATCCGTGATTTCTTTTTTCATTTTTGAGCAGTTTGACTAATTTCGTGGGTTTCATGTTTGGTGTGTATATATTTATAATGTGCACTGGTTCCTGATCTACTTCTCTTTTGAGCATTATATATTGCCCCTCCTTGTCTCTCTTTATGGTTGTACCTTGAGGTCAATTTTGTTGGGGTTTAGGATTGCAAACACCTCCTTTTTTTAAGTTGCCGTTTGGTATATTCTCTGCCAGCCTTCTATTCTTAGTGTATTTTTTGTCTGCGAGCTTAAGATGTGTCTCTTGCAGGCAACAGATTGATAAGTTATATTTTCTGAGCCACTCTTCTAGCCTTTGTCTTTTATTGGAGGAGTTGAAGCCATTGACTTTCAGAGTTTCAGAGTTATTATCACCATCTGTGGATTCATTGCTGTCATCTCATACCTTTTGTGCTGAGTGTTTTTCTATCTGCCTTCATATTAGAGTGTTGTGTTTGTGTGTGGGACTTCATTCTTGCTTTATTTTCCCTCTGAGGCCATGTTATCTTGGTAATTATTTTGGGCATGTAGGTTTCTGGGTGGAGTTGGGCTATATGGTAGTCTGCAGCTTGTGCTTGGTGGATGTTGGTTTTCTGACCATAGTGATTTGTCAAGGATTTTCTGCAGAGTTGGGTGGCTTATGGCAAATTCATTTGAGTTTTTCCTTGTCCTAGAACCCTCTTACCTCATGGTCTATCTTAATAGATAGTTTGGTACAGTAGAGAGTTTTCTGGCTGTCATTTCAGCTTTTTGAAGATGTTACTTCACTCTCTCCTCCTCTTCATGGTATCTGCTGATAGGTCTGAGCATGTTCTTACCTGAGCACCATTGTACAAGACTGTATTTTTTTTTCTCTTGTTGCTCTTAGAATGTTCCTTTTTCCCTTGAAGTTGGATAATTTAACTATTATATGCCTTGATGAGTTCTTCCTGGGGTTTAGTCTAATTGGTATCCTCTCTGCTTCCTGTATGAGTGTCTGATTCTTGTTCATGAAGGTGAGGAAGTTTGCTTCCAGAAAGTCCCTTATTAACTTATCTTTTGACTTCTTCCTTCTGTTGTTTTCTGGTAGACCAATTATTTGAATATTGTTCCTTTTCATAGCATCTGTCATTAACCTCAGGTTTTCTTTCGCCTCTTTGAGTATCCTGTTTGGTTGTCTTTGCCTGATTGTCCTTGAGATCACTGGTATGATTTTCTGACTCTTCTAGTCTGTTGGTGCGATCTATGATCTTGTGTTTTGCTTCTGTTATCTCATCCATTTGCTCTTGTATTTCCCTTTGGTGCGTGGACTTCATCCCCTCTATCATTGCATCCTTATTCTGCATTGCTTTCCTCATATCCTGTATTTCTCCAAGAAGCCTTCTGAAGATTTCTTTTTGTGACAGATCCATGTATGATTCTTCTATGAGCATCATTAACTCCACTGTTGTGGCCTATTTTTCTTGATTTCTTGTTGAGGGCATTGTGGTGTGTTGCTTTATGTTGTTAGAGTTTCAAGCTCCTTTTTTTTTAATTAAAGAAAATTAGTAATTATTGGTAGGTGACGAGGCTTTCTACTGTTGTAAAAAGTTATTTCCAGAAACACAAAGTGGCAGTCTACTGTGTCTGTCGTATAGGAGCCCTATGAGTATCTACGTTTATTTTTTTACCATCAGTCTTTCTTTTATCTGTTTGTCAGGAAGTTTATTTACAAACCTATATACTTATCCCCTTAATATTTATTTATAACAAACACTTAACTTAATAATTATTTTACTGCTCTTCTTCTTGCACTCTAATTCTCTCTCATAAATGAAATTTTCTTCTACCTAACTTGTAGCCTCAAAAGAATCTTCCATTATAATCTGTAGCTCCAATCTTTTTTCTCAGAATTTACATGTTTAAAATACTGTGGCAGTTACATAACCTCCTGTTAACTTGAGGAAGGGGTGGAGTCTACTCTGTGCATCAGGTCACAGCTTGATGACCTCACTTAGAGGCACAGAGGAGATGAATAGTTTACTGGAGGCCATACATACTCTATCTGCTACACTTTCCTGTTGATAAGCCACATGGACCTATGCTGATGGAGCCAGAGCCCTGGAGTTATAGGAGCTATGTGAGGACCCCTGTTAGCACTGAGATGCTTCTGCTACCACTGGATTCCAAAGACTTTCTACCCACTGGCCTGTGATCTTCCTGCATTTGGTGCCATTGCATATGTTGTGTGAGTCTGAAGAGGAATTTACAGATTGGTATCAAATATGTGAGCTAATGTAGGACTAATGGACTGGATCTGGACTGGGCTCGGATGTTATAAAGTTCTCTATTACACACAAATGAGTAGCTCTAGATTTTTTCCTCTAGCTAACCCAGACTAACAGAAATACCTTACTTCAATTTTATATTTACTTAGGTATAGAAGCTTATGTCTCATTTGGAAATGGTATTGATTGTTCCTTGAATTCTATTGTTGATGAAAATTGTAATGTCAATTTGATTCTTGTTTATTTTAAGCTAATATTTTTGTCTGGATGTTTTCAGAATTTAAAAGTGATTTTACTCATATTCTCAATTTAGGAAAAATTTAGTGAATATTTAACTTATGCTTTTTATCACTTTAAGGGTCATTGAATCTGTATATGCAAACTTTTCCTAAGTTCTGAAACATGCATTTCTTCTTTTTCTATAAAGAAAACTTTTATCTTTCTCTATTGTCTTCTTTCACCATTTTAAGGGAAATTAGAATTTCTTTTATCATTTTCTATTTATATCCCTATGCTTTTCTGAAATTTTTAGTATCAATTCCTTTTTATTTGTTGTTAATAACTCAGGGTTTTAAGTTCTACAAATAATACAGGCAAAAAATGAAGAAAATTAGAAGTATTTACTATGCTATAAATATATTTACATTTATTTATATCCTCCTTAATTCCAAAAGTGATTCAGAATTAAATACGTATCAGATGAAAAATTGAGTAAATAAAGCAACAAGGACCTATATTCAAAGGTAGGGAAAATATGGTGAAATCCAAGTACCTGTTATTACTTAAAATTATACATAAGGTTTTATATCATTATCAGAATTGGCATAACAAACAGAATGAGTTTGTAAATGCCTCATACAAAGAAAGAAAAAGAATGTTAAATATAGTGTTCATGAAGTTGTTGTCAGTTGCCATAGCGTCATTTCTGACTCATAGTGTTCTAGGTACACTCCAAATTCTTTCCAGTGTCTATGTCATCTTCACAGTCATTGCTTTGCTTAAATCCACTATTGCAGTGGGTCTGTATTTTGAGTGCCTCCCAATTTAAGGAGCTATCCTCAAGCATTAAATCAAAAACTATTTGTTGTGATCCATAAGGGTTTCACTACCTGGATCTTGGAAATACAAGTAATAAGATATTGTTATGAAATCATGGAAAACGTTATTAAACAAGCATATCAAAATTTATAGCTATTATATATGGATATCACCTCCATGTAGGATTATACATTTTTGAAGGCACTGTTCCTAAGACTCTCACCCTTCTAGGAGAATTCTATTTTCTTCAATTTAAATACACCATGTCAAAATGGTGGTATTGGCATCCTCAACTTATTAGACTATGTTTCTTTGCAATGTTCTTTAATATTTGGGAAGGAAAAGAAGTCTATATAGGTAAGATCAGGGTTTTACAGCATCTTGGTTTTCCAGTGAAATTTTCCTAGGACAGCTCTTGGTACCATCAAAGAATGACCAGGTGCCCTATTGTGATGGGTAATAAAATCATTCCATGATGCAACCTCCCTTACCTTTTCCTCACTAGTGCAGATTACAATTTTGTTTAAAAATGTTAATACTAAGCACTTATGTTTGTCTTGTGTTCTTTAAGAACATCTATCAAGATTACCCTTTTAAACTCAAACCAAACCAAACTTACTGTCATTGAGTTGATTCTGACTCATAATGACTATATCATATACCATGTATTCTATATACTAAATATTGCTTTTGAATTCTAGATAAAAGATAACTTCTGAACTGACCTCTCTACCTAGAATTTAACTACACTGTCAGATCTCTTCAGAATCCATTGTTTTGTTTGATCTTTTGCGAAGGCACCTTGCTGAACTAAGCAAGTGTATTACTGAGATAATTTCTCTGCAGCTACTCATGTATTAAATACATTTTGTATGTAATAAAGTCCTGCAGTATAAACCAGAAGCCTAGTAGCAACACATCGTTACCCTCAGAGATCCCCAAGTCTGTCTTCCTAGTTTATTTTAGGTAAATAGTATGATGGAAACAGTTGTATGCTTACACATAAATATTATATTAATTGTGAAGAAATATTCCTCAAGAATATAGTTCCACAAACCAAAAGTAGACTAAAATCCCCAGGAATTTCTAAAATGCTTGTTGAATTAAAGAGGGATATAGTAGTTTTCCTGGATTAAGACTAACAGAGATAAAAATCATTAATTTTTATATTATACTCACAAGATTTTGAAAAAATAACAAAATTAAACCTTTTTAAGAGTTGACTCTAATTCAATCGATGTTGCAGATCAACCTAAAACTGAAATGAATATCGCCTGAATGCTTTATTTACTCAATTCTTCATCTGATATGTATTTAACTCCAAATCACTTTTGGAATTAGGCAGGATATAAATAAATTAAGTAGTATCAACATTAATTTAATACAGAACTCGAAGGTAGCAGACAACCTGCAGTGTCCTTGGGGACAACACATTTCCTGTAAAACACATTTCCTGAATTATCAGTCATGTTCATTACAGATCTGTAGTGTTCTATGTCTTATGATTTCTGTAGCACATGTAATAAAGCTCTTTATAGCATTATTCGGCCTACCAACAGAATACTATTTCATGTTTCACATGGTCTATATTTTGAAAAGTTTAAGCAATTTTGATAAATGTTATTGCTTTCTTTGACATCATCATCTTAAAGAGAGACTTGTAAGAAGCACAATACTAAAAACAAATTTTAAAATCTGCCACGGATTTTGTGGGATTTGAACAAAAGTTGAACAGTAATTTTAATTTTTTACTTTTGTTAGGTAGAACTTTTGGCTTATT
>NW_022103920.1:25456690-25458663 GCF_000313985.2 Echinops telfairi
TATTGTTATACACATGTATACTGTAATTTATCAATTATAAAGATGGATAGTGATAATAGGAGTCAATTTTTTCACTCTTACAGTGGAATTCATATAACAAAGAAGAGAAAGCTAGCATTTTCCAGTAGGTATTTGGAGTTGGAAGCATCATTATGAGCTCATCGTAGTATGATGTAGACACTTATGCTCACATGTGGAAATATTATAGGTAAGCATATATACATGGATTAGTATGCACACAGTTAGTATTTGACTCTTGTTAGCGAGAGGATTTCAAAGCAAGGACACTTAAATAGCAATGGGATATCAGCATACATGTCACCTCAGTATCATTTGTCTCCATATCATTATGCAATATAAGATACTAGGTCTCATTGGAGAAAGGATGATCCTTGGATCAAACTAAAGTCCATAGTATATAAACATGTCCTGGAGTATATAATAAATATCCAAGAGTTAAAACTGACATAAATGAAGAACTGATCAAATAAACTACAGAGATACGACTAATTTTTATACAGAATTCCAATCATATATATAGATTTTCTGATATTAAGGAAAGGTAAAATTACTCCTTTTTTAAAAAAATAAATAATTTTATTGGGGCTCTTACAGCTTTTATAACAAACCATATATATATTGTACCAAGCACATTTGTACATATTTTGCCAACAATCATTTTCTTTCTACTTGAGCCCTTGGTATTAGCTCCATTTTTTCCCCTCCCTCATACACGCTCCCACCCTTGTGAACCCTTGATAAATTATATGGGCAAAGGAAGTCAGTGGATGGTGTAAGATATGAAAATAAAAATACCATAATTTATCAACTCCTTTATTCTTAATTGAGGCATGGTTATAGTGAATTTTATTTTTGGACACAATATTAAATATGGGAAGAAGTGTGTCTGTACAGTGTCTACCTAACAAATACTTTAACCAGATGATCAAGGTCAAAATCTACAGTGATAGTAATTATGGTAGTATTTACCTTGCATATTATGTGAGGAAAATGTCACTTTGCTTTTCTTCTTTTTCCTAAAACCAGAAATGAATGTCTATAGTTGAGTAAAAAATCAGTAATGTGTTGAGGCTAATTCTGTAAAAACAACAGATACGCCTCCCAACTCCTTTTTAGAAAACACTAGGAAAGTCGGTGAAGCTATCCAAAGAATGAAGAGCCCCGAGAGTTGGGGATCAAATGTAATGCGATACCCTCGTTGAGATCCAGAAAGAGAAATAGGGCATTCAGGAAATGTAAGGGAATTTGAATAAAGAAAATATATGCCATACTAATGTGAGTCATTGAAAATAGCAGAAACAAAATATGAAATATCTGGGGAAACCCTGCACTGTTGATATAACTTTTAAATCTATTTAAACATTAAAATATATTTAAAGAATACACAATTAAAAACAATAAGAGATTATGTAGTTTTTCTAGTTCTCAGAATTTCATTTAGTTTGAGTGGATTTTAACTAGAGTGACCTTAGAGGACAGAATTGAACTGCTTTATAGGGATTCCCAGGCTGTCTGTCTGCCTGAGATGGCGGCCACGTCTTCCTCAAGAAGAACATCTGCTGGGATTTGAACTACTGACCCATTGGTTTGCAAGTAAGTTCCCACCCAATTCTCCACCAATGTGCCTTGGTTCTCAAAGTAGTCACGCTCCATTTTAATGAACAAATTCATGCTTTTTCATAAATACCTAGAAATTTATTTTGACACCTCTCTATCTTATTTATGTAGGGTTGCATTTAAGCTTGAAACCCTTATGGAAGATATAAAAGTGTTAATCATCCAGATACTTATTTTATCTTATTAAAACATATATTTGTATTTTAAAATCAATTTTTAAAATTAGGATATTGTTATGACTGAGACTTTTAAGCTGAGAATGCTTTTAGACATATTCTGTAAATTTTATTTTACAGATTATATTGAAGACCCAGTAAGCAAAGTTCCTTCACAGA
>NW_022103920.1:25458763-25460518 GCF_000313985.2 Echinops telfairi
TTTTTTTTAGTTAGAGACTTTTATTTAATCAACTATGTATGTCTCCCAGTTTTTCCTTAAAAATACTCCACAACCTTTAATATTTTCATCTCTTGCACAAAAACCTCATTTAAATGATAATGATATTTCAGTTGATCTGGGATGTGTCTTAGTTTTAATCTAGATTTTATCAGGAAAATCAACTCATTCAAAAGTAAATTATTCAATTACCTGTATAAGTACCAACATTTTGATGAATGTTGCTTTAAGAAATGACATATTATTCTAGATTAACAGCTTTACATATGCTGAATAGAATTGCACTATATTCAAATCAGGTTACAAAGGGTTACAAATATTAAATACAGAAAGATATGGGAAATTTCCTAAAAAAATAGTCATTTCATAACAGTTGACTCTAAATTCAATCTGTGTTTCAGATCAACCTAGAACTGAGAGGAATATAAATTGCATACTTCTTATTCGCATAATCAAGACAACTTCAAGAAGCAAATACTACAGTTTAAATTGCACTAGACAGCAGTTGTTTCAAAGTAGCTGACAAAATACCTGAAGTGGAGCATTCTCATTAACAAGATTTTTAAAAATCTGTTCTTTTAAGATCATTAAGTGCACTTCATCTTAATTGTCACCATCATTACTAATCTATTGCCTCTTTTAGAAGCTAAAATACACGAACCAGTGTTTCCTAGATGAACCAGAACATTTTCAGAATGATGAAAACTATTCCAGCCCACTGAGTATAAAATTAGATTGTTGAAAGACAGTGGCTGGCTGAGGTCATGATGACTCTTCCTTATGCTAAGCAGAAGAAATGTCAGAATAAATCATAGCCTGGCTTTAGTTATGAATCTTAAATTAGGTGAGATAAAAAACCTTTTGAAGTGTCATGCACTATGATTTAAGTTTGTATCTCCTTATTCTTATCCAGGGTACCGGAAATCTTATTATACGCCATGAAGACAACTTGCAAGCTTAGCTGACTTTCAATGAGCTTGTACTCAGCCTATGGGATCAGTGAAGCATCTTGTTAATGCATTTGATTTACAATCAAACACATACTACTTGATTCTCATGTTGTTTTGCTTCCATTCTCAGTATTTTAATTAGTAGGCATCAAACCATACACAGGCTAATGCATCATCTTGTACACAATTGACCACAATTTCAAATCTTCTCACCTACTTCCCCCCTATAAAGGAACTTATTCAATTTGGGGGAAGAGATGGTAAAGATGGCAAAGTTACTATTAAATGATTCTGAAACTTAGAAATGTAAACTAACTTTTGGAGAAGGGGAGGGAGGAAATGACTGGGTTATATGTAGATCCTTGTAATCGGTTCTCCCTTTCTCCCCACCCTCCTTCCACCCTCCTGGTAGCGCCACTCTCACCACTAGTCCTGAAGGGATTGTCTGTCCTGGATTCCCTGTGTTTCCAGTTCCTGTGCCAGTGTACATCCTCTGCTCTAGCCAGATTTCAGACTTATTTTCTAATATGTCTGTGGGTAAATTTGAACCTCCAAACTTTTGGTTAATAGTCTAGTGCTTAATCACTTACCACAAGAGGAACAATTAAAATAGTACCAAATTAATGTGTAGATATTGACATTTTGATTCTAAAGTTTATATGAGAAGTCAAATATTCAGGGGTCTATGAGTATATTGTTATACACATGTATACTGTAATTTATCAATTATAAAGATGGATAGTGATAATAGGAGTCAATTTTTTCACTCTTACAGTGGAATTCATAT
>NW_022103920.1:25460744-25464095 GCF_000313985.2 Echinops telfairi
TGAGACTTTTAAGCTGAGAATGCTTTTAGACATATTCTGTAAATTTTATTTTACAGATTATATTGAAGACCCAGTAAGCAAAGTTCCTTCACAGAATAAGGCAACTCGTTAATGGCAGAGCACCCTTGGTTGGTTAGTGGGTTATGTGCTGGGCTGCTAACTTCAAGGACAGCCATCTGAAACCAGAAGCTTCTCTGCGGAAGGAAATTGAGGTTTTCTGCCCCTGTGAAGAGTCACCACCTCCGAATCCATCGTGGTAGCTTTACTCGGTGCTACAGGGCCACCATGGGCCAGCAGAGACGTGATGGCAGTGAGCGAGTTGGTGGCAGAGCCTAGATAACGAGCGATCACTCTGGACTCTCTGTCCTATGCTTTTGTGATTCCTTTACAATGCTGCTCATTTTCACCCTTCAATTCTGTTTCTGTTCCACAGCCCTAGGTATAAATTAGGATGTTTATTCCAGTTCTGTACCCTCGTCACTAGGAATAAATTAGAAGGAAACTTGAGTAACCCATAAATATGTATCTTTCTAAAAATGTTAACAACTGTCAGGAACATTTTAAAAATTTAATGATTTTTAAGATGCTTGGAAACCAAAAATTCAAACGTTTCCTAATTAGTTTCTTATGCAGACATGCATGGGTTTAGTTTTATGGTAATTTAGTTTATGGTAACTTCATTACAATATGGGCTTCTTTTATAATAATTGCAATATTTTATTTTTGAAATATTAAAAGCATCACAGCCTGGAGATGGCCACAGAAAGCACCGGTGTTGACCTAATAGGCACTAATGGCTCATTTTAAAGAGTGATACCCTAAAAGATGAATATCTTAGCACTCTAACAGGCTTTCTCAGTGAAAAATGTATGGAGGAGCAAGATGACTTTTTATAGATTATTAGGTAAATCGCGCTTATTTAAACAATACACATTTCTGTTCAAGGAATTTACATGCATATTAAAGAGATCTATTTTAAAAAATCCCAGAGACTGTTTGCATTGCTATCACACGTATATCTATCACACTTCTGGTTTATGTTGTTTTTGTTGTTTTTGTTAGGTACCAGGAGAGACTGCATGTACAACACACCGAGTCTTGCCTAAGCCTGTGTCATGAGAAAAAACACTGTTATGTTAGAGCCTATTGTTGTAGCCACTGTGTCAATCCATCTCATTGAAGGTCTTCTTTTTCTTTTTTTTTAATTAAAAAAATTTTTTTAAGGTCTTCTTTTTCACTATCTACTCTACTAAGCATAATGTCTTTCTCCAGCGATTGGCCAAAAGACCTGAGTAGAAACTTCAAAGGGAAACTCCGTAAGGCAAAGTATTATAATGAAATGTGCAAAGACCTACAGATAGCCAACACTCCCTCATTTTCAAGAGGTAGCATATGACCAAGAGTCAGTGGTACTGAAGGAAGAAGGCCAAGGTGCACTGAAGCCTCCCAGAATTGACAGAATCTCAATAGAAATGTTTCAACAAGCTGATGAAGCCCTGAAAACACTTACTGGTCTATGACAAGAAATCTGGATGACAGTTACCTGTCCCAGTGACAGGAAGAGGTCCATATTTGTAACCATTCCAAGGAAAAGTGACTTCAAATAGTGCTCAAATTATAGAACAATTAATATCACATGCTAGTAAAATATTGCTGAAGATCATGCAACCACACTTGAAGCAGGACACGGACAATGAGTGTGCAGGGGGTCACAGTGAAGTCAGAAGAGAATCCTCTTCTGAACAAGCGATATTGTTCTTGATGTCAGATTGATCTTAACTCAAAGCAAAGAATACCAGAAAGATGCTTGCTGACATTTCATTGACTATGCCAAGGCAATTGACTGGGTGCATCATAGCAACCTATGGATAGCCTTGAGAAGAACTGGACTTCTAGAACATTTTAATGTCTCACATAGAACTTGTACATGGATCAAGAGGAAGTTATTCAAATAGAACAAGGGAATAGTGCATGGTTTAAATCTCAGAGAGGTGTACATCAGGGTTGTATCTGCTCACCGTATTTATTAAATTTTATGCTCAGCAAATAATAGAAGCCAGATCATATTAAAAAGAATGTGGCATATAGTTTAGAGGAAGACTTACTAGCAACCTTCCATATGCAGGTGATACAACTTGCTTGTTGTAAACGAGGACTTGAAACACTGGCTGATGAAGATCAAGATTGCAACCTTCAATCAGGACTGCAAACTAATGTAAAGAAAACGAAAATCCTACCTGGACAAATAGGTAACATCCTGAAAAATGAAGAAAAGATTGAAGTGATCAAGGATTTAATTTTGTTTGGATCTACAATCAATAGTCACAGAACCGGCAAACAGCACATGATTTTGGGTAAATCTTCTGCACCAAGATCTATTTAAAGTGATGAAAGATAATGATGTTACTTTGAGGACTAAGCTGCATCTGACCCAAGTCATGTTTTGTTTTTTCCTCAAATGGCTCATATGAATATGAAAGTCATTCATTAAAATAACGTGGAACAACGAAGAGTAGATGTATCTGAATTATGGTACAGGTGAAGAATATTGAAAGTACAGTGGACTGCCACAAGAACAAACAAATCTCTCATGGAAGGAATATGGCCAGAAAGTTCCTTGGTAGCAAAGATAGGTGACTTTATATCACATACTTTAGATATGTTATTAGACACTGTCAATCCTTAGAAGAGACAACAAGCTTGGTAATGTGGAGGGGCCATGATAAAGAGGAAGACCCTGGACAAGATGGACTGACAGAATATCTGCAAGAACGGACTCAAACATCACATTGGGAGGATAGCAGTGATTCATTCTGTTGTGCAGAGGCTCGCTATGAGTGTGTACCAAGTAGATACACCGAACTGCAGTAGCTTTCCCATGCTTATGATGGATTTGAAAACATAATTGCTTGGGTCAAGCACAGTTTAGTTTTCAAAGTGACATCGTTCCTTCTCAACAATTCAAAGAGATATTTTGCAGCAGATTCACTTTCGTGTTTGATCTCCTGGTTACTGCTTCCATGAATGTTGGTTGTGGATACAAGGAAAATGAAATCCTTGACAACTTCAATACTTTCTTTTATTATGAGGTTACTTATTAGTTCAGTTGAGATCATATTTGTTTTATGTGAAACTGTAATCCCCACTGAAGGCTTTACTGTTTGAACTTCATCAATAATTGCTTCCAATCTTCTTCATTAGCAGCAAGAAAGGTTATGTCATCTTAGATTACAGTTTGTTGAATCTTCCTCCGGTCTTGATGCCACCTTCTAGAATGTTAATTGAATGCTGCAAATGATTGTTGACAGTATTTTCTAAAGAGAAAGAATACTGAGACCACTTACAATGTAA
>NW_022103920.1:25464370-25465607 GCF_000313985.2 Echinops telfairi
TAGTAAACCATCTCTCAGAAAGAAATTGTTAGATATTTCTTCTGAACTGTGTCTGGGTGGACTCCAACCTACAACCTTATAAGTAACAGAGAAACCATGAACTCTTCACTTCCTAGGTCCTCTGTTTTATAGTAACTGATATTATAATCAGAACATTCCATTTTAATGCATTTTGAATGTGCTTGTTTTCTAATTGATCAGTCCTTCTACCATGTATGAAAACATTTATCTCAGTGATTTTTTTAATGTTTAGCATGTTTTTAAACTATTTAGAATTTATAATTTTATTAAGGTTTAATTTAGAGTATTTTATAGAATATTTTCTTATGCTTCAGTTGAGGCATGTTAAGTAATTTTAATATTATCGTGGCTGCTAGGCAACAGTGAGTCAGTTCTCACTCATGGTGACCTGGTGCACACAGAGCCGAATGAAGCTTGCTCTTGCACAACTTCACACTCTGTTTGAAGCCATTGTTAAGACTGCGTATCCTTTCATCTCGTTGTGGGTCTTTCCCTTTTCATTTATCCTCTATTTTAGCAAGCATGATGTCCTTCTTCAGTGATTGGTCTCTATTGACAGCAATTCAGTGTTCACATTTCAGTCATTAATGGTTATACCAACTGACTGAGTAGTCCCACGAGACTATGATCCTAATCCCTTTAACCCAGTAAATCAATCTTGAGATTTGTTTGAATATTTCCAGGATGTATACAAAACTCTGCTTTCTATGTGAGATATATATATATATATATCACATGTATATGCTTATACTAAAAATATATCTAGATATGCACAATCAGGTACTCCCATAAAGAGTTACAGTTTTGGAAATGCACAGGGCAGTTCTAACCTGTCCTATAGGGTCACTATGAGTCGACATCGACTTAATGTCAGTGAGTGAGTGAGTGATACAAGTATAGCACACATATCTCCCTGTGTAACCACATATTTTGGTTGTTACAAAATTGTTTATGCTGTAGCATTTAGTATAATTGTCCTTTATTCCTATAAACTTCTCAGTGTTTTCTTTTTTCTTAGTCAAACTGTGCTGATTTCTGCCACATACCATGTGTTCTTTGATAAAACATATGTAGTACCCCATGGAGTGGATATTTTTGTTCCCCCAACCCTGAAAACTTTGCTGAAGTCTTATCATCTAGTTTCTGTGAAAAGGACCTGGTTTGTGAATAGGGTTTCTCATGTTGTTGTTAATTAAGATGATGTGACATCTGATAA